>NW_013952419.1:575016-627358 GCF_001266775.1 Austrofundulus limnaeus | reverse complement strand
CCAGATTTAGACAGGTGAAGCAAAATTAACACTAAATTTTAGATTAGTTCAAACTGACATTTTTAAAAACAAAACAAATTACACATTTTCTTTCTGCGATTTTGTTTTGAAACAGGAAAACCAAAGAATGAAGCAAACACAGACTTTTCTTGTTTTATGTAAAACTGTGGTTTATTTTGTTTTTTCTAGTTTCATTTTATTCAAATGTAATTTTGTGCATTTGTTCATGTTGTTTTTAATTCTCCATAAAATGCAGCCCTGACATGTGATTAATCTGTGTGAAATGCTAGTTTCAAATAATTATTTTTCTGTTTTGTAAGATCTTGAACTGTCTGAAGTATCTCTGGTCCTGAATTTCTTCTCGGTTTCAGCTTTTTGAGCTTTTTTTGTGTGCATGTCGCTGTTTTCTCCTTTTAGTCMGGCTTTTTCTTGTTGTTGATGTGTTTTAGACTTTGTTCTTGCGCGAGTGTGTTTTGCACTAATAGTAGCCAGAAGAAAATTCAWGTTTGCCAGAAATTCCCACTAGTAAACACACAACGACAATTAAAAACAACAACATAAAAGCTGCATTTCTTTTCCAATAACAGTGAGTTCGGTGTAGCAGAGGACAGAGTGGGATGATTTATAAAGTGGGGGTTGGACTGTCATGCTGTCCGATCATCTTTCTACGCAGCGATGATATCTCAGTGTCAGCGCTGAGAGGCCGAGGAGCTGCTCGACATGAAGAAAGTCACGTGAGACAGAAAAGCYGTAACCTTGTGTCGTCCTTGGTCATTTGAGAAGTCGGACATCCCATGCTGCTCTTCTCATCAGCCCCTCACAAACARAAAGGAGCTGCAATTTCAGCTATTTTCAACTTAACTTTATTTTAATCATCTTCTGCCCAGATTCATGTAAACATTCCCCCCACCTCCACGGAACAATATTCATTACGAGCGGGTAAGCTTTAAATCTTATTTAAAAAAATTAAAAAAATAAAAAGGAAAAAAAAAAAAGCCAGGAGGTATCCCTTAAACTCGCGAATGACATGATCCGAGAGGACGTGCGCTGCGTTTTTAAGGACTTAAGAAACCTAAATGTGCGTGTTTGTTCTCAGGAGGATTGGTGAGAGGATTTTTTTTCACAGACATCCAGTCTGGCCTCAGGGGGGATAAAGTAGCAGGATTATTCATAGCACTTTCAGATTAATTACTCATAATGCTAGCATCTTCTGAAAGGCATGGCCTGCAGTTGGAAGGTTTGGTTGATTTCATTAATCTCAAAGCGACAACACCTAAAATAAACCTGGCTTAGAAAGGAGGAGGAGGAAAAGAAAGAGTTGCTCCAACCCTGGCAGAAACCACACCAAAACTGCTCGCGTCTTCAGGTTTTTCCTCATAGGGATGTGTATGTGGAGGCTTCAGCTGTGCAGCTGTGGAGTAAAACAAGCTTCTGATGCTCAGGAAGCTAAGTTACATCTCCATTCAGGAGTCGGATCAAGTCGCACGACGCAGCCCCAAGAGTATTTTTTCCTCAAAGTTTGCARCTGGAGCTCACGCCGAAGCTTCGCTCTTCTTTTCAACCTCAACCTTGTTGTCTTGGCATAAAAAAACCCTGTTTTGTGGCAGGATTGTTGCATATTGCCGGCTGCACGTGGTACAGGCAAAAAAAATAGACTTCCATTTGCTTGTTTAGCTGAGCTTACTAGCCTCAGCATGGCGCCTGGAAAAGGAAGAGCGGCAGCGACGAGTACCTGAGAGAGAGTATTTGTCTTGGCTGAAGTATTTTTCCTGCCTAATGGGCTGTTCACATCGCTTGACGATGAGCCTGAAGAACCACCAACGAGCAGACTGCCAGGTTTTTGGGTTTTTCTTGATCAGCCGGTCGTTGCTCATTATATAAACATGAAAGATTGCGGAAGCAGAAATGCATCAAATGAACCTGGCTAAGACGGTTGCCATGACTCTAAGCATGAGCTGATTGAATCGATTTAGGAAACTCTTTAAATTCAGTAAGTTTGAGAATTTCGTGGAGTTAAAGTCTTAATTTATGCACACTGAAACTGCATGCATTCACTCTACAAATAGACATCCTAAACGAGACATTTTTAGGCGTCGATCCTGCAGCTTAGAGCTTTAATTAAGTGGCTTTAAGAAAAATATATATAATTTAGCAGAATTTAGCTCTTCAATGTTAATTTCTCTATTCCTTAACAGAAAGAAGAAGAATTAAAAGCTCAGTTTTATTAAAGCTTGTCTCAGAGGTGAAGTGTTATGGCAAATGAAGACGTTATTAAATTCTTGTCGATAATTTGGACACTTACCTTGGAGCAAAATAATAAAGCACTGATCATTCAGTTCATTCACTGACATCCATAACATCGACACAGTTAATATATTTGATCGGAATTTAATAAAAATTCTTTAAAATGCAACTAAACCTTGTGAAATATGATGACGGGGCTGGATATTTGGGTGTAGGAGAACTGTTATTTGGACACATAAAGACTTGAATCGGTGACAAATTAGCTTTTGCAGCTGTGTACTAATCTTAATAAAGACTTAATTGAATTTTAATAAATATTAGGTCATTAAATGCAAACAGTAAAAGGTATTTCCTTGGAGAAACCAAAACATAGTTGTTTTATTTGTTAATCTGCAGGTATTTACAGAGATTGAAATGGTCCCTGAGTATCTGACCCTACAGGGGGTGAAGCTGTATCCGACATTTGTTGTAATCTTTATATTAATAGAGGCAAACAGAAGATGTGTTGACTGGTTTCTTTTTGTCTGTGTTGTTATCATTTCTGCATTTAGGCACTTTGGGGAGAACAGAACAAAAGAAAACATAAGAATAAAATAGTCTCTTTGTTGTCCACACRGATGATTTAATGTCCAAATTTTGGTCTCCGTCTGAATTGGCTCGTTTGCTCACTCTGACATTTTGGATAATCACAGAGCGCTGTAGTGTTGCACAACTGAAATTTTCTCACCCATCAAATGTGATTCATTGGATTGTCAGCAGAAGAACAGTTAAATCATGGACACACACACACACACACAGACACACATACATCATTACACAATGAGAATTCTGACTTTCAGCTCAAATCACTGAGTGTAATTTTAATGCAATAGGTAATAAAGAGAGGAGGCTTTTTTTTTTGGGATATTGCTCTTTGATGTCAGTATTAATTTGTCACACCTTCCTACACTTGAGCTCAGCTCTTAATGTTAATTAACACCATAATTCATGTAAGTGGCCACTTAATGAGCGAGGGGGCGGGAACCAAGACCAGAGTTTTAAATTAAATGTACCTTCATTTTATGCAACACTGGCAGAAGCCAAAGAACAAGAAAAAGTGTTCCTTTTGGGATGGATGGATGATGGATGACAGAATAAACATTAAAAAAAATCTTTTAAGTAAATACTCAAATAGCCAAGTGTGAGATGCTAGTTTACCAATTCAGATCTTCATAATCATCCTCAGTTTCTATCAATGTTTTACTTTCCTTTTCTACTCAACAAATTTGTAAAAGGTTGCCACCTCACTGAGTTTGAACCTTCGGAACAACACCAAAACAAATTCAAAGCAAGTGCAATTCAGTGTACAAACAGATTTAGCTGAATTTACGTGTAGCATCTACATGTAGAGCCTCACATCCTGACTGAGCAGACTCTGGTTCCAAAAAAAACAACAACCTGGCAGCGCCCATAAACCGACCCCTACTGGCTTCAATGGAATGAGGCGGAGACATTTTGTCAGGTGTTTCAGCCCACAGTCGATAAAAGCTCTGTTCATTTCAAAAGGGAGTGGAAATTGTAGCAGAACCATTTGGTCACCATTTTAGAACATGCGGGTTCTTGTGACCCTCTGTCCTGAAATGTTTCCCTGCTTCAGCACATGCACCTGAATACTCTAATCATGTGATTGTGTGTTCTGAAAATTATATAATTTGTTTTAATTAGTATTTTTTTAATTGGATCCTCCCAGATGGCCATCTTTGTGTCCTCCTGACTTTTTACAACATAATAAGGCACCCATGACCCCAACCTGTTCACCTGTCGCTCTTCAAAAAATAAATAAACAAATAAATAAATAAAAACAACCACCCACACAAAGCAATATTATTATCACAAACATGCTTATTTATACCCTGCATGACAGAACTATAGCAGCAAAGTTATCAGGTAGTGGGTATTGCCACTAACTTATGTTAAAGTTTGACATTTGCTGACATCATTGGTGACAAATTCATTGAAATTTCCAAGAATAGAAGCTATAAAATTAAATAAAAGAAGCGAAATAGATCAGGTGATTTTGATATGAACTGTTAGCTGAGCTGTGATGCATGTAAAAATAAAAATAAAAAAAGCTTCTGCCCGAGCAGTATTTTCCTCTTTTCATTTTTCTCCAGTTTCTGCTAACACCATCCTCAGTCTCCATTCAAACTGATCTCATTAGTGGTTCTCCGATGATGGAACGAGCTGCCAAATGCTATCAGATCAGGGGTGGCCCCCATCTACCTTTAACAATCTCCTGAAGACTCATCTCTTCTGTGAACACGTCCCCTCCTGACACCTGGAACACCCTTAAACTCACAGCTACTGCGAGTTCTACCACTCTCTCTGTTAAACAGATATTAAGGTCTCCAGCTGCTCTGAAGATGAGGAGGTGTTCTTTACTTGTAAGTCAGACCAAAAAAAAATCGACAAAATGTGCCACAGAGTGGTGTGTTCAGGAGGCAGCAGCAGAAAATTAAAGAGCACAAAAGGAACTCAGGTAGGGTTAGTAAAAATAGAGTGGTAAAAATTAAACTTGACTTAAAAAGCTTTCAGAATGGTCATTTGTAAAGGAATAAAAGGTACTGCAGAGTGTAATAATTGACTAAAGAGCGTTTTTATTTTCTTTTGTTTACATCTGATTGACTTTGTCACTTTGATTGTATATATTGTTTATATACGTGGGATGCAAAAGTTTGGGCAGCCTTGTTAATTTTCCTGATTTACCTTTATAATTTATTGATTGTTTGGATAAAAAGTTACATATATCATATAGGGGACAAACACAGTGATATCTGAGAAGTGAAATGAAGTTTTTTTCCTAATAATGCATGCCACAACTGGTCCTGTTATGGTTTGGTTTATGTGAGTGGTGGCCCATGCGTGAACCACCTCTGGCAAACCATATACAAACTACAAGAAGGGCCCTCATTTGTTGTGGTATCTGGGCCAGACAAAATTTAGACCTACCTCACCCCTAACCCTACACTAACCCTAACCCTATGTGGGAAGTGTTTTAAAGATGGAAACAGAAACAAAGAAGGCTTAAGCCAATATAACTTCACAAAACAAGACCGTGTGGAGACTTTCAGAAATCAGAAATCCAAAAATCAGCCATCCCCTAGTTACAATATAAAAAAATTGAAGTGAAACACGGTGAGGAAAAATAAGTATGATAGGGAATGCACTAAACCTAAATCTATAGAGCAAAGAAAATTTTCCTTTTGACAAGTAATTCTTCTGTAGAAAAAAATGTGTTGTTCAAAATGGTATGTCTGAATAAAACAGGAATCCACTGGATTTCTTCTTAAAACTTTATTCTCAATCTTCTGACTCCAGTCAGGTTCATTCAGCACTCAGCAGGCCTAAGACCTTGGGCTCAAACCAAAGCAAAACACAGCAGCCCTGCTCTGACCAGACAGTCTGCAAAACACTAATGGTGCGTTCATACCGAACGCGATTTCAGCATCAGGAGCATCAGGTTTACATGCAAAGTCTATGGTGGACGCGCTTCAAGCAACGTCGGGAAGTGCTGCGGCGCCTCAAGCGAGATTAGAGCAGCGCGATTTGAATGATTTGAACGATCTGAGCGTTCGASYCGCTGAGGCGCAAATCGCTGAAGTTAGAAAATCTGAACTTTTGCAGCTCGATGCGCCGCGTCAACCAATCAGAGAGACTCCACTGTGTGACGTAGTGACATATTTCCTGACGGGACAGTTTACTGAATGATGTCCACTAACCTGAAACAGATGGAGAGGAGCTCTTTAGCTGAAATGAGTGCCTGCAGTCGGTGTCCTGACAGGAGATATCTGCACCAATGCGTGGCAGCGACTCATCAGACTGGAAAAATAGTCCTGAAAGCGAGCTGTGAGCCTCCACTCTGAATTATCTGATGAATTAATTATGAATTAATTATCTGATGAACGTGACATGCTCTTGCTCGCTGTAAATAAAGCAAAGCCACTTCCTCGTCCMACATTAAACAGAGCCCGACAGAGAAGGGAGGGGCGGGGAGGCTGTTGCTGTGCAGCGCTTCAAGAGCTGTCCTGCATCTGACCTCAAACTGCACAAGCTTCAAACTTCAGCGTTGGCTGCGATTTTGAAGCTGAAATCGCGTTCGGTGTGAACGCAGCATTACAACTTCTTACTATAATAATGAATTGACCTTATAAGGTACATCTCTTCCTGGTTACACCCCTGGAGGTGTTACCTTTTACATCAGACGTAGAACGTAACTCATTTTTGTTTAGGCTAAAAGAAAGAACACATGATAAGACAAACACCAACTCTTTGTCTGTTTTAACCTTACATGCAATGATCAGAAAGTGTAAAATACAAAACTGCATAAATTCAATTAATCAGTAACAAAAGTTCCTTCACCTCTATATCATGAAGTGCTTATTAAGTGTGAATTAACTGTACTAACTGAACAGATTTCCCCTCACCATGGGAGAACATGAATGATTACAAAAAAAATCTTCCTGTGAACTGGAGGGAGCATGATCAAATCTGCAGTTTGTGAACCTGGTCTCTTCAATGTGAAATCATGAAGTATTGCGTTCCTGCTCCAACAACAAACTGAGCAAACACTTAGATCAGGTGACAAATGAATACATACAGTAAATGTGCCATGAATGCATCATTATATGCATCATAACAACAAGACAAAAATGCACAAGGGACAGCAGCTTATTGTCCACAAAACGGAGGATCGCTTTTCCTTTTCACCAAACAGAGAGAAGCGTGAGCAAACAATCCATCACAACAAACTAGGAGCAAAGAAAAAAAGAATTGTAAAGGTTTGCTTTTGCTGAGGCATGCAGCGGACAGGCGCTTTGTTGTACAACGAACCAGAGTAAGAGCCAGAAATAGAAAGGAGGTGACGAAGAGAAAAAAGAGAGTTAGAGAAGTAGAAAAGGTAAGAAATGGCGAGTTTAGGTGTGCGAAAGGAAGCGACAAACATGAAGGATTCCTGGTGCATGAGATTCAAAACACAAGTCTCCAAGGACAATTTACATTCAGCTCAATCCAGAGTTACTATGATGCAAATTAATTTATAGCTCCAGCACCAACAGTTTGTAGATTTACGAGAATGAAAGAGTGCGAGACAGAGAGAGAGAGACAGAGACATAGATTGAGTGAGTGAGTTAAATCATGATTGGTGATGTAGTAAATAGCAAGAATGAAGGCCAAAAACATCTGGAGCAGCTTCAAATGTCAAAGAAAACAAAGTACATCTACCCCTCCCATGAAAGAATAACCCCACCCCCAGGCAAATGTGAAAAATTCTGAGAGGCCTAGTTAAATGTGGAGACGGGCAAGAAGGTGTCAGGAAGACAAAACAGGCAGCTAGCATAATTTAACAAGCTAACAATTCTGAAAACATTTCTGACTGTTCTAAAGACATGAATGTATTTTCATGACATAAATGCAAGCTCACATTTAGCTGTTTCAAACTAACATGTAAAGTTCAGGCAACAAACGTAGAAAATATGACTTTGGTCCAACAACAGAACAGGAAGAATATTTTCTCATTTCTGTTTGTTTCAATGGTTCATTTGAAATTCCTCAGTTCTTTCAGCAGACACAGAGGCTCTTTGCCAGAGAAGGACCTGGCTGCAGAAAGGGGCAGGGTCGGGGCAGGGTCAGACCCATACCAGATTTGGAAGTGGCACCATGGCCATCTTGAAATAAAGGGGGTGCTCTATCAATGGACAGTTACAAATGCCTTACAGCAGCAGGTCTACTTTTTGGTGTAGCATCTTTCATTTTACAAACAGGAATTGAAAAATGGGAAATGTTGTTATTCTACTTTACTTTACCTAGAATGACCTAACCCTAACCGAGTCAAGCTTCTTTCATGACTTTTATTGTTAACCATGGAAGAACATAGGTATGGAGAACCTCTGGTAGCAGGAAACATGGATGTCTCCAGGTGGTTAGTCAAAAAACATTTTGGGGCTTAAAATAACTCAAATGGAGACCTACTGCACATTTGTGATGCCATGCACATACATTATCTGCCACGCTCTCAAATGATCGGACAATTGGCATGGATTCTACAGAGAGTCAGTGTTAATACCGTAACAGAAAAATACATTCCTAGAGTGAATCTGGCTTCAGGAATTACAGGAAAGTTTATTTGAAATTTTGGTTGAAGGGTTGAGGTCTTCGACAGACTTGGAAAGTGACTGGAATTGTTAAAAAGCTTGGTGTTTTTACCCGAGTCTCATAGCTTAGCCTATCGTGTGTGTCTGTGTGTGTGTATTTCATCACTCGAGCCACTGGGTGGCGTGATGGCTCAGTGTTTAACAGTGATGCCGCTCAGTAAGAGGGTCCTGGGTTTGACCCCTGGTTCAAACCTGGGGTCTTTCTGTGTGGAGTTTGCATGGTCTCCTCAAGCTTGCGTGAGTTTTCTCTGGGTACTCTGGTTTCCTCCACAACACAAAAATACGTACAATAGGTAGCCTTCAGGCCCAGGCCACACTTGCAAAAGAGATTTGCGATCTCAGTGGGATTTGCCTGGATAAATAACAGTAAATAAATTTTAAGAAACTTAATGTCATGTTTAAATATATGCATAAATGTAGTCCTATCACCATATGTGTGACTGACTACAATGGATGCTAGAAGTAAAACTAGCAAAACTAGGCTACAGTAAAAACAATAAGGTTTACTGTACCTGTTTATTGACAGAAAGTTCAGAGATGGGATCCGGGTGGTCCTGTGCTGGTCTTTTACCTCCAATAAAATATTTTGAGTAGACATTTGGTTCATKGTTGCAATTTTTTCCAGTCAAATTTAGCTCGTCCATCACTGAAATCCAGCAGTTAGCCTGCATCTTAGCTTAGGAAAAGTGACAAACAATGCGCCATCCATGTGGGGACTGTATCCTGACTCACTGTTGCAATGTTTTGTGGTCCTCCTGGTGGAGTTTGATGCTTTATTWGTGAATTTCTTTAAATTTAAATACAGCTAAACCGGCGCAGCTCGATTTAAATCAAAGGAACAGCACGAGAGTATGTATGCGCACCACTGTCGAGCAGATGTATCCACATGACCGGTGTTCTAAAAATCGCCTGAGTGGAGGTCCCCTTTAAAAATTGACAACCAGTGCTGGCTCTAGCCATTTTGGTGCCCTAGGCAAGTTGAAGCGCACCCCCCCGCCCGGAACTATGTCCCACCCACCCCAATTTAAACCCCTAAAAACAAGTTTGACAGTGAAAGGTACTGTGGTAAGCTTAGATTTATTTACTTTCCCAGAAAGCAAATAAATAACAACATACATGTCAACTTGTACAGATTGTCCGTAAGTTATAATGATTTTACGTCATTTTGCAGGTATTCGGACGTATAGAGCAACCTCACAGATTTGTTTTCAAGTCTTACGGATTTTTTCAAAGCCTCATTTTCAAAATTATCTAACATGTAAGGAGACTGTGGGATGATTTAAAAAACAATAAATAACATTTAATAGCCATCTTCTAACCTGTTCTGCTGGTAGAATTAAGTTTTGAACTTTTTCTGCTCTCCTTTCCTCCTGCTTCGCAGCGAGCCTGGGTAGAGTAGTTTATTTTTCCTGTATTACTTCATTATAGTTTTTTAAGACAAAGCTACTTGAAAGGGGCGCTGAGCAGTGTTACAACCAGGATTACAAATAATTACTTTTTTTCTTCTGCAGTTCGGCACCCCCTCCAGCAGATGGTGCTATAGGTGACCGCCTAGTTCGCCTATGCCAAGAGCCGGCTCTGGTGACAACTTATGCAGTAAAATCTTGAATCAATGTCTTATTTGTTTGAATCATTTGACTACATTCAAGTTAAACCTACTTGAGAATATGCATTAAAAAGCCCAAAATATATAAAGAATGTAGTATGCTTCGTTAGTCTTACATACATGTTGCCATTACTCTGAGTTAGAGCTATTTAATGAACAAACATCACATTTGATGCTCCAATCATGAAGAATCTTGAATATTAATGCCAAGCCAAAATGACACCTCCAAATTACATTTCAAGTGGCTGTGAAAGTTGCTGCTGAGCATCCAGCTGTCTGTGGGCCTCATTGCATRATATTTCCTTCAACCAATCCGTTGGCGCCAATTTTACACAGATTGTAAATTTGTAATAGGCCACAAACTGAGCTCAGAAAAGAGAATAATTTGTTCGTGGGTTTTTAACAAGCTCCAGAGGATGTTCTAGTTTTTCAGGACAGTGGCTTTTTSTATTTGCCTTTGAGGAGGAAACACAACTGGGAACTCACTAATAGAAAATCATCTCATATTAAAACATGTGATGAGTTGTTTCTAATTTCCAGTTCAGAAAGTTGTTTTGAATTGGCTAAAAAAACTAGACAAGTTCATTTTTCATTTTATGTGACTGTAATCCAAGCRGACATGCATAAAACACTCTACAGATTTAATTGTACCTTAAAAAAATGTGACCTTTCTGAACTGTTGTACATTTATGCAATTATATGTGGCAACAAACCATCAAAGAAGCTATAATTCTAATTAGCTGAATAAATTTAAACCTTACAAGTATTGACTGATTTGTGTTAAAGCTCATGTTAGTTGACTTTCTGGGAGTAACTATAAATTCTTCACAGTCTGGTGTCGTGGTTTTGAGGAGGTTTGGACCTAGGAGCTCAAAAATACAGCTAATGTTTTCAAAAAAAAAAAAAAAACAATAAGGATGAGAACTGAGGGTGGGCACAAGGAGACGCAGGAAAAACTGGACCTGTTATGAATAATGTGCAATGCTTGGCCAGTGAGCGAAGTGAAACCGAAGGGTTATAAAGACTGATGAGAGAAGTGGCTGCAGCTGTGACAGGTGAAACAGYGAGAGCAGGTGAAGATGGAAGATAAGTGATGCCACAAAGAGTAAGTAAATGGAAAATCAGGACCAAAACTAAACTAGACAAAATAACCAAAGTATATAGATCTGGAAACCCAAAGAGTCCTTATACTGACTTTAACATTTTCTCTCTAAAGGWTACTATGTTCTTAACATGCTAAGTTTTCTATTGATTTCTAAAAAGTGATTGGACATGACCAATGGATGAACCCACTGAGATGATGTTATAATAAATACCTGCTGTAATGAAACCTGAACATAGTCCAAACTTAGAAAAGTGCAAAATTATCTTTAATTTTTTTCTTGATCAGAATGTTTTTTTCCCTAGTAAAATACATGCTCCTGAAAAATCTGAAATCGTATTTTTTWAAACGTCTTTACATTTTAAAACAAAAGGTTCATGTTGGCTTGCGACAGAGTTATTGTAGTCAAACACAAAGACACGAATTTGCTGTGAGGACTCCTAAATTCTTCACTAAGATGAATTAGATTTTCACTGAGCAGCGAACAGAGTGACAGCGGGACTTTTTTTGGGAGGGAATGATGCATGAGTGAGTGTGTCACTTTGAAAAACAAGGCAGAAAGTAAAGCGATGGAGCTAGATAGAAGCGGGCTCTGTTTTTGAAGGCCTGTGAGAGTGTGTGTCAAAGTGTGTGTCTTGCCTTTATGATGTAAACTGAATGTAACCTTTCTCCTCTCGCACAAACCCCTGCAGTAGAGACTAGGAAGCCCCGGACTTTCCCRGGGGAGTAAGTATAGACCAGCATTCATCTGAGCCTCAGCTGCTGTGTGGTCTCAGTGTCACGTAACCCCCCATCCATGTTCCCATGAAGAGGAGCAGTCAGCGCAGGGTGGGCACTGACCACTTGGTAACCAAGTCTTGCATAATGTTAGTCCGAGAAGTGGATATCGCCTGAGAGACGCCGGGCCTTGAAAATGGAAGAGACACTAACTGCAACGTGAGGCGGTTTATTTTGTATGTCCAAACACCCACTGCACTCATCGCGTGGAGAAGCACCAAGCCTCTCCGTGAGCCTCTGACCCCACTTTTACACCATTTATTGCCATAATTATACGCGCTCTCAGTTACTTCACCTGCAGGCACATTATGATTGCTGCTACTTCTTTGGCTAGCGACAAGGCAATTTAGAAAAAAAATGACAGCATTTTTTTAAATGAATTGTTTTCAAATGACTATTATTTTTTAAAGATCCTCTTAAATAAAGTGGCCGTTATAAAAAGAAACCCTTCTCCCTGATGCAAATGAATCCTTTATGAAAATGACTCTGTTCTAGGTGCGGGTGAGGTCTTCTTCGGAGCTTCTATCACTTCCTGATGGGGTCTTAAAATGCCTGCGGCAGCTAAAATCAGTCATTGTATAGAGACTGTTCCGGGCTGATTTAAAACCTTCCAGARAGCATTTTTAAGGGCATCTTTCAGTTTTATTGTTAGTTTAAAATACTGCAATAGAAGCTTTGCCCCATGAGCTTACATCTGGCAAACAAAATGAGACAATTCTGTTTATTTAAATATATATTTTTGGGGCAGCTGTGGTTAGGGGAGTCATTTTGGAACCGGTAGGTTGCCGGTTCAATTCCCTGTTCCAGCTGTCTCAGTTGTTCTGTCTTTGGGCAAGCCACTTCACCCCCAATGCCTCTGATGTGTGACCCATCAGTGAATACGATTTAAAGCACTGATTAGTCTCCACAGGATGATTTGTATGTTAGCTTTGTAGANCGCTTATGGTGCGTTCAAAGACGGCTCAGGAAAATGCATTACCATATGTTAATAATGGATAAAACAGCTGTTACGGTTGAGAAAAGTGCGGGGGACATAGAGCACAGATGCAGGAAGTGCGGGGACTCAGGGAGACATGTCCCACACATATCCCGCATCTGTTATGTCCGTGCCTTCACTGCCCAGGGCCCTTTAGAGACKGTGGGCCCCTGGGCAGTTGCCCAATTGCCCATATGGTTAATCCGGCCTTGTTTGTAGAGACCTAACAGAATGCTGAATGAATGTGACTGAATGTGAGTGAATGTGTAAATGAGGGCACAGATTGCAGTGTTGTTGGATAGAAAGGCACTATATAAGTAGAGATCATTTATAGATACCATAGAAACAATGTATTTGTGATTATTTCAAGGTATTTTTGAAATTAATCATGATTAATGTCATTAATATGAACAAAATTAAATTATGACTCAATGTTTAGAGCATTATGGCATTTCTTCACTGCATTTTCAAAATCTTGAAACYAATAAGCCTGTCTTACATCCATTTTTATCTTTTTCTCCCACATGCTGCATCCATCCTCATCTGCTGAAGTCTGCCTCCCTCTGTTTTTTACAGCGATTGGTATCAACGACGTGTTTTGAATTCAAGGGATATTTCTGGCTCAAACTCTTATGGCAACACAGTTTAGCAGTGCAGGGCTGACAGATTATTTTACTTTTATCCAGCCCGTCATCAGGAAGCATTTTAAAATAAAAATGCTCACAGAAAAATCTTTTGCTTTCCTCCATGTTTGTATTCTTATGACTCGTTTTTTGATATGGTCATGTGAGCATCACTGGGCAATGACCCAACAACTAAGGCTCTCATTGGATGAGAAGTCCAATGATGACCATCTAAAGCCAATAGTGATCAATGTCCCGAGTTTGTCTGTTTGTTCATAGCCAGTGAAAAATGGGCTTAAAGTAACAAATTAACAGAGATAATAGGCATAATTGCAGCTGTTAAGCATTACCTGCATTAACATAATAATACGTTAACATACCCAGAACAAATTTTAACATTTTGTTGTTTGAACTTATTTTGTGAATTTAAGATTTGTTTAGCAGTTGAGGCTTTCTGCCTGTTTTTACTGATATTTACTGATAAGTGGGAGAGAGTCTGGTGGAATGAATGGAAAAGGATTTATTGAGTAAACAAGTAGATAATTAAAACTGAGAGCAGGACACACTCAGTAAGTTGAAACCAAGGCTACACACTCACTGGAGGTGTAATGTTAAATTCATCCATTCATCAATATTATTCATTAAAATAAGATAGTTGATATAAAACCAAAGTTAATTTAAAAAAGTTTGCATTMTTTTTCTACATTTCTTAAAAATGCCACTCAATGCACCGGGAAGTTTTCTGTATTTTAAATTAAACACAAGCCTACAGAAATTTCAGAAATTTCTGAAATAGAATGAAGCGCTTAGAGAAYAGAGCGGGAGTCAAACACAGGTGTCTGTATGATAAATTAATTCTGATCAGTGTTTTCACTCCCATAATTACAACGCGCCGCTCCCTGCCATCCATTCATAGCAGAACAGTTGTACATGTATTAATCCATTTGAAGTGATGGGGTGGGGAGTGGGAGGCAGCTTCCAGGAAATTTAAGGGGCTCTATAATACAATAAGTCCTTTCTGCTTGGAAGAACGGTTGAGAGTGTTGACAATGAGTCGGGGTTCACCAACATAATAGAGTCAGTTACTTTCAGCGATGCAGCCATTCAATAAAGATGATACTTAAATCACTGACACAAAATAAGCCTTTAATGGGCACTCTGGTTCAATAGCTGCTTCTTCTGTGGCAATAAAACATCCACTTGGCTAATTACTGTTATTGTAATATTAATTTGTTGTTTACAAGTTGATAAAAGATGGTAACCTTTGGTTTTGAACTGAAAAGTTCCTTGAAGTAATTTGTATTACCTACCACCTTTTTATCCGCAAGTTTTAGTCTTAAATCATCTTGTATTAAGAAATGACACTAATTTAATTTTAGTCAGACCTTAAAATAATGTGTATAATCAATTTARAATTTATCGATCTGTGCTTTTGGTTTAATTTTGTGTTTTATTATTAGTTTTGTTCCTGTTTGTCTATGCTTTATTTTCTATGGTTGTCAATGAGTTTACTTCTGCTTCACATTTTCAATTTTTAATCTTTATGCCATTTAATGTTTCCTCTAGTCAGCTTACACACCCATCTCCAAATGCTCCTTGTTTCACCTGCCACAGCTGCAGTCATTTCTCATTAAGCCCCAGCCTATTTCATTTGTTTGTCTGTACTCCGTTTGCAGTTGAGCATTTTTTTTTCATGCTAAGTCTGGTTTCCCTCGCACCTCATTTCCTGCTTTGCAAATATTTTGCTGCCACAACAAACACTGTTTTAGCTAAACAAAGTTTAACATAATTTAAAGCTCCTCGACCTGTCCAACCACCTCCTGAAACTGTGACACTGAATTTGTTGCAAACAATTCCTAGCTACAACCAGACCAAACTTTAGCTCAATATCTGTAAAACTGATGAGTATTACCTTTTTTGTGTTGACTAATGTTGATTACCAATGGTGATCATACTGAATTGGATTGACTTTGAGTTGTAAGATGTACATCTAATAACCAGTTTTTTTAAAGTTTAATTAAAATATGCCCATTTTGCTACCAAACGTGTCAACTCCAACATTCTTGCTAACATTTTAGGCAAATATCTGACACATTGCGTAGTGCTTGTAAAATTTGTTAGTGATGCCTCTTAGCTACCAGAACACCAGATTTAACTCAATATCTGTAAAACAAACAGTTATAGCCATTTTTGTGTTRCCTAAGATRATCTAAATGATGGTGTTAATCAGCTGCATTAAATACCATTTTTTTCAGAAGGTTTAATAAAAATCTATCTAGCGCTTCTTAAGATATTTTGATAAACAAAAACAAACATACACAAAAAGATATACCAATTTAAAAAAAGATACACCAATAAAAACATTACCTTTGCCTTTTCACTGCAATATTTCTAACAGCAAACATAAGTATTTCTAGTATTAAATGCTTTAGTAGGCACACAGGAATATACAGCAATCAAAAAATCCCCAAAGCGGTCATAATACACACATATTACAGAAAAACCCAACATATTTTCTCATAAAAGCTAAGGAAATAGAACACAGAAAACAAGAATGACCCCTCTGAAGTTCAAACAGTGGCACACGCTCAGATTCTTCTTGTAACTATGGTTTGAACTCGTCTGTGGACAGAGCCGCTGAAATGTGTATTAAAGCYCTCTGGATATTTCTCCTAACTCTGTTAGTAAGTGTGACACCGGCAAAAGATTGAAGTCCCTCTCTTCGGCATTCAGTGTTTGCAGGGTGAGTCATAGGAGACCATGACTAATCATGAAATAACCTGTCGCATATCTGAGTGAAACTGGCAGTGTGGCTTGCATTTTCAAAATCTGTTGAACATTGCTTCGCACATCCTGCATCTGTTTGCATTCTAATGAGCCGTCAGTTCGGATTAAATTATCCGTGACAATTTACCAGAAGAGCTGCGAGAGGTCAGCGAAGCAAAGTCTAGTCAAATATTGAACCGTTTGATTAGTGAAGAACTGATGGAGATGRAAGTTCTCCAGGCTTATATTGAGGAAATACTCGAACAAATCAGTGGACYTAACCACACCTTTTCTGATTAATTCATGTTCATCCAACCTTTTTTTTTTTTTTTACCAGTTCCTCCTTTCTGGCTCACATGGAGCTCTATGTTTAGCAGTTAAGATGTGGGGGACCCCTGGATAGGTCACAGTCCATCACAGGGACACAAAAAGACAACCGACCATTCACACTCTCACACCTAGGGTCAGTTTASAGTTACCAATTAACGCACAGGTAAGGTGAAAATGAAGCGTACTTATGTTCCCCAGTATCTATCTTCCTCTGAACTTGGGGTGGCTGTGTAGCAGTAGTCAGGCAGCCAACTTGGGACCAGAAAGTCACAAGTTCGACTACCCGCCATGACCACATGATGGGGTGTCCATGAGCAAGCCACCTAATTCCCCAGGGCGTTTAATGCTGCATTCCAGTAGTCCTGGGAAGTGGTAATAACCCAGTTCCCATTGGTAGATTTAAACTGGAACGACCCTCCAGTGGTAATCCACTGGTATAGTGGAAGAAATGAAACTTCCCCTAGTTTCAATTTCAAGATGGTAGCTACTCGCAGCTTRAGAAAGTTAACTCCYTAACTTTTACTATTAAATACTYTATCTTTCTTAATGTTTTTGTGCATGTTTAATCACTCGCACAAGTAGTGTGTTTTCTGTGCAATACGTGTTAAAATCAATGTTTATTTGCATGACGTACATAGTAGAGCTCTCTTTTAGTCATTGTTTATATTGTAGCAGTGTTGTAGCTAGGTTAGGTTAGCGGCAACAATACAATCACCTGTCYGCTAAKTGGAATGCAGTTTCATACGATTTGTTGGGAAATGACATCACTACCATTTACCAGTTCCGGGAATACGATGTAAATGAAATGCAGCATAAGTAGCTGCCCGCTGCTCCACCTGGGTGTTTTTCACATGTGATGGGTCAAATGCTGAGCACAAAACCCATCATTGTATGGAAACATGCATCGATAAAAAATATACATTTACATTAATTATGTTCCCCGGTACTAATGTTTGCTGATGCCTATATTCCTGTGTTTCTAGATATCTATATTCCTCTGTACCTTATTTCCCTAAAACCTATGTTCATTGACACCCATGTTCCCCAGTACCCAATACCCATGTTCCTCTGAACCAATATTCCTTTGTGCATATGTTCCTTGGTATCTAGGTTCCTCAGTATCTACTGTGRTCCTCAGTACCAATGATCCTCCGTGCATATGTACCGCGGTATCTATGTTCCTCAGCATATATATTTCCCCGATACCTATGTTACCTAGTATCTATGTTCCTCAATGTTCTCCTGGCATCAATAATAAAAGTAATGAAAGATGCTTGGTTCTCCCTTAAACATATTTTAATACAAATGAAAAAAAGTACTGAACTGCAGTATGTGTAAGTACCCGGGAACAAAGGGACAACCCCWGGTGAGAATATGCAAGTGTTTTAAGGCAACACACTGAACTTGTTTTTAAACATTGCGATCACAAACGGTAGATAAAAATAAGATGTTAGAGTATAATCTCTTTAAGAAGCTGCACTATAAGCCAATCAAACAGAATTGTATTTTTGGTTTCCTAATGAAGCGACAGTGTTGTAAACCTTTGTTTTCTGAACAACAAACCCAGCTGGACCAAGGAGGTTGCAGCCAGACACGGCTGCTCAGAGTCAGAATGATTTAGTGATTTTCTGTGCATCTTAATAATCCTTAACAGTGTTGATGTGTTCTCAGACACTCCAGCTACACTTGTGTCTGAAAAGTGCTGTAGAAATAAAGTTGGGCTGATTTGCTGTAATTGCTTTAATTGCATCTTGGCAACAGTTTTCCTCAGGTTTGAGGAAAATAATTTCTTTCCTCGGCTCTGATCCTTCTCTACAGAGCTGGAAGAGAAAATATGCTCGTGCTTTTTCCCCCTTTCTATTGAACCTATTTCAGTTTTAAATCACACTACAGTGCAGAGAGAATTAATAAACTTGTGGAAATGAGGAATAATTGATGAGCTGCTGAGATCAAAAACTCTCAACTCTTCATCTCGTTGGTATTTATTTTGAGTCATTTTAAATTTCTGTTACCGGTGTCAAGAAGCTGAAAGCTAATTTGTTTGTAGTCAAATAGAAAGTACCAATTTTCAAAGATATTCATTTTAAATTTAAATAGCTGTAAATTATATAGTTTAAATTTGGTAAATTGGTTAATTTAATCAACCTGAACTGCACTATTTATAAAAAATAAATACAATTATGTGGAGTAAAATATCTGGTTTGTTTATAATCCCATGAGCATGATAAGTTGCGATCAGTTCTTTAATTTGATGACAGCCTGTTAAACTGCARGAGTCTCAGCAAGTCTTATTAAACATCACTGAATGGAGTGTAAAACTTATCTGGTCTGATCACTAATGGGACTTAAATAAAAACACTGTTTGTAAAACAGGAAAATATCAGATTAGTAATTAATTCTGTTTACTTGAGTTCCCAGTATCTGATGTGTCGCTGTTCTTCTGAGAAACACTCCTGAAGTGTTTCACACAAGATGTTTTTTTTAATATGTGAGAAACGGTGAGGACACAAACAAAAATAAGTCAAAGTGGGCAATTATTCCCTAAGGTGACTGATTTCATTTCACATCTATTTCATTGTCAAAAAGTTGCTTTGTTTATGGCTGAAGGGCTGAATGCTGGAACAAAGCTGTTTGGCTGGAAAATGAGTTGTGATGTGATTTATCGGATGTTGATCTTGCCTGATTTTATTCTTTTTTTATTTTATGCTAACTTTGAGTTTAATAAACTGTTATTCTTTAGGTCACAATGAAACTTTCCTGTAAAGCTTAGAAAAGGATACGGAATCAACACTGATAGAGGTCAATGGTTCAGCTGTTGAATGTTGGGCAAAAAATCATGAAAAAAAATTTAATCAGAGTTAAAAATTCCAGCTTAATAAAGTTTAGCCATTCAAATAAATAAATAAATAAAATGACACAAATTTAAGAACTGCATTTTTTTCTAAATGAAATTACAAAATAACTTTAATAAATTGCACACTAAAGCAGAAATGGGAGTGTATCTCCACAGTAACTGTTTCTCAGTAGCTATGTCCACTTGTACCCAAGTTTCCCGGTACCTATATTACCCAGTACAATGCCTTCACTCAGTCCTTTTTTATTTGTTTTAAATTACATTTGAAGGGTAGCCAAGCATCTTTCATGACTTTTATTATTAATTCAGGAAGAACACAGGTACCATGATGACCCCAGCAGAACCGTAAAATCTGCAGGACCAAACTTCCTAAGAAAAAAGTAAATGACCATTATTTTTTAATGATCTGCCTAAAATCATCTGTATTTTTCACAGTTTGGTGGCAAAGACACAAAGGTCAACTTAACAAGAAATGTCTCATTTGGAGTCTATGTTAAAAAATATATATCTTTGACTTTAAATAATCCAGACTCCATGGATTCTCCCAGCTCTACTCCTGGTAGGTCATCACACCGTGAACAGCAATTTATGTGTTTCTTAAGCTTCTATCCTGCGGCGCAAGATTAAGTCTGACCCTCTTTCCTGGATTATCCTGTCTAGGACACACTTGTAARTGTGTAGGACCCRCACCTYAAATGAAGGTCAGAGAAAATATGAYATTATATTGAGAATTTTAACAGAGTATGTTGCCTTTTAAAAAAWTAATCTGAAATGTACACTGTTGTTTTTAAAACCACATGGGAAAAGCTTACAGGAATGTGAAATAGCATAACTAATTTTGAATATATTTTCTTTGTAAAACTCAAGAAAAACATGTGGCCCATCACTTCAAATCCTGGATTACGTCATATTTTGATCAAGCTAATTTTAGATTCCTGGCTGTCCAAGGATATGGCTTAATTTGCCTGAGTGTTTCAAATTTACCTGGATGTCAATTYAATAAAGCTTACCAAAAAACACACAAAAAAACGTTGAAAAGTCTACGCTACAAGATGGCTGATCATGGCGGTTAGCTGAAGGGAGCGTTTGGCTTACTATGTGTCACATGAGAAGACATGGTTTGTCAARGCAATGGTGGAAAGCTGAATAAAGCATTGTGTTCTGTTCACTTACAGTTGGAAAATACCATGAGCAGCTCAAAGAAAATGTTGACTTGCAGGTTATGGGGGAATGTGGGCTCTCTGCAGATGGTGGATGGACRGGAGCGTTGCAGTTACTAAACGTCATGTCAGGTAGTGGTTCTTGAGTTAGTTCAGTGTGRGGTGCTTATTGTACGTTGACTGACATGGCCAAGTTTGAGTGGAAGACATAGAAGCCAATTACAATTACCCATGCCAGTTAAAATCAGGAGTCTTTCTTGGTGCCTTTCAACCCCAGTGGTGTTCATGTAACATTGTAGGAAATCATAAAGTCACAGTGGTTGTCAAGTACTTCGTAAGGAATACATAAAAAGCAATAAGCGAAAAAAAAATGCAATGAAAGGAATATTATTATGTGTAGATTAGCACAAATTGGGTTTAGAGTCAAAGGTTGCATGGCTTTTTTTTCTCCCTCACCTCACACGGACATGTAGACACAAGTAATGAATATGCCAAAACAATTATCGGTAAGTGCCAAGGTTAACCAATAATTACACATTCCATATGTTTGAGGAAAGAAAACCTGCTGTAAACGGAGTGCTGAACATCATTCCAAGTGACTCTGGTAGAGCAACAATGACCTAGGGGTAATAAGCACAGATGTTCACAGCTAACCCAYTAAACTGATTTCTGTAAGCGGGTATCAATGCATCAAGGCAAAGACTTAATCTGTGAAATTACTAGTTTGGCATGTTCCTACTGTTTTCTCATTTTGCTTTATTATTGGTTAAAAGCCTAAATAAAACACCCATTGTGTCCTTGTGATTTATTTTTATTTTTATTTTTGTAGAATATATGTCACATATACTGTATATATGTGGGTGTCAGGGTCTTTATTCCCATCCCGTTCCCCGACTGCCATTTGGGGAGGGGGTCCTGAAGAAGGGCGGACCGCCAGGTGCGGTCCTGGGCTGTGGGTGGGCTTGGGGCTTGGACGGTCGCTGGGGGCTGCCGCAGAAATGAGGCTGGCTCTCCGTCCTCCCTGGTGCTGCTTGGTCTCCTGAGGTGTGGCTCTTGGTTCCAGTGGGTGGCCCGCTGGCCGGGGTGGCTGCTGGGTTCCGGGGGGTGGACGGCTGGGGGGGTGCACTTGGTTGCTGGCGGTGTGGTGGGGTTGTCATGGGTGTGGCTTCTCTGCGGCAGGGGGCTGGCCGGGCGTCCTGGTGRGGCCCGGGCCGGGCCTTGGCTATCTGCTCCTCTCCACCTCAGAATGATTGGGTCTACCTCCTGGGTTAGGGTGCGTGCGGCCTCCATTAGGGGGTGGGTACATGTCCTCGACCTGGGGAGTATAGAGTGTGTATCGGGGGTATGAGTGGAATGTGGCGTCGTTGTATGTCTTTGACTGAGTGGGGGTGAGGATGAGGGTGGGATGGTGCGATTGTGTATGTTTGGGTATTTGTCAGGCTGCGGTCTGGGCTGCCCCTACTGCTGGTTTATCTGGGGGCCCCCTGCTACTCGGCCCCCCGGTGGGGCTGGGCGCTGGGGGCGTGTGCCGGCCTGGCCTGGTGACTGCCTGTTGGGGTTCGGGGCCTCTGGGCCTGTCGGGCTTTGGCCTGGACGGGGTGCGCCCTGGGGGCCCAGACCTCTGTGCCATTTCCTGGATCTGCTTTGATATGGCGGGTGCCGGTGGGGCCCATGAGTTTGTCGCTGCTGGCCCCGGGGGCTGTGCGTGTGGTCGCTGGGGGGACTCTCCCAGTTCTCTCCTATGGTCTGATCTGGGGGGTGGGTGGGCGGATCTTCCCGTGCGGGTGCCCCTTGGGGCTCTGCGCTCGGGATTCCTCTCGGGCCCTTGGGCTCTGGTCTTCCCTGTGTCTGCCTCGTGTCTTGGGGGTTGGGTCTCGGTCCTCCACCGTCGCTATTGAATGTTCCACTGGAGAAATCTTGTATATACAGGCGTGTTCACAGCTGCTCGCGGGCAGGTGCTCTGATCCGGGGGTTCTGACAGGTCACTGAGTGTGTATATATGTCTATGTGTATATACAGACAGTGTTTGTGAGTGTAGGCATGTATGTATGTATGTATGTATGTCTTTGTATATGTATGGGTATGTGTATATTTTTATGTATGCCTTCTATGTGTTTGTCCATTTGTTTTTCGGGTGGTCGGACAGATGTTGGGTGTGTGGTCCTGTGTTTTGTTGGTGTATATTTAGTATAATCCTAATCGCTATTTCAGTCTTTCTATCTTTCTGATTACTRCTCTCTCTGTTTTTCTCTCTCTCTATTTTCTCTTCACAAAAAAAATAAAATAAAAAAATAAAAATAAAAATAAATAAAAAAACATAATGGGATGGCTATAAGGGGAGAAGGGAGGCCATCCAGAAAAAAAATTAAAAAAAGAAGAATATATGTCACAGATGTTCTGAAGAAATATTAGAAGAATGTTGGTGTTGGTAAGTTTAACAAAAAGAGATAATACTTTGGGTGAAACAGCTAATKCTCATTACAACTCCAAAACAGTGTTCTATGGTCCTGCATCTTTCTGTTTTAATGACTTGCTTCAAAGTGAAGCACGAMGTTCGTTATTTACTCCGAACAAGACTGATATATTGGTTTGACCTTTGTTATTGGCCGACCACGCTATTTACCACCATTCGCAAGATTCAGAGGCCTCCCACAAGATGAAGGATGAAACCAAAAGCAGTGCTGCAGTGAAATTGGATTTTTGTTAAACGTTTTCCCCCCTGTAATTTTAAACATTTCTCTTTTAAGACTTTTGTGTGCAAAAATGAATGGGTGAGTAGAACTACAAGATTTATAGAATAATAATTAAAAAATGATCTGAAACATCTGGTGTCTGCAGCAAAAACTGTAAATTGAGAGAATAAATACAAAGTGTCGGATTGATGTCCTATGCTGACAAAGTTTTGGGACTTAAATGGATAATTATTTTTGTCTGAAAYTTTATAAAGTAGTTTAATAAAACATTTATTTCCACAGACATTCACKAAAAAAGAAACAAGCAAAAAAGTTTTAAAAAAGTTTGGTCGTATTGACATATGAACAACTGACGCCGTTGCTATTTCTGTCAGGATTTGTGCCTTTTGTATCTCATATAAAATCTATTATCTTTTAGTTAAGTTTTATTTTCTGTGGTTGGTTCTGTTCCATTGTTCAAAATAAAAGTCAAAATGTCAGGTTTTGGGGGGTGTCTTAATATTTTGGTTTCCAGAGGCTTCACTCAGCATGTGGGGCTGTGTTTTTGATACAAAAGTCTCATCAATGTACCATATTGGAACTGTCTCAGTAAATGATATAGAATTGTTCCTTTGACTTGATGTACTGCATGTACACATCTCCTAAAGTCCTGAAACATTTCAGCACTTTCAGGACCTTGGGCAGTTCCTTCAGCCCTTCACACTGTCTAAAGCAGTGGTTCCCAAACTTTGGAGTTTTGACCCTCAAAATACCAGCAGCAGAGACCTGAGCCCCCAACTGCTGTTGGATAATAAACATTGTTTTCACGTCAAAAAATAAGAGCATAGTAACAATATTCATTATGCTGGTTTTGTCCATTTTAAGTACACTAACCTTACTCTTTTGTAACAACAAAGGCAAAAAAAATCATTGTTAGTTGGTATTTTCTAATATAATTATTTCAGAAAAATTTTTCAGGACCCCACCTTGATGTTATAGTACCAGGAAATAGGTGCCTGAGAGCACAAGTACTGGGCAACACAGGTACCAGGGAAACATTGGTGAAACATTGGTACTGTGGAAAATAGGTACCAGAAAACATAGGTACCAGGGAGTACAAATGCTGGGCAACACAGATGCTGGAAAACAAGGTATTGGGGAACATATATTCTAAGGAACACAGGTACCTGAAAAAAACAGGTACCGGGAAACACAGGTAAACATAGGTACCAATGAACATGGGTACCATGAAACGTACCGGTATACATGAAGGAACACATGTACCGGGGAACACATGCAAGCTACTGCTGGATCATATCACAATCCACACTTGATGTCTAGAATAGTTAAAAAGCTTGGTTTGGTCAAAGCTTRGTATTTCTAGTTGTAKTGTTTCTAGTTGTTTAAGTAACGTGAGCTGCATCAGTGTAACTAAAACACCAGTAGATATAGATATTATAATTGGATGGGTTTCGAGAGAATGTTAGGAGGACTTGCATAATTCATTCTGTAACTTTATAATTAGTACTGAACTACKACAAACAAGGGCAAAGCTCTCAACCGGAGACCCTTTGAAGGGGGAATAAAAATCATGTTTTTGTTGTTTATACAGGAGAACATTTTTCTATAAAGTTGATTTGATTTGAAAAATGACAGCAGAGCTGTCGTGTAGCACCAACAACACAAACAATAAGGAAAATACAAAATATCAATGCATCACTTTAGTTGCTCAAAATTAAATCAAACAGTAAATTTTAGAAGWCAGAGAAGTGACGTGACATTTAAGTACACTTAAGCATTAAAAGGCAAAACATGAATGACACTTTTATCTTCAATGATTGTGTTGAATAATAAAAGGATACCAGTAATTCAACTCTTYGTACGAAAGGGGAAAAGAATGCACATTTGCAATTTAACAAGCCTTTTTTTTCTTACTAAAAAGATCAACATACGGTTTTAAAGTTACAATAACAAGCTTGCTGTAGATGTTATTTACCAGAATTAATGATATTTTTCAAGTTCAGGGTCCAAGGTTATTATCTTAAGATACTAATTTAGCTTGACAATTGATTATTATGCTTCCTTGAGTGAACACTAGCAGGATTAATGTATTTTTAACTTAGCTGCACACTTTTTAGATAATAAGAGATCTCATAGACTTGAAAGGATGAGTCTTAATTAGCAACATATTGACTTTCTTATTGCTTGTTGAATTTTCTCCTTAGATCCTGAACTGCAGTTGGTATGCGAACAAATATGCTTCCATCATCACCTCATCAGTGGTGAAATGRTTTTCTATTATTTTTTCTTACATATCGACTTTCTTACCAGGACCGTTATCGTCAAATTATCCTAAAATAGCCCCCCGACAGAGGTTTTATTTTGTGTTGTACTCTTATCTCTTTAATAACAATCACCACAAAGCACAATCCTTGCACTTATTCTGAACGACAGAGCAGCAAATGAAGCTCGACCTGCCATAACTGGACTAATAACATTACTTTTGAGCTGTTATACAGATTAAAAAGCCTTTAGTAGGTTTGTTTTTTATTTGCTCCTTGCGTGAATTCTTTATTTTTTAAATGAAGAGCTACCAATGAGTCTTAAACCAATATATTTTTACATTCTGCATATTTAAAATAACTTAACATTTTCTCTTTAAACACGTATTGATTGTTAAGAGAGAAAATGTCAAAAAGGTTGTAACAACACCAGAACATAATCCCTATGAACAAACGCACAACTGAAGTGGTAAGTTCTGCTTGGCTGAGTTCAATACCAAAACTAATTCCCTCCTTTTCAACACTGTGTAGGAACTCTAAGCATTAAACTCAGTCAGGAGTATTACTCACGGTCACTGCAGAACGGTCCCCCGTAGGTGGTCATGGTGCAGTCACAAGAGAAGCCCTCCCACAGCTGCAGACACACACCTTGGTGGTGGCAGGAGTCCTCTGTGCAGGTTGTGCTCGGACCTGCAGGGCGTTCACAGCAAACTGAGCAACTGATTTTTACCTTCACTCCCAAAACTTGTGATTTGTGCTGCCTGTATTTTGTGGTGTGTAATGTGTTTGCAACAGTCAGGAATGTGAGATAATGTAATTTAATCCAATAAATAAATAAAAAATGGAAAGAAATTATGGTTTATCTTGAGCACCGAGATTTACTTCGCTGCACTCCTTTTTATTCTGAAACTTTGGCAAAAATAAGTAGAGCGTGTTTCTTAACTAGTTATATAATAAGCTAGATGAGTTTTTAACAATCAAAATATCAGCCTTTTTWAAAAGTTAAACATAATACTAAAAAGCAGAACAAATCATCAATAGATAGCCACAAGGATGGCCAGGGATCTCTTTACCTTTCATGATAGCTACTTAGCTATTAAACTATTTCYATTTTATGCTGGCTTCAGAGGATTTATTCTCTTTACATGCATTTTACAATGCTATATTTCTTCATTTATTTTCAGAATATTTCAAATAAATGGCCCTATAAAAAAAWTWAAYGYAWGGTTTTSCTGCCTAGTCAGGCAAGCATCAGGACACACCCACCTGCCTGAAGATGGGTTTTACCTGCCCTGGGCAGTCGGGCATTGGGATTTTGTCAAATTCTTGTAGCTATTATTCTAGTTATTCTTCATGAAAGCTAGCTTGCTACCACGTTACTTAACTTTTTATGATTGTTAGCAAACTTCCAGGCTAGATAGATTTCAAAATAGCGAACTAGCTGCTAGGTTATTTAGCTGTCATGCTAGTTTCATTGATAATATTTTAGCTAGCTTGTAGCATGGTTGGTTGGTTGGTTGGTTGGTTGGTCGGTCAGTCTGATAGAATATGATCATATATTTTGCTCTGTATGTTTGTTCAAATTTTGTAGAAGTTTCTTTAATTTCCTGGGACCATTTTTAAAGATAAATGTGCTTTTAAGAGTTCAAACAGTCTTTTGTTTATGAGATGTTTTCAGGCATTTTCTCATTCCTGGTCTCATGCTTGTTGTTTTTGTTCCTCTTTCCACTTTGCTTAGTTACTGACTGTGACATCATCTACTGTGCCACAGCTGGACTCCATTTTCATCACCCCYATGTTTGTTGTTCTCTTCTGTTGTGTTTACTTATGCAACAATCATGTTAAAAGTTTTAAATAGCTACAAAAATAATCTCTTTATGAATTTTTAAAGGAGCCCAAACTACAAAGGACTTTTCTGTGTTCACATATTTGCCTGGGAAGATTTTTTGGCTGTATGGAGCCTTTGCAAGTCTCTCTGATTATCAAAAGCAGGTCAACTAATGAGCAATAATTMTGTTATAACTGTGAGAATGTAAAATTTGAATAATACAGACATATGTGTTTTCTGGACACGCATACAGAATCATTCATAGGAGCTGTTTGGAACCATAAAAAATGGGGCATCAGTCATCGGTCAGTTTCCCTGGTTTCATCCACAATATGTCACATTGTAGTACAATTCAACAAGATTATATATCAAAAAACAAAAACAACAACAAAAAAAAAACAAGTCTGTTTTCGTCCTCACCTCCGCAGCCTCGCTCGACCTCTCCCACCTTGTGGAGAGCATCTGCCAATAAGTCGGGGAGTCGTCCATTCAAGTCCATAGATGCCAGGCAGCCCTTGTATCCTTCTCTAGAGGCGATTAACCTGGGCAGACTGCTGTACATGCTCTTCCCAACACCCCCGATGTACAACTCTCCTGCAAGAGTTTTATTCATTTTAATGTCAAATTTAATTGGAAAATYTCCTGTTTTACWGTGGAGCCACGGAGKGGTTCGAAGCTCACCTTTRAGGTCCAGGTTGCGGGCTCCATTGGTGTGTTGAGTGACAGTGCGGGAGTCGATCTTAAGCACGTGCACYTTGTTGTTGTCGCGCGAGATCACCACGTTGTGCCACTGATTGTCGTTGAGGGGCTTGTCAGAGTTTCCCTTCATTAGTGAKGGTCCGTTTCCCAAGTCAAAAACATAATGAATGAACCTACAAAACAATACATTTCAKCACCAGTTATTTTCTTTGCCCCATGCCATATGCCATTTAAAAATAARTTCAYCAMTTTATGTTRCATGGTGTTTCCYCTGTCGGGGTTTATAARCACTAATGAGCGTTATTAAGTCTCTCATTGACAATCAAGCATTCAATGCAAACAAACTGTCCAAATCTGAAGTGAAGCCAGCATGTCTTCCTTTATATGAATCCATGAGACAGAGCCTGGCCAAAACACAATCTTGTTAAAAATCAAAGTTAAGCACCATCAATGGAAAAAGCTGCTACATTTCACACGTAACTCCGAGCAGCCGGAAAACTATGACAGAAGTGTTGGAAGCCATTTTATTGTCTGTGTTGTCTCTGTAAGCTTCTGCTGCTGACTCCAGATCTGAACAAGGCCTCCTGCTGACTAATTGCTTGCTGGGAGAGAAAGTCTGAGCCTGGTGTGACAGTGGGAAGATATGTTCGTTGCTTTGCTGGCTCCATTTACACCACCTCACTCTTGCCTCGCTCTTTGGAACAAAAGCACAGCTATGATAAATAAATCATAAACATATTTATGTTGCTGTCGACGTGCCAAATGTGCTTGCGTATGGGAACAAGTTTGCTTTTGGTTCAAATCCAAAGTTGACTCTACTCTCCAGTTGTACCTATCATTTTATGAACACTCTATTCACTAAGAATGTGTAGCACCTGGTTTATGCATCCAATTGAACTACAATGTGCTCAGCTACAATTTATTTGCATGGTTTTTCATATTACTAATAAATAAACAACATTTGTTTTTCTAAGCTTTTAGCCAAGTTTATGACATTTTTGTGACACCACATCTATGTTTAAATGATAGACCTGGAGGAAGAAGATATCAATTAGTGTCAGCTTCCACTAATTTTTTTACCTGTTTCATTTAGCAGATCAGCATTTCCAATAACTTTGGAAACRGTTAGCAGATCAGCTAACTTCCACTAAATTTAATTCTACTAATTTTCAGTGCTGCACACCTGCGTTGTGCACCTTGTGTGTAGTATCTTTAACACTTTCCAACAGAACAACTTGTGGCTTTAACTATTTGGTGGATGTAGAATTTGTTTTTATGAGCTTTTAACACATACTTTGGTGTTTCTGATAAAATGACAGACCTTGAGTTAGTGGTTATCAGTTATAATTAGCTTTCACTCATATTTTTACCTGTATAGTGGTAACTTWAGCATAATTACCATATTTATTCATGTATAATACGATCTCATGTATAATTTGAACCCCGCTTTTTTTTTTTTAGCTTAAAAAGCATAAAAAATTTAATCCTTAAACTACCTCCAATTCCATACAGACTTCAAGATTTTTCAGCCTTTGCAGTCTTTATACATATCAGTAAAATGATCATTGGACTGTTCAATTTATTTTAACAACATATGTACTAAAAGGTATTTTGACAACACAAATATACATTAGCTGTAGCAGCATCATATGAATTCTGGCATTTTACACATAGTCCACCAGGATGCGCCAACACAAAAGTCAGAGACTTCACATGAGATTTGGGCCATCTTGTGGGGGGAAAGCAGATTACTTCCTACTCGTGAGCTCTGGTGGGGAAATGTTTTTTCAGGGATACAAACTTTTTCAGAACACCGGTAGACGGCCGCCATTACAGACGAACATGTGTTTGTTGTTGTTCGAGTAGGAGCGGCCCGGTCGCACGCTAATGTCATTAGTTCACTATCATTACTGAGGTGCAGGAATACTCCCCCTCTTTTTTTCACATCATGTCGCCTGCTTGGATCTGTTATTATCTCGCTCTGAAGCACAGAGGAGTGTCAAAGGTAAGCTAGTTTCAACTGCTTTTTACGACGCMGTCTCATTTCCGGCATTTTGTGAATGAAGCCGATATTTCGGTTAAAACACAAAAGTAAAAATATTTATCCAAGTATAGTACTACCCCACAACTTTATGGATGATTTTATGGATTTAATTTTACGTATTTTACTTGAATAAATACGGTAATTTATGTAATTAACATACTGGCATTAGCAAAGCTAACTTTTGGTTAGCTGTGCCCACCACTGGTTAAAATTAATAATGTTCCCAATAGCCATTTTTAAATCTTTCCACTTTAGTACCTACCCTTTAACCAGTTCCACCATTATGAAGTCACTTCCATCTCCAGAGTTGTAAAGTATGAGGCCATCAGCATTGGTTGTCTTGAACTGGAAGAAAAGGTGCATGGAAGCGTAGGCCTGCAGCGTGGAGAAGGCCAAATAACTTGCTTGAGTTAGAAAAGTTACAGGGTTGGCCACAATGTGCCGCATGCCAAACCGAGCGTTGAGCTCGCAGTAAGAGATGTCCCCATTCTTGCACTGGTCCAGATATAGCATCCCGTTGAAGGAAAGCGCTTGCAGATGGCCGATAAAATTGGAAGGCATCACCGAGATGAAGCGCCGCTCTGTCATGATTCCTGTCTCGATGTTGTTGAACTCCAGGCGGGTGTGGGCGCCGGTCATGAGGCCTGCAGGGCAAAAGCATTAATTTCAAACCTTCGTCGAAACCTGCATCTCTGATTGCACCGACGGCTACTCTACCTTCCACTGTCGCATTGTCCACAGATAGCTGCAAGCTCTTCCCACGCCGCGTCACCTTCACCGTGTGCCACTCGTTGTCATTCAGCTTCTCGCCTACAAGAAGAATCTCTGGTCCTTTGCCTGAGAGGAGGAGAGCGTCAAGTGACAATCATACTGCAGAGAATGCTGTATCTTTCCACACAAGCTCTCAACTTGAGAAGCACTTTCAGTCTGAATACATTCATTTACTTATCACTCACGCACACATTTGCACAAAAAGCAATAATTTAAATACACTCTCAAAAAAATTAGAAATCCACAAAGCGACAACAGTCTGTTGAGGAGTAAATATTTAAAAAGGACTAAAATGGCGTGGCTCCTCTGTGAGTGGTTTGAATGAGGCATAGTGTGAGGTAACAGTCGAGGCCTCGGCTCAAACGTATTTAAATTACGGTGAAGAATTTCTCGACTATCCTCTGCAATTTTCGGTGGTTTAAAAATTAGGTCACAGTGGAGAGGCTCGCCACTGCAGCACCGTCAACCCAAATCAGTGCCCATGCAACAGGCTGACACGGCGGTTCAAAGGAGTTCTGACATCGCTTGGGAAACTAATTGGCCATGCCTAAGCCGACTTCGCCTTCAGGGGTTTGTCTGTCTAATTGAGCTCAGGGTGCAGGAGGACTACAAGGGACGCACAGAGGGCAATAAATTTAAAAAAACACCAGCTGGTTTCCAAGCACTACACCGTTACATCCTATGGGAAATAAAAACCACGCCTGGAGACCTTGTCCGGGGCGGCATATTAAGTGTCTCCGCAGCTCGCTGCATGACACCCGACGTCCACCTGCTGAATATTGACTCTGCACTTCAGGCAGATCAATAACATCCAATCCTGCKACCTCTGCATTTGATGAATTTGGTACAAAATTGAAAAACACAAATCACACGCAGGAGTCATGCTCAGAAGAACAGAAATGTCTACCTTTCGAAACCTCCAATGTGGAATTAGACATTTGGATAGGATTTGCTGTTATAAAAGAGGAGTCAGTGGAGCCTGTTTGTCTAATCAAGGTCCTGGAGAGCCACCATCCTGCATGTTTTAGAGGTTTCTCTGCTCTAACACACCTGATTTGAATGAATAGGTGATTATCAGGCTTTTGCAGAACTTGAAGAGGAAATGGAATCATTGAATCAGGTGTGCTGGAACAGGAAAACAAAACATGCAGAGGAATAGTATTAGACATCTCTGATCTAATTTGTGGTTTTATAGCTTCTATTTGGGTCTTTCAGAGAGCTTCGGTGTGTGTGAAAAGTGGTAAGATTACCTCCTAAAGTTTAAACACTATATTATTTATATCTTCTTTTTTTAAAAAACTATTATAAATGTATTAAAACAAGATTAGATCCCGTTTTAAACATCTTCCTTCTAATTTTCAACAAACACGCTGTGATCAATTGTCTGTTTCAGAGCAGAACATCAGTTACTGTAACTCTGGTTTTAGTGATTAAGAATTTAACAAAGAATATTCATAAGAAATGTGTCATGTTTGACAAATGAGTCCTGCTCAATTATACATCAGCCTTTACATATTTCCCTTACATCTTAACACGTTGTACTGAATAATTCAAATATTCTACAGTATATTGTGTTTTAAAAATTGTACAGTTATTAAAACCTAATAAGTCCAACGGAGGTTTGGTAGGTTTGGCTTTTAATCTTTACCAGAATGTAGTTGCGCAAAAATATATTATATTTAATGAAGTAGTTTATTAGTTGACACTCAGAAGGTCTCACTGAGGTGAAAAACAGACACGTTTATTTTTGTTCACAATTTTATTTTTTGGTGTTCCTGACAAAGCCTAAAAATCATTCAAAACTATTTTTCACTTGCCAAAATTCTTTTAAATTCTCTCATAAATACCAAGTAACTTTACTGGCGTCTAGTGTTCCTTAACAGGGGAAACTGATCGTATTGAAATCTATTATAAATGCATTTTCTGAGGCCGTATTTATCATATAAAATAATGCATAATAATTCATTTCAGTGTTGTGTTTTTTCCCCTTTTACATCTATTCCTCTACTTTTGATTTTATATTAATTAAGTGGTGTGCCGTTTTAAAAGCTGCAGGCAGAGGGATTGAACTGTAAGAGGTTGGTCCTTCACGGCTAGATGTTGCTGTGGAGTTCCCTCTCTAATCTCATCTGACAAAATCGTTTTAGTTTGAATGCAAGAGCAAAACACTCTTGTTTTGTGAATGAGTTTAAACAGATGTGTACACATGCTGGCTGAAGAATCGGATGAAGAATCCTTTGGTTTGACAAAACAAGMCCTCATTTTTAGGCTTCCCAAAACTCCAAGCTGCATTGTTTTAAATAGTCAAAAATCCTTTTTGACAAATTAAAATMAAAACTTAGTGTTTTTTGTATATTTTCGTCTTTATGAGCATTCAGCCGCCTCCCCTCCCTGTGGATTGGTTGAGAGGGTTTGACTAAAGATAGATTTGCGGTTAAAACAGAGAAACATCTTTCACATCGATGGCAAAGGTTATAGAAGTGCCAGAATGTAAAGAAGTGCAATGAGTATTGGATTATATTCCAAAGAACTTATAATAAATTTTAACAGTCATTTGGATGTAATATTTTTATGTCATATTTTTATTTCAGGCTAAAATAAAAAAAAAGACTAAATATTTTATTATGGACAGAAATATTTGAACAAATAGTATTCTGAAGCAGTTGTGTAAAGTGGTAAGTATTTCCCCCTAAGGAATGCTTACTATTGTATTTAAAGGACCTTCTGAGGATTGAAGTTAAAATAACAATGCATTTAGTCTCCTAAATGAAGTTTGAGCACATATTAAAATTGCAGCTTCTGTCAGAGATATATCTTTAAYGGAGGATTAAAATGTTTAGAGTATGATGTGTGCTATCCCATACATCAGATCATAAAAACCTTTGGCTTCAGCTGGCCCAAGTCTGAGCTGCACATGAGGTATCTGTTTTGTCTGGTTTGAGCCTCGCTTTAAAATCGAATTTGATTATTACTTTCAAACAAAGACCACTTCAAAGGCACGGTGCAGCTCCTCTGGATTCATCGTGTGCACGTTAATCAAACAGTGTTACGGTGATTCTGTAATATAAGAGGGTCTCAATTTCACAACGTGGGTAGTGCTCCGTTATTCTGCAGCGACACAGGAATTAATCAGGGGCCGTGCAGCAGAAACTGCTCTACTTTTACTCTGCCTCTGTTCAGATGGGCTTCCACCRCTGCATCTGCAAGATAGCTCACTTAAAAATAATCTGATTCAAGATGTAAAATAATCAAAATATTCAAATGGAATTGGCTAAATTTCCYAATAAAGCTCCTGAAGTGACAGTCGCCTAAAAAAATCCACAAACAAGGCATCCATTGTCTCATCCGCAGGACCCTCGTGCTGCATTCAGCCACTGCACTACATACAGAAACCATTTCATTTCACTCACACACACACACACACACACACACACACACGTGTGGATCTACGTATATGCAGTCTAGAGCCAGTGCATGAATGTACACTGCCATCTGCTGGTGGAAAAATGCATTTATAAGCCATAACCAAAGACATAAGATGGAGTATTTATTTTTCATGTATGCCAATTAAAGCATTTTTAAATATCTGTATAGTTTTTGCTTTATAAGTGACTATCCAGACACACACAGGCTCATTTTCATACACACTTACCTTAATCACTCGAAGGTGCAATGAGTTTAATATGACAGGTTTTAAATTCTAAAAWTATGCATTAAATGTTTTATCTAGACCCATGTTGTTTGGTTTATAGTCTTTACAGCTGCACTTCAGACTACCACCAGAAGACCAGACTGTGGCTGATTAGGTCTCCAATTTGATTAAATGTTTAATTATGTCTGAGAGTACATAAACAGCTGCTACAATATAGGCTTTAATAACATGTGATCAGGAATACAGTAAAACTAATTCTGCTCTTTCAAATTAAATATTTTATTCTATACTGTTATCAAAAACAGAAAGATTTGAAAATATTCAGTAGACAATGAACTGAATATATTTTATCAGCAGCGGCGGMCATGGTTCAGCTTATCAGCTAACAGATAATGGGGAAACAAATTTTCTGTTTAGTGCTTTTGCTAACTTTGAAAACGGTTAGAGGAGCTGTTAATTTAGGTTTTGCCAACTTATAGTCCGCTAACAGATAACTAATAAAACAACTTCTACAGTCCCATCGGTCTTCAGCTTCAAGGAGACAAAAATGTGTGACCCAGACTGAGTGACAGTTGGGTTACAACATGTATTTGCCTAATAAAGGATGATTTACGGGACGGGGAAACCCTGTGGCTGCCGCTGCTCATTACCTGGGCAGAGGATTCTATTTAAGTAAAGAAAAAAGAAAAAAATGTACACTTTGAACACTTTTTGTTGTTTAACAAAAACCTCTGTTGAGGAGCAAACTGTATTTTTTTGTGTTTACTTTAAAATTAACTTTGTAGTTGCAGTAATTACTTGTTATAATGTATTTTTTTTTTACCAGATAACTTGTTTCTGAAGAGAATAAATTAACTAATTATTCAGTCAGTTTAGTAATTAACAGTGATGGGCACAGCTAACCAAAATGTTAGCTTTGCCAACTCATAATGTGCTAACTACAAACCCCTAAACAGCCAAAGAAGTAAAAATCCAGCGAAGGCTAACACTAACTGTGTCACACGTCAATTTAAAAGTTAATAAAACCTCATTTAGCAGAAACTACTTGGTTCGGTTTTCAAAGTTAGTGAAAAAGTTTATCGGTTAAATTAAAAAAATAGTATTGCTCTTAGTTGCTAGCTGATTAGCAGAACCATGAAACTACAGCTGGTAGTAATTAAATGACAAACTAAACATGTTAAAAACCTTTATGTTAAATTGAGCCACATTCAATGAAAATATTGTGGTGCTAATATATTAAAGTGCAAAAAGTGTCCCTAATTTTAACTGTGCAGCCATTCACCAAATAAAGTTCTCATTTTTTTTGTTTATGATTATGCTTGAGAGAGAAACTGGAGTAAAATAAGTGAATTGTGTTCTGTTTCATGAATGAATACAGGCAAGAAGTACATGAATTAAAGCACATTGCAGGTTCTCTAAATCAAGGTAAAGGAGATAATCAGAGGAGACACTTACTGAGATTACAGTCTATCCTGATACAATCTGGTGAGAGAGAGAGTGAGATGGTGAGATTAAAAGAAAAAAAATGAGGAACAGCACAAAAGAGGAGAATATTTCACATCCTTCAAGGTATATTCTGCAGACAATCAAAACTTTTTCAGAGCCCACCATCCGGGGACAGACTCGAGAGTCTAAACCGCCACTTTCCTCTCTGCAGATTTCAGAACCAGTGAGAAGAAAAAAAATGTAAGAAAACTCAGTGTGAGATCAGCTCTGCTGGAGGCACAGCAAAGCCCATCTAAGTTAGGATCAATAAGAGCTTTATTGACCATAAAAGTAAAAAGTGCACCATCTTTTTTTATTTTTTATTTTATTTTTATTTTGTGTGTGTTTTCAGTGTCGATGTCAGCTCGGATGCAGCAGAGCGTGATTGTTTCAGCTACCGTGACTGATATATNAGAAATGTGGAGAAGTAAAAGTGAATTCATGCAAATTGTTAATTTGAGTTGGTGTTTTAAATTTAGCTTTGTTTTCAGTTTATTTTGTGTGTGTTTTCAGTGTCGATGTCAGCTCGGATGCAGCAGAGCGTGATTGTTTCAGATACCGTGACTGATATATTTACTGACATGTGCTCGGAGGAAATTCAGCATTCAACATTAAACGCTGTGAGGAAAGTCGTTGGAAGTGGACAGTAAAAACACACAAGTGTTTAATGTGCAGCAAAAAATGAGTTTTACCACCTAAACCATGGGTGTCAAACTCAGGGGCCACAAAACACAAAACTTGGTCTGAGCCTGTCAATATTTACTGGAAAAAAGGTTTTAATTTAGCAAACAAATTAGATTTAAAGAAATACAAACTCCTTTTTCCAAAATTACTACTTAAGCCTAAAACTTAATTTCATTTTCTGCAGTGAAGCTACAATTTTCGCAGAGATATGTTCTTAGACGAATTGTTAAAAAAAAAACTAACAAAAAACTAAATAGTAGATGCAGTCCAAAAAAGGCCTACAGTTCTGTTGGGTGGCATTGTAATGCAGCACACACATACCCACATCTATTTTGAAAACACCAACCTCATTCTTTTGTAACAAGTAAGGCAAAAAATTGCTGTTAGTAGTGATTTCTAAATGGAATTAAATCTGAAAATCTTTTCAAGACCCCTCTGACCCCAACTCTGGGAACCACTGATCTAAACCATCATAAAATCCTCACWTAAAGCAACTAACAAATGCGAGTAATAAGTTTTTATTGTTGGAATTTGCAATAAATGACCAACATCTCATCAAACTGACTGTCTGCACTTTTTAAAATCATGAATTGTTGAGTTGTGTTTTATATTTTGAACTGATGCACCTTTATTAAAAAAAATCAAAGAAAAAWAAATCAGACTTCTTCAGCTTCAACTAAAATTGCTATTAAGCCTTGTTGTGGTTCTTCAGGCTTAATGGCAATATATTTTTCTATTCCAGTATTAAATACAGAAGGAAAGCGGCGATTTGCACAACCTGCAGCCACGATGAAACTTACACCGTGAAAAAAAATAAAAAAATAAACCAAACATCTTCCTTCAGGCCAGCTTTAACAACTAAAGCTGCTAAATACCTTATAAATCCGTTATAAATCTTTAACTGCAGGGACTGGAAAAGAAATAAATTTGCTTATCATCCAGTCTTGTTCTGAAAAATTAAACCTAACGTGAAGTAGGGAGAACCCATCAGTGTAAGAGTCACGTGGCAGCGGAGTGCTCTCAAGCTGTCAACCATCACAGAGCAGTGGAAACAGACAGCCAGAGACCGGAGAGATCCTGCTTAGAGAGAGAGAGAGAGGGTGTGTGTGTGTGTGTGTGTGTGTGTGTGTGTGTGTGTGTGTGTGTGTGTGTGTGTGTGTGTGAGCATCCATCACTGGCGCTCCCTGCTCAGCGAAGTGACTCTAAACTGGACAGGCCAGTAAATGTGAGGTGATGGTACAACAATAGAAGCGTCCGCAGCGCGAGCGGTTTAAGTGGTGATATTTCAGAGTAATGATGGATCAGGTCTCTGACTGCCCTCTCCTTGAACTGCAGACAAGCCTTTGAAGGGCTGGAAAGAGCCGAGARGCTCAGGTGGGACCCGACCCCGGCGTGAACCGAGGGAGAAGAGAGAAGAAACAGGAGACAGGAAGAAGAAGCACCGTTATGGTAGTTTAAAAAGGCACAGCGCCCCTTTGGTTGCTTTTTGTTTATTCTTTTAATTGACATTATTTTAGTTCTGTGTTTGACTCAATTGGTGTTTTTGTGTTTTCATATCTTCTTAATGTTTTATAAAGGCACAAATGTCAACACTGTTCTGTTTCGTCAATCTTTGTTTCCTAAAACGAACGAGTCCAAGGGATTGTAGCTTTTTTTCCCCCAGTCGGCCTTACAGTAAATTGAAGAATAACTGGGTGTTGTTTGGGAGCTCTGATCTCTAGTGCCTAATAGGACCATGTTACCATGGAAACACAATGAGACTTTTGTCGAATGTCAAATCCTCTTTTTCTCCCCTTGTGCTCTCTGACTAATACTGTCACCATGAAATGAGGGCGAAATGTCAAAAAATGTCTTTTTAAAAAGGGGCAGGGAGTATCCAGTTTATTCATGAAAGCCCAAAAAGTCTTTTTGCCTAAGACTCTCTTAATCAAAACGTATAAACTAAAAAAATTAAAAAATAAAAAACGACAAACTGAAAATGAGCACAAGACCATCAGGTTTTAATTTTCACTAAATCAGTTTGATACGAGTCAGACAGAAATTGTGCTTTCAGAAAACAGAGTACCTAAACTATTAACAGTATGCTATTAATGCTAAGTATGCTTATGTGTTTAATGCTATATAATGCTATGCACATTATAGTCAATAGCTTAAAACTACCAACTAGCCATGTTACCTAGTGGCCAACAGCTAACGTATGATAAAATAATGAAAGTTCACCATCCATATRGTTATCATATATACCGTACAAATTATGTTAGTTAATTAACTAACTAGATAATTATAATTAACCAGCAAGTTGAAATCACTTAGTCACATTAGTTAATGGCCAGTAGCATCTTCTTTTAGCTTTTCCTTTTTCAGTGTTCGCCACCGCGAGTCCTTCACCTCTCTGTCCTCTGTGCTGACTCCAACTACCTCCACCTCTAACTYCATCCTGACCTGCAAGCTAACATCCATACAGCTAACACACATCATTTAGCCAGATTAGCAAGGAGCCACGGTCTTGTTAACTTCACAAATAAATAAGTTGACTCTACATGATGCTAATGTAGCTAAAGTTGCCTGGCAAATTTGTAATAAAATAGTAGTATTATTTTCCAGACWGGATGAAAGCTGTTGTAATGTCAGYATTAAATAYTGTGTTAGAATTTACTTTGAAAATTCTAAGAATCTTTTGCAAAATTTGCATTTGTTTTGAATACATTTTTTTGCAAGTTAATGAAATTGTGTAAAAGTCATGTGTGTGTACTTAATGTCAGTATTTCACAATGCATTGTGGTCTCAATAAATGCATGCCTACTTCCACTGCTTYAATACACTTAAGCTAAACAGTGTTCACACAGTATCTAACTATTTCAGCAACACACATTAAGGATGTTTTGCTATCATAACGTAAAGGCCTGACGCATTCCAGCACTTTCAGGACCATGGACTGTTCATTCAGTCCTTCACACTGTCTAAAGTCCTGAAGCAGTCCAGTACTTTCAGGAACTTGGACAGTTCCTTCAGCCTCTCACACTGTCTAAAGTCCTGAAGCATTCCAGTACTTTCAGGACCTTGGACAGTTCCTTCAGCCTTTCACACTGTCTAAAGCAGTGATTCCCAACCAGTGGTATACAAGCATGTTACAGGGGGTACGTGGAGTCACATGTGTAAAAAATAAGTAAATAAAAATAGGACTGAGATTGTAGGGCCCTATAATTTCCGCATTGCAGAAATTGCAGATGGATTCACGTAATGAACACAAAATGGAATCCAGCATAAAATGTGGAATCTCACAGAATTTGCCAATTTGGGTGAGTTTCTGACGTATTTTGGACTCTGCTGTTTTCTGCACCTGGCGTTGCCTGGTTTATTTATTTAATTACTTATTCACTTCGAAGGSAACATTTTTATCTTAATGTTTAATTTGAGCTCAAAAAATTAATGCATCAGAATTAAATGTTCTGGGAGTTAAATAAATACTTTTAATTTAATAATCAGTTGTAGTACATTATAGATTTGGAGAATCGTCATTACGTTTGACTGAAGGGGTACTAGTGGTATGACAAAATGGCTCAAAAGGTACACAAGTCTAAAAAGGTTGGGAACCACTGATGTAGAATACAAATAAAACTCATTTGTAAGTCAACTGTATATAAAAATAAATGGAGAAGTAAAGGAGCAAGAATTTAATGCTGACCTTGAATACCGGAAATTTCTATYAAAGTATTTTAGTTAATGATGCCCAATTTTACATTATGCAGTAATAACTATAAAATGCCAATATGGTTCAAGTTAACACCAGTAAAAAACAGGCAAAGAGTTTGAGAAGATTTTATATCCTACACTGTATTAACATTTACTGAAGTTAAGCCTGAGCATCAGGGATTAGGAAACAGTGAGATGGACACTTATCTGACAAGGACAGAGGGATAGTTTACATCTCAGTAAAATWAATCTGGGAGTAAAAACTCATATGATGTGTACTATGTGCATCTCTTGGGCTAGAATGTGTATGGTAATAAAGAACTTTCTTCAGATACTAACTCAACAACACAATTTCTGACTGACTCATACTGAAATATTCRTTTAATAGAAGATACACTTAAATATTTTTGTTTGTTTATTTAAAATCAACTTTAATACCAGAATTCTGACTTTAATCTGAAAATTTTGAGAAAAAGGTCAGGATTCTGAAATTAAAGCCAGAATTCTGAATAAAAGTCAGAWCTCAGAAAAAAATACATATTTTTGCTTTGTGGCCCTGGGCCTAATAAATTTGGCACAACTAAACATATGAAAGAAAAATCAACCATCCAGAGCATGAAGAGCATCCGAGGCGTGTGCTTCTCTTTTTAAGCAACCATAGTGATGGTGCATGTGGAAGGGTATGGGAGAGGAGCCTGACAAAACAAATGCATCAATTTTTCTGACTAGGTGACACATCCTGACAAGGTCAAGTGGAATGATCTGCTCATATCTGCTGCATCAGCTTTTACCCAGATTCACAGTGAGCTTGACTCGGCCTCCGTCCAGCTCCACGCGCAGGGTGTCCGCTGACTGCTGGGATGTGGTGGCCATCAACAAACCAAAGGCCCTCTGGGACATGAAGCGCAGGGACACGTCCTCAGCCTCGGTATGCAGCGTCCTTGGCAGCAGCACCTTCAGATACATGCTGCCGTCATAGCTCACAGCGGTGGCCTCTGTGGAGGGTTTTCAGGAACAGAACAGTTTAACGATATATAAGAATATATATAAGAAAGTCTGTATTCTCTTTTGAGAAAGAAAATATCTACAGGATGTGGAAACAACCATGTGGCCAAGGTTTCTATCGCCTTTTTAAACAAACTTCAGTCAAACTTGGACACCTTTTCTGGTGTGTTTGAAGACTTATGGTCTGCACATGAAACCACTAATTATTTAGCAGTGGGTGAAGGAGGAAGGGAGAGGAGACAAACTTTCTGTTCACCTGCCAACAAGTTTTTTTTCTCCCTTTTTCGGTTCATTCGCAATGATGTCAAGTTAAAAAAACATCTTTACAACAATAGAAAATAAAATATTTTACTGTAATTTTTTGTTGGCTCCAAAAAACAAAAAAAAAAAAATACTAAATACATTGTGCTGATGCAGCAGGTCTTTTTGTTTTTTACTAAATACAACACAAACAAAATAAAMCAAATACCTCTTGAGTGTCTCTGGACACTGCCCATTCCAAGCTTGGATAAAGAAGGAGGGTTTAATTCCACCACACATAACAGTGATTTGTTTTTGTTTGTTTATCTATCAGGAACCGTGGATAGCAGACCTTAATGTATAGTAAAGATGGACAGTTCTAGACAATATTCTGGCTAATTTCTATCTTTAGTCACTAAATATAAAGAAAAATCTAAAATTTATTTTAATTTAGATTTTTTTACATGAAACTACAGGAAAAATCAATATTATTTTTGTTTCTAGATAAAACATTAAAGTCACAAGTAATTTAATTAAGTTAAACAGTAATTATAAACATTATTTAGTGTTGTTCACTGACTTTTTGACTCTCCAACATTGATATTTATCTCCTAAAGCCAAGAGCACAATTACATTSAAATGACCAAACATGCAAATGAGATGTCATCCAGCAATTTTTATTACAGCAAATAGCTTATTTTCTTAATGAGGAGTTAGCAACAGTGCATGCCACCAGTGTAGAAGGTTTTTTTTTGAGAAGGTGTTTGTTTTAAGACAGCAGATAATCTTGAATAACTTAGTATGGGTTACTTCACTGAAAGAAAATTGGTATACAAAAAAGAAATAAATAAAAAATAAATAAAAACGGAATCAGCAGGTCAAAGCTATTRAAACACCAGAATCGGTGCATCTCTAATAATTTTAGATTGCAGTTTTCATCCGTCGCACCAGATGGCAGAAAAAGCCTGGAGCACGCAAAGACAGTGGCAAGACTGCAGCCTCAATTAAATTTCGGAGGGATTTATTTCCATCACTGTGCAACACAAGAGGGATTTTCATACATCCGTCATACTATTAGCTGCCAGTGGATCTGCGTAATTTGGCCTGCGTGTGAAAAAAAACCCATCTGCATGGAAAATGCAAAGTGATTTAGGCCAAATGACTCTGCTGAAGCATCACTGCATCTCTAATGAAACACACACAGCACTGGCAACCTCACAATACTCACAATTCATTAATGAATCACTCTGCTGTGGAGAAATACTGCAATTTACTTTAGAGTGGTTTTAAATGGGGAAAAATATTCTATTGTGCTGTCACTTTCTCTGGGCTGCTTTGTGAAAATAAAGTATTAGTTTGGAGGTGAGAGTCTGGCTCTCATTTAAATACATATGAGAATACAAAGTATGATCCTACTGAGTTTGCAAATAAAATTATTATTGTTTAGAGATTCTGAGCACTAGCCCGGATGATGAATTTTTTTCAGTTTCTACCTTATTTTGGTCCGTGAAGTCACTTTTTACACCTCGCCTAATAAATAAAATACTGCCCAAAGTGCGTTAAAAGCTCAACAGCAGCAACCCCCCCCCCCCATCCATTACTCTCCTTCCCAGAAACTCTTACCCTTCTCGCAGCTGGGACCTACGTAGCCGGTGCTGTTGCAGTCACAGATGTGGCGGTTCCAGCCCTCTCTGCAGTGTCCCCCATTGGCGCACGTGTCTCTGGTGCACCTCGTGTGTGTCTCCCTGGTGCAGAGGCTGCTGACACCCGTGGCACTCTGGACCTCGGCCAGCCTCCACAGGTTGCGGCTCTGCCCGTCGATGAACAGGTCTCGCACACAGCCAACGAAGCCGAGGCCCAGGGAGGCCGTCCACACCTCGGGGGGCAAAATGAGGGCCTGCCGATCATCGGGTAAACCTCCCAGGTACATATCTCCGTCCAGGTCGAGGATCTCGCTGCCTTCATTAGCGGTGAAGGGGATGCTCTGGCTGTTCACTGAGATAAAGCCTAAGGGGAAAGGCATTAGCACCGAGTCAATTCAAAGGGTTTGTTGCAGTGAAGTAAAAAAAAAAACAGACAGGTGTGTGGGTATCAAAAATATCAAAAAATATTGAAACGTGAGACTAAAGTATCGAACTGAGCCAAATCGTGAATTTTCTGTATCATTGTACCCCTAATGTAGAGGTATGATCCCAATATTGTGAACAAAAGTATGAACTAAAATTTGCTCCAGAAAAACATAAAAGTATAAATGACAAACATGTGCTCCACATTAGCTGAGAAAAAATCCCGCAAAGCAAGAAGAAGGAACGCCATGTTTCATTTGAAATCTGCTAATAAGTCAGACATTTGCATGGAACAAACAAGGCAGACATTTACCAGTTCCATTTAGGCTGAATAATTGGCCACTTGTGAAATAGGTTAACACAGATKTCAAAATGTCATTCGAAGATTATGGCAACTAAAAATATCATCACAATTAAAACCTAATATGCATGCATGTTCTACCGGGGTGAATAAGAAGCAGCACGAATGCGTGGATGTCACTGTAACCATGCTGGCATACGGCAATTTCACAGCTGGGAGCCCTTTATGCTCCAGAGCTAAAACCGGAGGAGCACAGGAGCAGACAGAAGGCTTCCGCCGCCTTCACAGAATGCATAAAATTATCTTACCATTGCGGCCCTTTCTCTGGAAGTCCACGTGGCACCACTCGCCATCATCAAGCCTCTTGTTGCTGGCTTTGATCTTAATGCTGCCAGAGCCCATATCCATGACCAGGTAGAGAACGCCGTCCATCAGCTCGATGGCGAAGAAGTCAGCGCGGGGCTTCCTGTCAGGCAGTGTCCCTTGCAGGGTGCCATGACTGAACAGCAGCAGGCCACTGGGCTCTGTGCTGCGGAAGTCAAAGGAAATGGCGCCCGTCTTCTTTGTGTTCCACCTGGGCAAGGTCAGGTAGGCAGGCGGCGTGTCAAAGGTGATCGGCTCCAGAGCTTCCACGTTTTCGCAGCTGAAGACCAGTTCGCCATGGATGCTGATCTTAGGGTCTCGCCGTTCAGCCATCCGTGACAGTTCCAGCCTAAACTCGTTATTCTTGTAGACCACCTAATAAATGAGAGAGATGTTGTGGTGAGCTGGCAGTTGGGAATGGGGGATTCGATTTGGTGTAAAGGTTGATTATTAGTCATCAATTTATTTCATGTATTGAGTCGTCCTTGAACTCAAACATCCCTATAATCCCCAAGAAAATGCCTGCACAAGTGTTTTTCACTCTTTGTTTTCAAAGAAATTTGAACAGGGAACCAAGCATCTTTCCTGATTTTTATTATTAACCCCGGGAAATATACTGTAGGCATGGGAGACATAAATACTGGAAAACATAGGTCTCAAGAAACATTGGTGTTGGGAAACAAATACCAGATAACTTAGGTAATGGGAAACACAGGTACCAGGACGCATGACTAGCAAGTTTAATTTAATAGAACTACAAGCATGTCAAACATAAATTTTACTGTTTAGCTGAATGTTTTTGTTGTGTTTAATTCTGATTATTTGCAGGTTTGTCATAAAACCACATTATCTAAGAACATTTGGAAGATTATCTCAGTTAAAATACAACTGAGAACAAAAAAATATATGTAAACTGGTTTCAAGTTGACAAAAAACAAAAATCGTGGACACTTGATCACAGTATTTTCAGACATTGAAGTGACAAAGTGTAGGATTATTTATTCAACTAAATCTACAAACTTTATATGAAAAGCTGGTATTCACAGTGAAGCATTGAAMAATCATCACAGTTAGCTGCTGCTATCTTGGTTTTGTGAAATCACACGACATGTGAGGGGTGGATCTGACCTGCCAGATGGTTTGTTAGATAAAACCATTCAGAAATGGCTCAGAAAAACTAAATCTCTTTAAAAAAAAAAATCCGTATGAAGTAAAATGACTGTCACAGCTCCAACAGTGATGAGACAAAGGGTTAGGATTTTTCAGTAATGCACTTCAAAACTAAGCAGTATGAGCTGCCCGTGCCCAAAATGCCTTACAAACATAACTGGAATAATTCTTTCTGGTAAGGTTTAGTTTGTGTTTGGTTTGGCCTCTGAGTAAATTTTAAGTAAAAGCTCAAAAGACTGAAAACAGCGTTGTATTTCTCAGTGAAATAGATTTTAGTCTCAACTAAAATTCAATTATTGCTCATTTTTCAACCAATGCAACTAGCTGTGTATTTTTRCACTGCACTGCCTTCTGATTTTATCCGGGGTTCTATATGAGTCGTCACATATCGTAAAGATCAAAGAACATTCCAGGACTTCAGGCAGCCCATCCATTTTCTTTCTTTTCTTAATTTTTCCTATTTCTTGAATCACAGCTTTCTGTTTTAACGTGGCAGCAATCCATTCAGTTTTTGCCCTTTTTTGAAACAGCTGTTAGCTCACTAACTCATTCACAGTGGTGGGAACAGCTAACCAAAATGCTAGCTTTGATAATTTGTAATTCATTGAATCTAACACTAACAGCTAACTAAGACACCTGTCACTCACCTGTGTCACACGTCTTTGTCTCCTTCCAGCTAAAGACTGGTGGGACTGACAAAAACCTGTTGATGTTAGCTTGTTAGTTAGCTGTTAGCGAACTTAAAGTTGGCAAAACCTAATTTAGTGGAAGCTAATTGATCCGCTAACAAATGTCAAAGTTAGTGAAAAAGTTAATCCGTTAAGAAAAAATTTGTTCCGCTATTAGCTGTTAGCTGATTAGCAGAACCATGCTCACCACTGCCTATTTAGAATAAATTGTGTTTTTTTTTTCAAACTGAGTTATCTACAACAGGTTAGATATCCATTGCTCATTTGCAACCTCATTTCAGAATATTGAAACTATGAAATTTAATTTATTAGGAAAATATAAGCTTTTCCCTCTAAATAATACAGAATAAAACAGATTTAACTTTTACTGTGTTGTCTTTATGTAGCAGCTTAATAAAGAACTTCTGTTTTCCATTTCTGAATGCACCACTATTTATTGAATATTTAACATCGACTGAAAAACAAAATAATAAAAAAAAGTATTGACTTGAATCAGACAAGCCATCTCCTGCCTGGAGCTAAATTCGACTGAATGCCTGCACAGGTTTCTTCTTTGTGTTGTATTATTTTTTCTTTGGCTTTCATTCCGGGTCCATCAATATTCACAAGACAACCCTTGTCTCATTTTGTATCGGTTGTAAGTCACTCCGCTGTTATCTGCCACTTCACTCCACAACCAGCCACCGCCTGAGGTGACACACCACGCTGCACACAGGACGGCAACTGCAGAGCCGAGAGGCAGCAGGAGCCAATATCACACGTCGCACTGCCTCCGTGTGACTAATTAGGCGGTGAAATCAGATGGTGAAAGTGACCATCAAGAAACGGGCGTAACAGGCAAATCTGAAAAAATAGTGAAGTCGGTCAAGACCGTCGCTTGGACAAAGACAAAACGCTCCACAGATGGGCACAGAAAAGGGGCGCGGTGACCTCTGCAGGACGATTATATAAAGCGAAGGACAATACAGTGAGAGGAATCCTATTTCACAGATTCAGATGCTTACTGTGTGTTAGATGGATTATAGAGTATCCCAGAACACAGGAATAAAGCTCCTCTAATGTCAACTGACAAAGCCCCTGTGTCATTAATGCTCGTGTTGTGAAGAGTAACAACACTCTGAGAATAAACCTCGCTCCTGTCGTCATGACTGAAGAGCTTTGAAGCATTAAAAGGCAGAAACCTAATGATGTGCTGTATGMAGTGTGGGGGAAACTCTGGACTTCAAAGACCAGATCTGTTTTCCCCTTGTTTGTTGGCGCGGACGTGACATTCGTCTGAAAGTAGCCATTATTCTGCCTTCGCCTGATGAACCTGATGGCCCGGAGTGCACCCTTCACGTCTGTTTCGGTGTGACGTTTGGAGACATTAGCTGTGGAAATAACTCCCTGCAAAGATCTGGTGTTTACACAATATTTCCCCCACTGCTCTGCTTTCTTTCCCCTAGTGGTTAGAGATAAACACGAAAACGTGAACTCCGTCCATTTTTCTTTTCTTGCTCTTCCCCCATGGTRCAGACCTTTGACCTGATCCGACACGTGTCTGATTCCGGCCACGACTCTTCCTCTATTGGGTCTTTAAAAAAAAGTCAGCCTATCTCAAAGCCTCTTTTTCTTCATCGTGTACTCTCTCTCTTTTCATGCCTACAGTACATCTGTGTGATTATGCACAGCAGTAGTAGGTCTGAACACCACCACCAGCCACACCGCCCACAGAGCGGAGGTTGGAGCACTGGCAGCYGCGGCGGAACAATAACCTGTCCATAAATAACATCTCATTTTCATTTCAGTGGATGCAGATGGCAAAGTAATTATGTAAACAGTCCATTTAACACCATTCAACAGATGAAAACAAATAAAAAGTGCTCTAAAAGATCCAGGTTACTCTTTTATAACACGTTTAACCACTACTATGACAAATAAATACACATACTGACTACTGTGACATAACTGTAATTTATCTCATAAGTAACAACCGGGCGTTCCGTCAACACATTTACCTGCATCTAAAATCATCTTATGATGTAATGATGGAGTTGTAGCTGTTTTGGTCAATTGCCAAAACAAAACAAAACAAAAKAAAAATAACAGTGGTACCTGTCCCCATGCAATACCATGAGTATTGTGTTGTGAGATATGCTCAGTGGGTGCTGATAGGCAAGGCATTTGGTTCTGTCATCCTTGGATAATTGTATGGGAAACAGTTAAATTTTTCCCAATGTGGTGACCTCTGAAAGGAGCAGCCYTTAGCTATAGCCATCTTTACGTTTGCTAAGGTCATGTAGCTGTGGCAGCCATATTGAATAGAGCTGACTCTAGAAATTAACTCTTGATGGACATCCAAYGATTACTTTCTGTTTCAATGAATTTTTGTCCAGTGGTTCATGAGATAATTTGGTACACAAACACAGCAGAAGCATCATGCTCAAACTTTATCTTATATGTTTGATGGGGGGGGGGGGGGGTGATATTAACTTGTTTATGGCTCAATAAAGCTGGTTGTAAGTGTTCACATACATGTCAAGTTGTACGGATTGACAATAAATTACACAGATTTCCATTTTGCAGGTATAAGGATGTACAGAGGAATCTCACAGATCTTTTTTCAAAAGCTCTGCTTCAAATTTATTTTATGTCTTAACACCTGTAGGATATAAAAAAAACAAATAAAATATAATAACCAACTCCCAACACTCCTGCCGCTAGAAATGTTTCCTACCTCTRCCTGTCCTCCTTTACTTGCTCCTCTGTGCTGCAAGCGTTGTTATTTCTGACCCATGTTTTTTCTGTCCCTGCAGCAGGCAGCCCCCTCTTGAATTATGTGTGAAAATGATGGATTTTAAGGCTTAAGATACAAGTAAAAGTCCCAAAGGGTTGACATGTATGTATGCAGTAAACATGAACTTCATTAAAATAAAAATCATAGCTTTCCTTGTGTTTCTTGAAGGGTCATCCTTATGTTCTTATGTTCCCCACTACCTACTGTATGTTTTCCCAGGGTAAATAATGAAAACCATGAAATATGCTTGGCTCCCCCTTCAAATGTCAGTTCAAACAAATGAAAGAAATATTGAGTTACAGTGCAGGCATTGTACCGGGGAACACAGGTATAAGGGAACATAMGTACTGGGGAACATAAGTATGGGGGAACATAGGTACAAGGGAACTTGGGTACAATGGAAAATAGGTACCGGGGAAGATTGGTACAACAGAATATAGGTACTGGAGAAGGTGTACAAGGGAACAAAAGTACAGGGAAACACAGGGACCATAGGTACAAGGAGGACTTTATTCTATAAGCTGCTGGTCGTGAGTCTGGTATYATTAAGCTCTTAAAGGGTCACAAACGTTTGAAAATAATCAAAGCCTTAAGTGTGTTTACAAAGCCGTCAAACCATTATAGGTCATGAGGTTGGCTCAGATCACAAGTAGGTTGTTGTATCACCTACAGCCATCGTGGAAAGCATTAGGTCTCATAAATAAAAGGTGGGGAGTGTCAGGAGCGCATTATTTGTGGTTATTAGACATGACTAAGTGCTACTTTAGGTCATCCTCCCAGCATCTAAATGCTTCCTCCAGCTCAGGATGGATAGATTTCCTTCCCTCTTTTTTCAAAACGTCTGTCTTTTTCTGTCCAGTGTCTTCAAAGATTCTCCTCCATGTGCAGGTGGACTCCTGGGTTTTTTTTTATGAATCCGTTAAGTCTCCTGTAAATAGACTCGTGTGCACTCTTTGCAGCAGTAGATTGAATATAGGCCGCTGCTCAGTTCGGTCCTTGGGGTAAACAAGTCTTTTGTCTCGGAGTGTTGTTGGATCTGAAATCTACGGGGGGATGTTGGAGGAAAAAAAAAACAAGCTATCAGCCTTCTGCAAACCAGCCCTGACACCCCCACCCCCGGGGCAGTTTCACCATCACCACTCGTGACACCAAGATTTAAACAATGACCAGGTCAGTAAAAGACAGAACGTGGACCGACCAAGAATCTCTGTGGATCCTCTGAAAGAGAGGTTCTGTGGAAAGGTCGAGAACAATTAATATTTAAGCTTTTTAAACAACTTCAGGTTGAAGAAACCAAGTCTAAGTTTGTTTTATTTATTCAGCAGTGGCAGTACATCTGTAAGTACATAAATAAAGTGGTGAGTGTTTACTCTGCTTGTTGTGCTGCAGGAAACAAAGGCATGCTCTAACTAGCTGCACAATAAGCTGCTTTCAGTAAATGGAATAATAGGTGGAAGTGAGGTCTGCAGCTGTATAAATGTCATTTGAAGGTGCACCTCATGGGAGCTAGAGAGCTGCATTTAAGTGATTGAAGCCTGGGTGATAATCCTCTTTCATTGGCCTTAATAACGTATTGAGTAATAATTAATTACATTCTTAGTCCTGTTGGAAAATGTGCACATGGTATCTGCTGATGAATGAGCTTATTAGGTGAACTTTTAAATACATCACTTAGGATTGGGTTTGGTTTTTTTTTAAATTCAGAACTACTTAAGCACCCAGATGAGCAGCAGGTCTTCTGTATTTACTCAAGTATAAACCTGATGACTTGGAGGTATTTATCTTGGATTTCGAGTGTTTGCCAGTACTTTTACTGTTCCTACCATTTTGCTTTCTACTTCCCGCTCACTGTTGCTAACTCTTCAGCAAGAACAGTTGACCTAAATATGACTTAATCACCTAATTTGCATATTTGGGCATTTGTCAATAATTGTGATCTAGGCTGTAGGAGAGATGTATATCAATGTTAACGAGAAGAAAAGTAAGCAAAAACAATTTCATTATGTTTAGAAATATAAATAAACCTATGTCCAAGGTACTGAAAGTGCTGGAATGTTTTAGGACCCTGGACAGTGTGAGGGATGGAAGTCGTGCAAAAAAATATTACAGTAAAAATTACATCCTGACTCTTAAGCCAGAGTGGGAGCAGCGGCAGCTTTGCGTGATTCATTTGCAGCCATCCTCTTTCTGCTCTGACTGCAGCAGGGGTTGCTGTGAGAGGCTTCAGCGAGTTGGACCTTTTGTCTGAGCTTTGGAAAGGTGGAGTGACTCACATGATGCTTGCTGAGGAAGGTGAAGTTGTCAGACTCTCCAATAACATCATAAAAAGTCTCCAGATTTGTCGCTAGTTGCATTTCGGAAATAAAGTCGTTAAAGGGGGTGTAAGACCTCATTTTGTAATAACAAGGCATTATGTAGAGAGGCGGTGCAAGATGGCGGAGGAGTGAGACGTGTGTAGCGTGGCTCCCGCTCCGAGTTGTTCTGTTTGTGGTTCTATACTAAATGTCCTTGCTGTTTTGAACATTTGGTCTGTCCGGACTCGACCCCTGAGTGATTCTTGCCTGGAAGAATAGAAGAATGGCGACAAACACGAGGAAAAGCAAACATTCTAGCTCGACGGCTGCTAGGCCTGACGCCGCCTTGGAGCTGACTGCAGCTAAAGCCGGAGCTTCGGCGCCCTCCTCTCCCTCCCGCAGCGAGGTGGACGCAATCTCCTTGAGGTCTGACATTCTTGCCGCTATAAAAACTGATCTCTCAACTGTGATCAAATCCGAAATAAAAGCGGCTTTGGCTGAAGAGTTTACTCTTATTAAAGGGGAGCTGCAAGCAGTGAGAGCGGAGGTGGCTAATGGCACGATGCTACTGCGCGCAGATCTGGACCACGTGAAACAGAGCGTTAAAGAGGTGGAGGGTGGCTTGTCGACCTGGTCCGATGAGGTTGTTGCTTTGCGCACCACCGTGTTGGAACTGAAAGAAGAAATCGATGGGCTCAAAAGGAAGTGTGACGATATGGAAGGGCGCAATACTTGGAGTTTAAAGGGAATAACTTCTCTAAATGATCTTTATATAGACAATAAGTTCGCCTCATTTGAACAGTTAGCTCAGAAATTTGACATCCATAAGTCACAGTTTTTCAGGTATTTACAACTGAGACATTTTGTAATGTCAAGCTCTGGATGTTTTCCTCTACGCCCCCCAACTTCTCTTATAGATGAGATTCTGATGTGTAAGTAACAAAACGCTCTATGAGCAGAGTTTATTCTCTGCTCAGCTCATTTTCTGACTCCCATTTAGAT
>NW_013952419.1:569934-571361 GCF_001266775.1 Austrofundulus limnaeus | reverse complement strand
ATAAATATGGATTTCTTGAAAATGCATGCCAACAATTTTTTACCGTTGTTTCATCATTTGCTTAATTTATGTGTCTATTTTCCCTGATGCCTGGAAGTTTGCTCAGATTTTCAAATATAACTCCCATTTTTAAATCTGGTGATCCAACAGAAGTTTCAAACTATCGGCCAATTTCTGTTCTTCCTATTTTTTCTAAGTTACTTGAAAAAACATTATTTAACCAACTACTTCAGCATCTAGAAGCTAATAATATGCTAAGCAAATTAATATCAATATCAATATCAAATCAAATCAAATCATTTTTGGAGTAAACTCGAATCAAGATGGCCATGACAGCTAATGAACATTACCCAACATAAAAATGACTGTAACTCGTTTTGTTTTTAAACAGACTAAAATTGGATGTGATAGTAGCTGAGCGTCACTCACAACACATACTCTGAGCGTGACATCTCACAGGATTGTAGGAGATTGCACACAATGCTATTTTTAAGATTTGAGATCAAAACGACGTCAACTCTGTCGTTTCCCTTCAGGAGATCAGAGTCCAACTCGGACATGAAAGTTGGCATGGCGATATGCGTTCCTTCAAGAGATGATGGGCTTTTCATTTGTTGTTTCTACACAAAGTGACAAGGACAAACTGGATCAACACAGAAAGTTGCTTCAACAGTCTTAGGCTGCGTTCACAATGCAGGCAGAAATGACCCAAATTGGATTTTTTTTGTCTATATGTGACCCATATCAGATTTTTTACATTCTGAATATGACAAATATGATTTTTTAACCCAAATTTGACTTTTTAGGTTTGACATTTTTCAAAGAGGCCTCAGTCTGAACGGTCATGTTGTTTTGTACATCACTGAGGTTAGAGTAAACGGATCAGTTCAGATGTTGATGTTATTGATGCCAGTGTGGTGTTGTTTAAAGCTTGTAACTCCACGTCTTTACAGAAAAGAAGTCCAGTTGATTCATCTTTTTTYACTTTCTGGATTTGTCACATCTTGGATGAATGAGAATTTTCATCAACAAATGATGCTAAAAACCAGCGTGTRGGATCATTTTGATGCTAAAGTGATGTGATTGACACTTGAGTTTGTTTCTACTGTCAGTCGTCTTGTTCAAGAAGTGCAGTTCTGTACCTGAGCAGACAGGACAAGTTATTAACTCATGCCAGTGGCAARGTGTTATCTCATGGCCACACACTATTATCCCATGACCATGCATCAATATGTCATGGCCACCCTGCATTATCTTGTGGCCACATGTTAATTATCTCATGGTCACACATTATTATCTCGTGGCCATGCATTAATATCTCATGGCCACCCTGAATTATCTCGTGGCCACATGTTAATTATCTCATGGCCACACACTATTATCTCGTGGCCATGCATTAATATCTCATGGCCACCCTGCATTATCTC
>NW_013952419.1:564533-569624 GCF_001266775.1 Austrofundulus limnaeus | reverse complement strand
CACTATTATCTCGTGGCCATGCATTAATATCTCATGGCCACCCTGCATTATCTTGTGGCCACGTTAACTATCTCATGGCCAGCCTTTGTYTCTCATGGCTGTGGCAATGTTATCTGTTGACCATGTGTTAACTCTCATGGCCACTCATTATTATATTGTTATGTGTTAAATATCTTGTAACATTTCTTTTTCACAGTTAAACTACTATCACATGGCCATGCAATAACTAGGTCATGGTCACAGGCTAACTGTCTGTGGCCATGCAATAACTAGATCAAGGTCACAGGGTAACTGTCTTTTGGCTACGCATTATCATCTCATCGCCACACTTCAAACTATTTACTGGCTTGTGTTAACTAACTTGAGGCCGTGCATCATTATTTTTTARTCAGTGTCACAAGATGGGCTCCACAGAGTTGATCTGCAGTGAGAACATAGTCTTAAAAACAGTTTCAGCTGCTGCTCTGTCACAGAGTGAAGTTGCTGCTCAWTACAGAGCTGCTCCAACCTGCCACTACTGTTGCTTCATGTAGCCTAATCAGGTTATTTGCACTCTATTTGTCTTGTGCACTTTGTGTATCCTATATGTAAGTGATGCGCCTGTTCTATTCTGGTYCACTGTTTTCAGATGTAGCCCCTGCAGCTGGATTTAGAGGAGGGGGATCAGAAGCAGAGTCTAATAAGATTTCCTGTTATAAAATAAATCTTATCCTCTGTCATGTCAAAGTTTCTGTAAACTAATCAACCTATTTGCTGGGGAGCAGTGGTGCCAGGGTAACAGAGGACGTAACAGCAGCTCATTTATTTGCACTTCTTGTAAAAGGAAGTGAATGGTCTCGTCTTCCTGGCTGAGGAGAATCAATGTGACAGGTGCAGGCGGGAGGGAGAGAGCTTGAAAAATGTGGAAGAGGTGCTGATCAGCCTGCGCATCAGGACTGAACATGAGATTGTTTCTTATGTATATTAGCGTGGCGCTCTCAAAGGGATTCCTGCWGTGTTACCTCTTAACTCAGTGTTTCTCCTTCCAAGTAGCCTACARCAGCAGAAACAGACAAATTAAAGGGGTCTCTGACTAATGTCACATGCTGGCCTTACTATGTTGTTTGTGATCTGAGAAAACAAATAATTACCTTGAAGATTCTCTGTTACATTGCTATTTTGTTACAGGTACAATGCATTCTGGCGATGATGATAATAATGACAGGTTACAATTGAGACTAAAACACAAAGAGTAGGCTAAATATTTTTAATGTGTGACAATAAATTTACATTTTGTATTAGTTTCCATGTTATGGGCAACATGTGGGTTGTGTGAAACAAAAAGAGAATGTGATGATTCACAAATTATTTTCAACCTATWTTCAACTGAATTCACTACAAAGACAAGKRATTTATTGTTTAAACAAKTAAACTTTACTGGTTAATATTCACTCATTCAATYRCTGCAACATGTTCCAAAAAAMCTGGGACAGGAGTATGTTTWTTACTATGTTACATCAACTTTCCTTTTAACAACACTCAATAAGCATTCYGGAACTGAGGAGARTAATTATTGAAGTTTTMRAGGTGAAATTATTTSCCTTTCTTGCTTGARTGTACAACTTCAMTTGCTCAACAGTCCAAGGTCTCRYCTGTGATAATTTGCTGTTCATAATCCTCCACATYTTTTCAATGGGAGACAYMTCTGGACTGCAAGCAYGTCAGTCTAGTACCCYCACTCTTTTACTAGGAAGTGTYACATGTGCAGAGTGTGGCTTGGCAATATCTTGCTAAAATAAGCAGGATGTCRCTGAAAAAGACGAGGCTTAGATGGCAGCATATGCTGCTCCAAAACCTMTATGTACCTTTCAGCATCAATGGTGCCTTAACAGATGAAGCCAGGGGTGTTTCTGGGTGTTGATATCTYGCTTTYGCTTTGCATAGTASAGTAGTACTTGWACTAGKAAGTACTAGRAGTACTTGTAGATGTAGRGACAAATTGTGTTCACTGACAACAGTTTTCTGAAATGTTCGTGAGCTCATGCGGTAAAATSTATTACAGACTGACGTCAGTTTTTAATGCAGTAAAGTCCTGAAACATTACAGCGCTTTCAGGAACTTGGACCGTTCCTTCAATATTCACACTGTCCAGGGTCCAAAAAATTCCCAGAACTTTCAGTACCTTGGATAGTTCCTTCAACCTTTCACACTGTCCAGAGTCCTGAAACATTACAGCGCTTTCAGGAACTTGGACCGTTCCTTCAATATTCACACTGTCCAGGGTCCAAAAAATTCCCAGAACTTTCAGTACCTTGGATAGTTCCTTCAACCTTTCACACTGTCCAGAATCCTGAAACATTCCAGCACTTTCAGGACCTTGGACAGTTCCTTCAGCCCTTGATGCTGTCTAAAGCAATGACTCCCAACCTGGGGTACAAGAATATATTACAGTGATACGAGTCAATTACAGTAAAAATATTACAGTAAAAAAACAGTTAGGGGTTAGCATTTTCAAACAACAGAGAGACACATAGGTGGTGCTCTGTGTTGGTTTATTTAACCATGAGCATCAGAAGCATTGTAATGTGTGTGAAAGGCACACTAGTAGGGGGTCTGGGGGTACTCCTACCAGAAGATTTTGAATTACTYGATGCACTTTCCTGCATTTTGACGCATTTTAACAGGTTCCTAAACATACTTTTACCTACATAAAAACACTTCATTAAATAACAAAATAAAGATACATTCTTCATTCAATTAGTTGAATTATCTTTATTTTAAACTCACTGCTGTAGCCATGATAATGAAATTAATGTATTAATGACACAATTTATCACAATTAATGATTTTAGAAATTATTTTTACTTGTATATTGTTTATTCTTGATTTAGTTTTGTTTGTAAGAACATGCCATTGTGCCAAGCAATGATGACCCTCAACTGCATGTTTAAAACTAAGAACAATAAAAACTGATTGCAAAGGATTTGCAAATCATCGTATTCAGTATGTAATTGTGTTTTACACAATGTTCAAACTTCACTGGAATAGCTCCATGCTCCAGAGTTCAGTTGCTCGGGAGCTAACAACATTAATATACTGTATATGGTGTTTGCTCCCGAGCTAAAACTGTAAATGTTTTGAGCAAATGCTATTTATCACTCATGAATATACATTACCTCTGGAGCTAACGTTAAAGCTAAAAGGCTAAAGRTGAGGCTCTCCTTCCACAAAACAGCTCTGTTGTCCTCCATCTTCATTTTTAGTTGCAGGCTGAGTCATTTCTACATTCTCCTCTCTGCCAACATGCACCGGTTTCATTTAAAAAGGCTGAGAGACAGGAATTGCCCAAAATTAACCTTCAAACTGGATAAAGCTCACACCGGTATGTGTCATCATTTAGCCAGAATGCTCTGCAGCGTAAATCACATGGTCATGCCTGTGTGACAACACATTTTTTTTATTTATAAAAAATAAAAAGTCTACAGTATTTTTTCTATAATCATTTTTGTAGTTGAAGCAAATGTTTATCAAATAATGTCTAATGTTYCAAGTACCCGGTAGTCAGAGTTCCCTTTAAGGGCCGACGAGACAGGAACAGTCGTACTCACATCCTTCAGGCAGCCCATGAAGTTGTTGCTGACTGGGGAGCCCGGCAGGTCAGCCGTGTTCAGGCTGCCCCCGATGTAGAAGAGATCGTCCGAGCCCAGCATGGTGTAGTCCTCCTGMGTGTAACCSGTGGTGGTGAGGATCCCGTCCACCAGGATCGTCACCTGGTCAAACCGTTCCAASACGGCACGAGGAGCAGAAAGGAAAACAAAAAGAGAAAGAGATTTTAAGTCAAACAGAAAGAAGTGGCCTAATTATTTCATGCCTCATTTCTTGGTTTGTGTTGAGCTRGCCTTAATGTTGACTCTTGGAGGCAATTACAAGAACGGCTTTGAAGAGTTTGCTAATCTCATCTGATCCGTGTTTTTGATATGATAGCTGGATGGCTGCACAGTCAACACACCACACATTTTCCTTCCGCTCAGATTTTGGCTCTAAAAGCTCTAAAAATGCTACAGTATCTTAAATTAATTTGAGATTAAAGACATCTGGACGGCAAACTGAATCACCGGCGTCTCAGAGTAAAGATAATTCTGATATCAGTTTCACCTAGAGGAGGAAATGAATGGCTGAACAGGGCCATGGAGGGAAAAAATAAACGATGCTTGTTGCCATGACAATAAGCCTACAGTTAAGATGAATTCTTGCACAAATGTAACAGCTCCCACTCTTAGAGGAGTAATATGTCAAAACAATTACCATTTCTTTTGTTTTCYGTTTGAACTAAAAATCTTTTGTGAAATGTGTTCCAGGTGAAAACTCTGATCGACTCCAGCACTGATGAGGCTRGCAAATTCAAAGGTTTATTTTTGTGAAAACATTTCTGGCTACTCGCCATCATTTTCTACATCTTGAGAGGGAAAAAAATAATCAACCCCACTGCAGATGGAACCATTTAACAGAAATCAGTCCAATAAATTATTTTTCGGAGATGAAGCAGCCTCTGCAGCCACAGTGTTCATGATTTAACTCTGTTTTTTTTCATCTTTTAGTTAAATTGATGATGTTTAAAAAGGTTATTTTTTATTTATGTGCTTTAGTTAGATTTTTAAGGTAAAAGCAAAATAAATAAATAAATAAAAAGAAGCAAATTTTTGAGGGCAAATTCAGTGGTACAGATTAAAAATTGAATACATACAAGATTCAATAAAAATTTGGGTTGGTTCAAATATTTTGAACAATAAATTTCACACCTGATGGCTATTCTTATCATACTGACAGTGCTGCTGCTGTTTTAAAACAAGATAAATCATATTTTTACATGTAGTTTATGTGAACTTTATTAACATTGCTGTCACTTTCACATTTTACAATAATTTGAAAAGCACAAACAGCAGCTCTAGCTGCTCAGAAAAGCAATATTTCTGTGAGAATCATCAGCATGATCTTAAAGTGTAAAAATAATGTCTCTGGGGCTGCGCACTTGGGGTCCCTCTCGGGGTCTTTGGCACTGGTTTCCCTTATGTCGGCTTCCAGCTTTGCGGGTCGGGTCTGTGGTCCCCCACA
>NW_013952419.1:557632-564214 GCF_001266775.1 Austrofundulus limnaeus | reverse complement strand
ACATACATACATACATACATACATACATACATACATACATACATACATACATACATACATACGAAAGTATATGGATATGTAAATATGGGTATGTTTATGTGTATATGTATAAATTTATATATCTATATGGGTATGGTTTTCAGCAAGGCTATAGTCATTTTAATTATATAGATATGATTTTTGTTGCTGTGGTTTTGCTATCTTTGTTTTTGTAGGTGTGGAGCCAAGAAGTCGGGTGTGCTGTTTTGTGTTTTCTCAACATATATTTCACATATCTTCTAATCTCTCATTCACTCTCTCATTACATTTCAACTTTTTCCTCTTTCTTTTTTTCATATTAAAAAAGCCACTGATAATGAAGAAGCTAAGATACTAATATTCAGATATTCAGTTCTGCTTTCTACTGAAGTGGCAAAAAAATGTTAAATGTTCAAATTCACTATATATTTTCAATTTTATAATAGGTCACCCCCATTGGCCATTACCCACCCCTTCAACAAACATAAAGTGGCCCATGAGCCACCAGTTGATAGTCACAGTTGTGCAGCTCTGGACACATTTTATTAATGAACCAAAGGGAATAAATAAGTAGCCCTTGTAATTGTAAAGGTTACAGATCTCTAAACTAGTTGGACTAGCCATTAGCTCATCGGCAATCTGCAGCAGGTAAGATATTATCGTTTGCAGATATTTCATAGAACTTCACTTAAAAACAACCATGGCATTAACAATAAAAAGAAAAAAATGAAACATCTGAGTTAAAAGTGTCTCGCAGGAAGAAATGCCTTTCATGTGATTTATGAAGTCACYACAGAAAGAAATGAAAGGTATGTTCAGAAGTCACAGAGATAAAACAAGTTTATCTTGGTTATTGATTTGTTCAAGACTTCAGCTGACCTTTGACCCAAAAAGCCAGAAATAAGAAAAGCGATCGTATCTGGAATCGTTCTCTTTTATTCAACAGTAATGAAAAAAAAAGCATGGCCAGTGTCTGATATTATATTGCCCTGCACACGTATACTGTTACCAAACTGGCGTCTGAAAATCAGAGGGAAGGAATCAATACATTCAAAGAGAATTACACCAGCAGGTCATGATTAATTTGAGATTCAGGCAACAGTCCTGGATGGCAAAGAAAGAAAAAAAAAACAAAAAAAACAACTGAAAGCTGACCGTTAATCAGAAATTCTCACACTGAGTGACAAAATGAGCWATTTCTAACACTCAGGAGCCACAAAGAGAGGTTTTAGTTTGGTTTCAATGGGGAAACACTCAAACTAGTTGGTCCCTGACTTAAAGACGAGGCAAATGAAAATAAAGGGGAAGCAATTTGAGGATTTTTCGCTTCAAAAGCACCTCCGTGTCTAATAAAATGTTTCCACCTGCAATCTCTGAGGAGTTACAGTTCCCCCTATCTACATGTCAGTGAGGTAACTTATCTGAGGGGAAAGCAATTTACACAGGGATCAAATGCATGCCTGAAAGCCTAAGTGACGTGGCGAGCATTGGATTGCCGCTCCTCCGGCAGTCAGGCTGAGGGAATAGATGAYGAGGAGGAGGAGGAAGATGGGAGCTCCTATACACGTCTGTGTGACAGGTGGAGAACGGATCGGCGATGATGAGACGGTTCGACACAAAATGGGTGCTGCTTTAGAAAAAAAAAACAACTGACATGTAGATAGCACGAGGCAAACTTGTGTTGAATATATTCGGTTCAGATGTGGTTCAAGTGAATTTTTAAGAACATTGTCTCGTAAAAACAACCAGAACATGTTCRTGAAGAGACATTTCACATCTTTTCTATTAGGCGCGGGAGATACTAGGACAATGTAATGATCTGATAGCAAGTAKATGCAGGGCTGGTACCACCAATTCAGAGACTGGTGTCGATACCGATGTCAATATGGACACTTATGTCATTATAAATTCTGATGTTGATAAAAATACCAATACTAACAACGATATAGATATCGATCCTGATACAGACACTGAAGCTGATACTGATGCCAATATTAATTCTAATACCGATGATGCTGATACGGATACTTTTTTACTTGGCATTGTAAATAAGAAGTTATTCTTAATGTTTTGCCTGGTAAAATAAAAGTTAATTAAATTAAAATTTAATTTTCATAACTGAATAGTTTTGTGATTTTAGTTAATTATGATAAGTGACAGGACAAAGTAACCAAACAATATAAACAGTGTAAAAATATGTACATTTCCATATTACCTTCTCATGCACAATTGTTTAAAAAAGTTGCAAATCAAAAACTGTATTGTAAAGGAGAAAAAAAACAATGTAACAAAAATCTAAATATAACAAAGTCAACAACACAACAAAATAGATATTCTATTACACGTGTTGCGTTACGAAAAGGAAGGGTCTTTAATGTTTTAATTAACTAACTGTAAGGAAAAAGGGTTGATGAGCTAATGATCTGGGTATAGAAAATACCATAGTATATTGTTGCTCTGATCTTGATGATTTTGCTCCTCGTCTCAACCTAAATCTATCCAGAGTGCCTGATGCATGATGCTGTGTATAAAAGTACCTAAACCACTCAGATGCACTTAAAGGACAAAATGATTCACACTTTTCTCCAAACTGAGGTTGGCCAAAAAAGCTATGTACAACAGTTGTTATTAGGAAGATATTAATAGTTCATAAACTTTCCACAGAACCCCAATTAAAAAGATCTTTGCTGTTTGAAGTTTAGTGCCTCGATATTTTTTATATTTCCATCTTGTACAGAAGTGTGTCCTGCTGGACTCAAGACAGTCACTCATTTTAAAAGTTTAAATATACTCTAAAGACAACCGAGTCCCACATCTGTTTACATTTTATGTACAAATGATACATTCACACCTTTCAACATACTCAAAAAATACTCATTTAGGGTCTGATTAAATGTTTACATTGTAACTAATGCTCACTTTTTAATTTCACTGTTAAACAGTAATATCACACGTAATCTATTTTATATCAGCTGATATGATGTATTAGTTGATCCTAAAAAGGACATGAGTAAAACTGCTGCAGCTTGAATGCATGTTTTTCCCTCTAAAACTGACATTAGTTGCTGTAAGGTGCTTTTTTATTTTTATTTTTCCCAGCAGCAAGGTCAAAGCTCCAGCTGCAGCTTCTGGTTGCCTGCAGGATATTGTGACAACAGCTGCACATGTTGGGTTGTTCCAAAGAAACGGTTAACAATTCAGGATCAAGGTGTTCGTCTGCACCATCTGACAGTCAACTCAAAATTAAAAATAGAATAAACTGTAAAAGAAACCTAAAAAGAAATCTATAGCAACACTGAGTATGATGCATTTCTAGATCGCACAAGATGGCGGTTGCAACATGAAGGTTACCATAACTCCACTTCTCCTTGGAACTTCAGACTAGATCAAAAATCATCTCATGTCTCTCCAGGCTGAAGCAAACAGTAGGTGACATATTGTTTGTTTGTGAAACCCTTGACAGGGACATGTGATGTTAGCTTGTTAGTTTAGATAAAAAATAAATTGAACTTACTGTTTGTGAGCCAAATGGCTTTAAATATTACAACCATCTACCATTATGCTAGCTTTCGATTTGTAGGTTCCAGGAATTAGACAAAGCCAAAATTTATATTTATATTTATATTTATAAGAAGTCCCAAACATTTTCCCTACGTGGAGAAGACAGCGTGGAGATAGAGGGGGCTTCCTGTGTGGATAGCTAGAGAAGGAGTGTGCCCATTTCACAAAAACAATGGTGGTCTCTTTGTAAAAAGTTTGCAAATATAAATAAATGCAATGATATATGCCAAATGTTTTCCTCACTGATGTGGTTATGATGAAAATAAATTATTATTTTAGCACTGCCTCCAAGAACTGTGCACAACTCCCATAAAGAACTAGTATTGCGTGATTGGTCAGAAATTGGGGGGGGGGGGGGGGGGGGTTCAGAAAAATTCAAAAGGTAGTCTATGAACTCGTGGACGAAGATTGCAATTTTTTGTGTGTGTGGAGGAGACAGCATGGAGACACAGGCGGCTCTCTGTGGCTTGCTAGGAAAGAGGTCCTCCTTGGTCGACTGGCTTAAGGACATGTTTCGGGACCATTTGTCAGAWACACTGGTGGTCCTGTGTTAAATTTGCAAAATAATGCTTCTTGGTTGACAGAACTTTGTCAATGTGCTGCAGTTGGAAAGAGTTCTCACTKCAGTGTCTCTTTGCAGTATAAAATGTGGGAAAAAAAAGAAATTTCACAACCATGAGAGCAAGAAAATATGTTTTTCATTTTGTATGTAGCAGCCTTTAGGCCTGGCCAATAACTTGAGTTGTGARTAATAAAAATAATAAAAACTAAAGAATTTAATTTTATTTTGGAAGACGCACGAACAAAAATGAATGRTCTTATTGTTTTCCTCTTTGAACATGCCAGATATAACAAGAATGAATGAACTCTACTGAGTATCAAGACAGTGGTGGTGGCTAACACTTGGATCATCAATCAATACTAATAAACACCTTGTCAAGCAGAGAGGATGTTTTAATTACAATATTAATTTATTTTTACTGCTTGTTAGATACAATTAGTGTAAACGGGATTGACAAGAATGATGACACTTAATAACAACATTTACTGAAAAGAAGACTAATTATGTGCAGTTTTGTCAACCATCTAGTAGCACAGCAGTTTGCAATAAATCAGTTTTTTTATMTGTTTGTACGTCACTGTGAAATGGYACTAGTTTTAAAATGATTGCAAGTCAGAGAGGAATGCCAGCAGGGTAACTCTGAACAGACACATCATGGCAGTAAATTATTTTGGGAATTCGGCACCTTGTCCATCTCAGTGATATGCAATTTTAGGGCTGAGTAGTTCTTGGCTGCAACACAGTAAGTGGAGCAATACAGCGTTGAACCCAAGGAGAAGCTTTAGTCATTTTAAAACCTCTGCTTCCTCTTTTACAAACATCAACATGCTGCTGAAATGTTGCAACATTTACTGCAACTACATTTTTTTAGCTTTTTGCTTAAGATGATTTTGTGAAAATATAAAAATTCAATAGAAAGACAAACATCACTTTGATTACATTTAAAAAAGCTACACTGCAGTAAAAAATGGTAAATTTCCAATCAAACAGGGGCACCACTAGGAAGGGGGGCCAAGGGGGGCAATAGCAACTCCTAAAAAAGTATATGGCCTCCCCAATTGGCCCCCGTTGGTCAGGCAGTTTACTATATATATATATATATATATATATATATATATATATATATATATATATATATATATATATATATATATATACATACATACATAGTTTTTATTATTATTTTTTTAATTTATAACTAGGTATACCTACAAGGTGCATATGAAACTGTCATATTCTCTCTTATTTATTTTCATGTCAGCACTTTTATCAACACAAATCATACAAGTATGCCTAAAACTAACCTTTTCACACAAAAGTGCAAGTTTCAGCAGGTATGGAAAGCAAAGAAAACAGATTTATACCAACCTGGCGGAGGTTGCGTGTCACTCGCACATCATGCCAGACATTGTCATTAAATTTTCCACTGGCAGGCTCCACCAGGGCTTCAAAAGCGCCAGAGCCCAGGTTAATGACCAGCCACAGAGCTCCATTCCTCAGGGACAGATTGACATAGTCAGCTGACTTTCCTGTGTGAAGCAGCAGGCCATTCCTCTGCAGGGTCCTGAAGGACAGCGTGATTTCATCCAAACTGCTCTGAATGGGGGTCTGAGAAAGGTTGTAGCTGAAGAACTCATTGCCTTTGAAGGTGGCCACCGATTCTTCCTGCCCTAAAAGGGAGGGGATACAAACAGATCTTAAAATATGCTTGTCATCTTACAAAATTTTGATGCAGCTAAACACTGCATTCACATTTAGAGTATAGGGTATAATTAGGTAAGTTTAAACTTTAAAAATACATTACAGCATTTTTGACACAGCTCTGCAAAATTTAGCATAATAAAACCATGTTTGTTGATCTATATTACTTATTGGTAACAAATTAATTTAAATCTAAACGTTATATGCTGTTAACAGGTGCTAGTTTTACACCAAACATGAAAATAATCCAAATAAATTCATATTTTTGACTTATTTTACTTATTTAAATTTGCTTAACAATGAKAGCTGGACTCTTTTCTCTTACAGACATCACAATGCCTAAATAAATATGTTGACTTAGCAAAACATRGGATTCACATCCATATTCTAGGGAATGTCTATGTAAATGCACAGTGAAATGTACATGATTTATCCCAGTTGTTCAGAAAGAGGCAAATGGAAGTTGATTAAAAAAACAACCAAAACATTTGTTTCTGTTGGTCTTGCCGTTTCTAGGAACATCACCTGTTATGGTAACTTTACATAAGTTAAATATTCTTTCCATCCACAATTCAGACAACTTCTGAAAGAAAACACGTCAAACAAGCCTAACTAAGTACCAGTAGGTATGTTAGCTACCTAACTAGTGGCTACCTAGCTAGCACACCTGGTAATAGATAGATAGATAGATAGATAGATAGATAGATAGATAGATAGATAGATAGATAGATAGATAGATA
>NW_013952419.1:555096-556967 GCF_001266775.1 Austrofundulus limnaeus | reverse complement strand
TAGCATAGGTGGGTTGATTCAAGCCCTTTCCTTAACAAGATGCAGCTCCTACAACTGAGCAAGCTATTTCAAGCTGGAGGGGATTAGKCGTCCCTTAAGCCTTTGTTTGTACTGTAAATGTCAGCTTCTGAGCTCCGGGGCCAATTTAAGGCCACAGGATCATTGGCCCCATTACTTTTTATTCTTTACGCAGTGTACTCAAATGCTGAGTACACAGCAACTTGTAAAGCTAACAGTGGTACAGAACACAAATCTAAAGGTTCCTCCTCTGACAGAGGTGAAAAGAAAAGAGCCAAGCAATCAGTAAATAGTAAAGAAAACTGTTTTATCAAAATGTATTCAGTATTGCCGTCCTAAATGGGTAAATTATAATGCTGCTGTATTAAGATTTGTGGGTTTTAAGAAAGGCAGCTCACAGATTATATACAGTGGCCTATTATGGACAGTGACATTATATCCTAGTATGAGGGGGACAAAAACTGATATGCTTTCTCTGACTTCGCCACTAATGCTGTAGAAATGTTTTCCAAGACACCGGCTGCAGTCAGTATGCTAAAAGATGCAAGCCAAGCAGTTTTTGTACATGTTATAGCTGACTGGCGGCGGTGGTGGGGTGGAGGTGGTGGAGGGCTGAGCCATCAAACCCTCACAGAATCAGACACAGGACTATTGTGCTGAACCATCTCTCGATACAAATAGAAGCACTTATTGATTTAAAAAAATTAAAATTAAGACTCAGCAGAAAATAATGGGAACACCAACAGTCTCCTCAAATCTCTCCGGATTCCTAGTTGTTGTCACATCTTACTTCTTTGAGCCAATAATCTCAATTTGCATGGTTTAAAGTCATAATTAGATTCTAAGAAAAAAAAAAAACCTAGTCTTGCTGATTTTCTCATAAACGAACACTCCACTGAGATGCTKCACAAGATCCATCAGACACTACAAAGAGAATGGATGAAGAAGAAGGTTWTCCTTTGATCACCTGTGTAACTCAWAACAYTGAATCTGAACTTATCCAACTTATCCAAACTGAGCCTGAAGCAGCTGCATTTCATTGTAAAACGCGAAGCAGCCGGGTCACAACGCCATCGGAATTGAACAAATTCATCTGGTAAATTTACGCTGTTATACAGACCTAATTTGTTCATTCTAGAACGATTTGGGTGTCCTTTAAATCACATCTTAAAGCTTTAAATGTCTTTTTTGAGCTTGTTTTTGATGCTTTTTTTTTTGGTTAACCAACAGGTTAGGTTCAGTAACAGTTCGCTAATCAAGAATTTTGGCTCTACTAACACGTATTAGCTATTTTTTTTTAAAAAGCAGAGAAAGCTGAAGCTAAAGCTAACCGCTGACACGACCATCACTGAGCCTGTGTCACATGTGCTCTTCTCCTTCCAGGTGAAAACTGGTGGGACTCACAGCTAGCTCTGGCTTGAGTTTGAGCAACATAAACACTGGCAGAACATATGTTTCATGGACACCAGCTCTTTAATCATCCTTAAAAGGACAGACACTCCAACATTTACCTTGTTCAGAGTTTTTTCAGCCATAGATCGCCTAAATCGTTGCAGATAAAAAAAAAAGTTCCATTCATCAAGTCAACAGCGCGGGTTTSTTTGTATCAAAGTACTCTGACCCTTACCCATGATGCCGTGCGCGCAGAAAACTTAAAAAAAACAACAACAAAATGGTCTATTCTGATGCACACAAGTATGAGAAATATTTTAAAGAGAAAGTACGATGAAAAAGCTTTCCCTCTGATCACCTGTTTAATTCAAGTCAATCTGTTGCCTTGCATGCAATTCCTCCAAACTGAGCATGCTTATTAATATTAAACTTTAGACCAGAGTCATTTAAAGTGTTCTAAC
>NW_013952419.1:549508-554936 GCF_001266775.1 Austrofundulus limnaeus | reverse complement strand
AAAAAAAAAAAAAAAAAAACACCAGCTGCCTGAGTGCACCAGCAGCCAATATTCAATCTCCTGACACCCGCGTAAATGTATTAGATGGTATCAGAACACGCTCACAGTCGCCCGCAGGCTAAAGCTGGAAAATTGCTTATAACCAACGCTTGTTTAACATTTATTGTCTTGACTGAAAATTTGACATCTTGTACATAACAATGATACCATAATAAGTGTTATGATTATCACTTAGGGGTTTAATTCTGTAAATCTTCCTTCAACGATGAGCCTCTTTTTTTGTATGTAATGCATGAAATTAGGCAGTTTGCTTCATTATAAATCTCGCAGCGAGTTGGCTTTAGGACACACTTAACGATACGATGTGCTGATTCTGTTACTCTAATAGAGCTGACCGTATTAATCCCTGCAGAACTGTGGCTTACAGTAGATCCAGCTGTACTGTTCTGTCAGCATTTCCAGTGGCCTTACAGGGACTAATTACTCCTTCCAAAACCTCAAAGTTTGCACTGCAGAGTAAACAAAGCAACGCAGGCCTTAATCTATACTGTCACAGCCACGTACGGCCTCAAGCTGCATCATTTGTAGCTACTGATAAACTGGCGTAATGATTTTACACAGTCTTTTTCGTCTACGTTGAACAGCCTTGAAATTGGTCTTATCAGCTCGAGTTCTCCTCACGCCGCCACACCCTCTTCATCCAGAGGAGGTGTGAACAGCACAGGATGACATTCAAAGCTATTTCCAGTTCACAGCTGCAGATTAGTCAGTATCACGTCTCAGGATAGATTTTGTTGAAAAGAAAAAAAAGAAAACAACGAAGAAAATAAAAGCCTTGAACACAGTAATTTTAATAATAACCCAACACTGCTGCCTTTTCTGGTCCAATGTACTGTATTATTCTGTCAGAACGGGTCATCAAAGCCATGCTTCAAGTAGGTTTAGAAACAATACAGATCTCCATGGAGAAGGGCTGAGCAGGATCATGACCTTTATCTGAATATGAGTGTGTGCGCTTTAAAAAAAACAATATATGCAGCATGTAAATAAATAATTATAAGCACCACACAGATTTTATTAGAGTCAATTGTAATTTCAGATTATAGTAAAGCTCTGATTTCTTAAATCTTAACAAATCATCACCCAGAGGTGGTTAATGCATGGGCCAGTTGTGGCATTGACAGATTTCAGCCACATGAACCAAACCACAAATGGGCCAGTTGTGGCATGTCATCTTAAAAACAYTGCCATTATTGCTAGACCTGGCCCTCATCCAGTTSATAAACCACTTMCCATGCAAGCAGTCAGCCACCGGTGCCAGCTTGACATCAGATCTGGCTCACAGCTGTCTGCTARGCAACTAAAATATTTAACTTTTATTTGCATTTGACTCCTGGAGGTAAACTATGTGTCCCAGAAAGTTATGTGGACATGAACCTGTTTATTTAGAAACTGGTACATAAATGGAAACTCTTGACCTTCATTTTACTGAGCAGTAAATTCAGCAGCAGACAAACACTTTAACATCTCTGGTAATTAATGTCTTAAAAAACACCTTACACATATTAATTATTCACTCAGTAACAACTTTCACACCAAATATGTGCTACTGTTGACACAAATTAGTGCTTAACTATGATGCATTTAAAGAATGGAGAAAAAAATCGGACTATTGAGTGTTCAAACCAGTGGTTCAGGTTAAACCTGAACAAATATCACTAGCTGGATAAGTGTATCCCCAATAGTAAAAATACATTTCTGTYGCCAAACCCTGACCCTTACCCTAAACTTAACCACCCTCAGTATAACCTCCGACCCAAAAATGGCATCCCATCATATTAAGACCAGTCTCTGGTCCCCAAAAGGTAGGTCTTTATACCAGAAAAAGTCCTAAAAGGAWAACGAAAACCAGGTGTACACACACACACGGAACCATTAATTTAGGTCATTGCTACCCATACTAACATCCACYTTTCTCTTCCAAGGTTTTTTACTCACAGCGCTAAAGCTGTATTTTAATTCAAATGTTCCTCAAAGTGTGAAAAATTATAAACACCCTCTGTGCCAAGTGTGGATTACTGGGCTCTTCACCACCAAAACTCTCTGAGGTAAAGTTWTTTTTTTTCACCATTTGTGTTCGGAAATCCCCCCGTTGATCAGTAATCATAAGCAACTCAGTGAGAAATCTGTGCTGTTTTGGAAAATTCAAAACAATACAAGTAACAGTAAATTCCTGACACMTTTAGGAGGGACTACCTCTCCTCTTCATCACTGACACCATTTTGCTTTGAAAACATACTGAAACCAAACCGAAGAGATGCTGTTAGCATAGATGTATTACCTTGGCGAATAACTGCAGAGGTCAAAGGTGATGTTCCAGTAGCTCAGTCAGTGGTCAGGACAAGGGTTTGACAGACAAAAATTGAGTGAATAGTGAGCATAACATGAAAAGGAAGCAACGTAAAGTAAAATGAATAGGCAAGTATATGAAGAAAAACAAAACAAAAGGAGAGGAAATATTAGTGCAGCACAGTTAACTGGATGAGCTCAGGGTGTTGAGGTGGCTGGGAGGAAGGGAAAAGCAAAAAACCAATAGACCCCATACCTTGGCGGTTTAACATCAGGTGCGCCAGACCTTGAGGGAAAGAACAGAAAAAAGGATACGGAAAAAACAGGAAGTTCATAAAAGAGGTTCGGGAGAACAAAAGCATTGTCACAATGTTGGACTGCAGTTTGTGACAGACATCCTGGGGGGAGGGAGGAGGCGGGTAAGTACGGATGTCAAGAGTTCGAAACTTAAAAAGGGGGGGGGGGGGTAAATCAAAAACTTAAACAGACAAACATCTCAAGGGAGGAGCGGGAAGGCAAGGGAGAGGAAAAAAACATCTTGACCGATGCAACTCTCACAGGTAGTTGCTCACACAGATGCTTTTTCCGAATGGAACACAGATTGTATGTTTACTTGATGCAGACGTCTGAAATGTGCCGCGAATACACAGAAACCCGCTTGATTTCAGAAAACACCTCATGTAGGAAAACATAAAGGTAATTCTCTGTTTTCTTCTTCTGGTTTCTATATTGCAGCTCCTTCCCATTTCATCAAATATGGAGATTTCCCATAAAAAACCTGTTGAGCCAGTTTAACCCTCTTCACAGCTCCAATTCTATAAATAGGGCAGAAGTGACACCATTCCTTCTCCTTTTGGTTTTTAGTGACCTGCATTCACACCTCCTCAGGGGATTTATTTTGTAATGTTGCACATTTGAAGGACGGGAATGCTGATTTTATTTATTTATTTTTATTCYYGGACAGATGGGTCAGCTGAATAAAGTTTTCAGTTTTCAACTGTGCAGCAATTTTTAAACAATAAGAAAGCCGACATATTCAGTGTAACACGACACTGTTCCCTCATTTTAATAGGATCAGCAGGTTTACGACACAGACTGTACAAACGTTACCATAAACCCGTGAATACTACATAAACATAGATCCTTGCTGGATGTGACTATATGTGGTTGTGAACACAAAAAAAATATGCCAAAAACACGGCTTGGTACAAACCTTTGTGGGCTCATGTTTCTGTATAAGTTTAGTGCAAAAGGAAACAGAAAAATGCCACATGCTATGTTCTTTTTTTGCTTATTTTGAACAAAATATACTTAATTCGAATCGGAATCAATTYTACTTGTCCTAGAAGACGAGACAAAAATACCAAACACCCTCGCTGGTGGGGAATGTCCGACATTGGCAAGGTAAGATTGGTCAACTGGTAATTTCCCTTTAAAACAAATAAAGAAATAGATCAGACACCTTATATGGCAACCTTTGTCTGGACCACACAAGGCACTAACAGGCCCAGATACCGCAAAGAATGATGACCCTTTGGTGGTCCGGATGTAGTTTGCCAGAGGTGATCGATGCCTGGGCCAACACCAGTTAAACCAAACTACAACCWTGTGGCATTCCARCTTAAAATCAAAGCCATCATTGCCYGACCTGGCCYACATCCTGTCGACAAACCCCTAGCCAWCTGTAGGCATGGTTCTGGTAATCGGCTAACAGCCATTAGCGGAACTATTTTTTTTGTTTAGTGGAATAGCTTCATTTCATTTTTTTACTAACTTTAAAAATATTAGCAGACCTATTAGCTTCTGCTAAATTAGGTTTTGCCAACTTAGTGTCTAAACGTAGTGTCCAAAAGGAATGGAATCTCTTTTATTGAGAAAATAGTTCAAAAATAGGAAGTAATTTGGCCCTGGCTTGGTGCAAAACAAAAATCAATAGAGAATGRAATATCTCTCAGTGTGAAAGTACAAAACAAATGTGTTCAATACTGAAGCCTATTTGAGGTTTGATAATAATAAAAGCATGGYGATGTATTTAATTGTGTTTATCATAGTGAGCATTTTAAAGCAAGTTAATCATGACCCTTTGGTCTTTCCATACATTCAAACATTGCTGTTCCCTGCTGCTATACACTATTCAGAAAGGCAAATGTTTTTCACTCCATTATCTGAACTAGATATTCTTGCTTTGKATTGATGTCGAGTGCTTTATAAAGTATCTTTCTCTACTGTTTTTCATGTTGTGGCAGTCAACAATAAAGTGARTGAGAACGATACCTTACGCCCTCTTTCAGATGAGTGATCTCCTGTGACTAACACATTCTTCTAATAATTGCACGCATCCGACTCTGACGTTTGACAGTTCGGGCCGTTACACCCCTGGAATACAACGCCAATCAAAGGAGAGCGTGAGTTAGACTGAAGCACAAATGACAGGCTTCCGTCTCTTATATGTATGCTTCGCACGTGCGCGTACACACACACACACACACACACCATGAAGCACAAATAAATATCTCAACAGGTCAGCCAGAAATTATATGGCACACTTCACCTGCTCCTGCTGCGGGGCTGACACAATGCAACACCTCTGCTGTGCACACGAGTGCCACTGTGCCAGTAAACACAAACAGCTCGCATCATTGCATCAGCACTTCAGAACCCTTTTCTTACTATACAGGCAAGTCACCTCTCACAGTTACCGTCCCACTTCAGTCATTAGGTAATAAGGGTTGCAGAAATGTACCGGCGTGTAGTGCTGAACGAGGCTGTTAATGCTGCAACTTTGAGCGTGGAGTGAACATGATTACCCCGGGGAGGTCCCCCCCCGCCTGCTTGCCAACGTGTAAGGCTTTTGATAGAGCGCGCCGTCGCAAAGCCAGTGACTGAGCCTCTGCTCACACACAGGATTCATCCAGAAGCCCGGTCTGCACGGCAGACAAAGAGCTGCTGTGTGCTCCCACACTGCGGATACACCGTCTGCACTGACAGGCCAATCCATGCATCAGCTCAGTCACTGGAATAAAAGTTTCTGAACGTCTGCAAACCTCTGATAGAAACCATTTTCTTTGGGGGGGGGGGG
>NW_013952419.1:546320-548469 GCF_001266775.1 Austrofundulus limnaeus | reverse complement strand
ACCTTCGTTTTTGGCTTAGAAAATGAAAACAGCACAAAATGTTAAACCTTCGTTTTTGGCTTAGAAAATGAAAAAAAGAATAACAATATGATTTTTGTTACTCATTATCTGTTTTTAAAATAAAAAATATATATAAATAAATGACTAAAAAGTACATGGAGCCTCCTGCTTGCCTTTGTGGAACACAACGTGAGGAAATACAGAGCAGAACAGGCTCAGACCTGCAGAGTAGAAGGAAACAAGCCGCCCCTCTCAACAGTCATTCACCAGTTTTCTATTTTTAAAGAAGAAAACAACTGAGTGGAATGAAAATTTGAGTGTGTGTGATCCTTCTGACGTGGATTGGATTCAAAAAATTCTGCTTTTTTAATCTATAAATGAACACATACAAAATGTCTTCCAAACAAAAGACAGGCTCTAATTGGTTGATTGTGGATCCTTTGCAAACACAAACCATAAAGGGTCGAGATTTATTTTGAAACAGGCATGAATTCACTGCTTTTCCACCTAATAAGTCTTCTATACGTAGAAATATTAAACGTAGATTTAAAAGCACCCGGAGCCGATCACACAGGACTGCTGCACTTTATAGGAAAAAACATGTTTAAACACTTAACTTATAAACTTTTAGATAAATTAGCATTTCTCTAAAATAGTTCTTCGTTTTTTTTGGGCTCTGACCTTTGAAAAACTCCCCCAACAAGATGAAACCAACCATGTTTGAAAGTTTAATTTAATAACCCTCAAAAAAAGAAGAAAAAAAAACAGACGTTAAAAGACCTCTGAGTGAATATTCTGGCATTAATTAATGGTCATTTAAATAGCCTCTGAGTGTGGATTAGGATTTGCTAAATTTCTTGTTTTTCTTTCCAGRAGAAAGTTCTGGGTTTGTTTGTGATGAGGGATTAGACCAAGGTCGTCTCTGATGGAGGATGGAAGCGTCCGCATCCTGTCCTTCCAACATTTCTGAGCTTGCGTCGTCATCCCTGTAATTCTCCCTGACTGCTGACACAGGAACATCTCAGGAACACGGAGAAAAGACAAACAAAAAGGAAAAGAAAGAAAGGCGTCTGCGATCGTTTGTGTTTAAGACTTTTTCTATATATCCGGGTGATTTCTCTCGCTCTGTTTCCCTGGTGCGGGTGGCTGTCCTTATCTTGTGTTCACAGATCTCTCAGAACGTCAGAGGAGGCAACGCCACCGCTTTTGGCTTCTGAGCGTGCCCCCACTGTGGCCTGTGTCCGCACAGATCAATGCGGGCCCGACATGCCCAACATCATGTGGWGGAACGAGTCCGAAGACTCTCATTGTCTGCAACTCGGAACAAATAAAATATTTTATTTTCATCCTGCACTGTGTGAAATACAGACATGCAGCCGAAGACCAAATATAGCATTTGGGTTACCATCTTTGTCATCTCTGGAGAGAGTGGGCGATTCAGGTAACGCATATTCATCTGATGCAAAAGGAACTCGCTGCACACGGAGGGGGGTAAAGGACAGAAAAAGAGGCTTTTGGTGACTGGGACTTTTTTTYTTGCTGTCATTGCTGTTTTTATGTGTTCTGTGTTGGGGATTGTCTCTGTGTCAAGCTTTAATCCAATAAACACCCCGATGTGCTACTTTTTTTGCGCATGTCATTTACTATCGCTTCGCAATTTAGCTGAGAGCAGAGCCCTGCCATCCCTGCTCACATTAAGAGTGATTAATGCTCGTTTTTGAAAAAAATATGTAGGGATGAAGCCTGTTAAATGTTACTGAAAAGTAAAATCACATCAAAGTGACTGAGTGTTGGATGCACCACAGAGAATCTGGAATAAAACATTTATCCTATTCAGTGAATTTGTTTAGCTTTATGCGCCTTTACAGAGATATTCCTTTGAAGTGGGGCTAAAAATGTGTCACAAATAATTAATATCTTACCTGTTGTAGATGGCCCTTTAAACAACCTCAGTTTGGAGAACGAGATTTATTAATTTTTCATTCGAATTAATTTTTCATTCTGAGCTTGTTGACAAGTAAACAGAGTGAATTACTGATGTCTTAAAACAATCTCAAAAATATTTTTAAATAAATATTTACACTGTCAACTTGTTCACATTTATTATGGCAAAAACATATGGTTTGTGTCTGCCAGAAGTGTCTCAGGC
>NW_013952419.1:533117-545240 GCF_001266775.1 Austrofundulus limnaeus | reverse complement strand
AAAAAAAAAAAAAAAAAAAAAACAGTCTGTTTTCAGAGGAGCTCTTTTTGTTCTCCCACCCATGTGAAAAAGGGAAATCATTATTGTAAATCTTATCATGGACTCTTAAGACTGCAGGAATCAGTCAGATGATAAATTGACCTTAGTGACAAAAACTACTGGTAGACCTTTGAACATTAATTAGGATGAGAAAAATATGCACTGAAAAGTATGATAAAAAAACACATTTATAAGTGATAAAACTGCATCTTGGTGCTGTTATTTACTCTTTGCTTTGCTGTATTTGAATGTTAGCCGTGTTGTGCAACATCCACACACTCCGCAGACCTTCAGTCACCTCCAGCCCGCTGATTATGAACACAATGAGCGTTCAGCGCATTAGGCGCTTTTTTCCCTTTGTGACCTCGTGACCAGTGGTAGTATAGTCTGAGTTCAGCTTAATTTGTAGGATGTTAGAACTGCAGTCCAAAAGTAAAAAAATACAATAAATAACAGCCTTGTAATAAACCAAACACAGTCTCTCACACGCCGACACCGGGGATAATATTCTCTGCAAATAAGAGCATCCCGAAAACAAACTGAGAGCCGTGTTGTGCTCATTATCTGATGCATGGTCTTACCTTCGACTTCTCTCTGGACAGCTGCAGGAGAACAAAGGAAGAAAAAAACAGATAATTTTAACACGGAGAGGAGAATAATACACAAATATGTTCACTTTCTACAATTTATCTTTAGTATTATCGCTATAAAACCCTGTTCCTTGTGACCCCGCTGTCCTGCATGTTTTAACTGTTTCCCTTGCTTCGGCACACCAGATTCAAATGATTAATTTATATATTTAGAATGTCATCAAGTTTAGCAAAAGCCTGCACACTCTTAGGTAGGACTTTGAAAAAAGGTGTTGACACATTTACCACCCCCTCCACCCATCTTCAAGATTTAAAGAGGTTTACAAAATTTATGGTGGGGAAAATAAAACAACTTAAGAACAGACAAATCCAGAGAAAAGGGGCTCTGCAGCCATGAAGTGTGAATTTCTTGGGTTTGGGGGTAGTTTGGGTGACCCATGACTGGTAGGATTGACTCGTGTGGGCGTAGTAAAAGATYTGATGAATAATAGTATTTAGTTCAATTATTCTGAATGTGTAAATATAATTTACTGACTTCAAAGTTTGTGCATCTTTTTGTCTGAAGTTATGACTAAAATTTGTCATCATATTTTCAATTAGCCTTCTGAATTGTTGCACTTCCACCCAGCTGCACAGTGTTCATCCAGCTCAACTGTTATCTTCAAACCCCACCCTAAATTCCAACCCAACCGATTGGTGTGCCAAAACCACGCCCACAAGTCAATCTGACCAATAACAATTGACCCAAACCACACCCCCACGTCAATCCGACCAGCTGTAACCTCATTAACCACCTCCTATATCCAATCCTTTATAAAATTGCAGTCCAAGCTCTGCGCACGTTAGCTCCTGGATCAAAGTTTTGCCAAGACCCACGACCCGCCCCCACCCTAATTCTGATTGGCTAGTAGGCCTCTTTAGTTTATTTTGAGTGAGAGATGCATCTCATCCAGAAAAATGTCTGTTTAATCTGGGCAAACCTGAAGATTGGCAAGGTGCCCTGAGGGCGTCCTGAGGCACGGCCACGCTGCAAGAAGGCATCGGAAAACCAAACAGGACGTCCAAAAGACGGCCCTGTAGCTAAACGCCTGGAAGCCTGTCAATCACTCATTTCAGTCAGGTGTGTTAAAACTGGAAAACAGCTCAAACGTGCAGGACAGTGGGTCACAAGGAACATGGTTGAAGACCTCTGAAATAGATAAAGATACCATGGTAGGATCTATATTTTCTGTTTCTTAATAGTTTGCATTTTTAGTAGAATAATTTAGCTTTTCGTGTTTAGCTCATCACCCTATCATTCAAATTAGAAAACCTAAAAAGACGCAAAATGTCACATATGTGTCATATAGTTAAAAAAAAATGCAATCATTCTGAAGTAGAATCGACCTCAGCCTTGGATCAGTCTTTTTTGGGGCATTATTGAGGAACCCTGTGGAGCTTCCACGTCAGTCAGGTTTAATGACTAACATTCAAAAAAGGCAAAATCTGAAGTGTTTTGCAAAGAGGGGGAAAAAAGATCTGCATTTACACCCTCTGTTCTGTGCTGCAGGAGTTTAAAAGCTCACCTTCTACAGCTAAACTCTTTTGCTTGGTGTTTTGCTCGTTTTCCACGGGAAGAAAATGACATCCATTTGTGGGGCCGTTAGATGTCTCGGTGTTGAAAAGATGCAAACACCTATCACATTAGAAAGCTCTTATCTCTCGTCTTGAGGAGATGGCTGCTTTGCCGAGCGGCCTGTAAGTACCGCTGGAGCCTACTTTGTCTTGGATTGCTGTTAAGTGGGCTTTATTGATTATCCCCCGGAGCTCAATGAGAGCGTGGACTTTATGTTTAGAACAGGGATATTAATAACACATTTGAACAATTTGTGAGCGTCTGCTGATAACAGGGCCTTGTGCAGAACGATGGCATTAAAAAGGGAAGTCATTCAGCATAAATGTGATGTTTCTGTTTGAGACAATAGAGATGATTCTGATGAGGATTATTACTGTAGGTCTTCTACATGCGTTACAAAACATGGTGAGAATTTCAGATGTTTTTATTTTCAAACAGAAGCTTTAGTTTAATAACTTGACCATGTCAGACCCTGCTGACCCCTCGTGTGGAGTCCCGCAAGGTTCCCTATTTGGAGCCAGTCCTGTTCTTGCCGTTTTAATTATCTCTGATGAATTCTGGGTGGGCACAGCTTATCAAAGWCRTYGCTCATAATCCACAAACTAAAAATATACCTGGAATGACACAAACCTGCTGATGTTAGTTTGTTAGTTAGTTAGCTGTTAACAGACTTTAAGTTAGCAAGATCTATTTCAGCCTTATTGGTCCGCTAACGATTTTAAAAGTTAGTAAAAAATAATTGTTCATCAAAAAATAGTTGCAGTATTAGCTGTTAGCTTATGCACCACTGCTAATGGGGATGGGAAGTAATCGTTGAATATGAAGAGTAGTAGCTAATTTGAAGATTTAACGCAACCATCTATTTTTATTTTATTTTTTTTTACTTTTTACACCAGCACCTGGTTGTTCTCTACAAATTATTTCCTCTTTTCTTTTCTGTTCTGTAACAAAACATCTGCTACCCCTCCCGCTAAAAAAGAAAGAAACATCAGGAGCCTCCCAGCATGTGCTGTTGCAGTTTAATCTGAAGTGTGGTAAGGATAAGCAGTGTGAAAATYGTTAAGACTTTTTTTGGAATCTGGATGTCTGTCATATTCAAAAATATGCTTATTTGCAAAGACTTGTCTCTGTGTGTATGTGTGTGTCTGTGTGTAAGTGTGTGTGTGTGTCTGACGTCAAGAGGATGTGTGAAAAAGCTTAAATTTAGACGTTAATAACCCAGAAACAGGAGAACTGGATTGCAAAAATATCTGAACTCTGTGCAACGTTCACAATAAACCTGAGATCTTTGTTTTATTAGGAATTACAGTATTTTCAGTCTTAAAAATTAATGTATGGTATTATTAAGCACTCATGCTAGATGATGAACATTTACTTATGATTGACTTCAATTTGTGTTTTTTTTTCTTGTGTTTCATAACAAARGGGATCAAATATAAATTCAGCTTCAGTTGTTTTGCCTGAATTGTTTGGTTAGGTTTTGTCTTTCCTTTTAAAGCTTTAAAAATATTTTTTAAATGGAAAACTCACATTATTTACTACATTCACTTCACTGACTGTAGTCCAGCATTTTAGTATATTTATGTWTATTACAGCAAAATGCATCTGTCCTTGCTCATACAAAAAAGATGGACTTTATATCTTTAGAAAAACACAGGCAGAAAGGTTTTTCCTCACCTTCCTGGCAGTACTTTCCTCTGTAGTTGGTGTTGATGCAGTCACAGAGCACCTCTCCTTGGTTGACAGAGCAAAGGCCTTTGTTGCTGCAGGGCGAGTGTGTGTCACATATGTACTCCAAATCACTATGCACGGCTTGACCGTCCAGAAGGATTGGCAGTGCCTCCCTCACTTTCAGATTGGTGATGAAACCCTGGAACGGGGGTTCGTATTTCACCGTGCTGGAGGTCAAAGCAGAGAGACGCACGTCTGGAGAGATCCCGCCGACATAGAGGTCGCTGGCGACAACCATCTCTTTCCTTTTGGATTTCACCTCTGCCGCCTTCTCCTCGTTGTCTACCACCAGCTTGGTCTCTTTGTAGTTGCGCGTCAGGAGGACTCGGTGCCAGCGCAGGTCGTTGACAGGCGTCTCRGTGTGGAGAACCGCCGGCTCGGCGCAGTGGATGGTGAAGCGCATCTGCAGCCTCCCGTCTGCAACCAGCAGCTCCAAYAAGTCGCAGTTCCCTCCGTCATCCAGGTAGAGCACCAGGGCTTTGCTGATGTTGGTTTTGAGAATYAAGCTGAGCTCACCTGTCGTCTGCGCGTCCCACTGGCCATAGCGTGTCCACTGACCGGGAACCCCCTCATACTCCAGAGCTGTCCCCATTAGCACRAAACCCGCTACAAGCAAAAACCAAGAAACCTCGCCTTTACAGCTGCCCATCATGTTTACTAGTTGCTATCTACAAAAGGCTCCTGCGTGGTCTCCAAATATTTCAGGAAGTGTTTTTTTACTGTCTATAATTATTTCTTTTTATCACTGTGAAATATGCAGGGAAAAAAAAGACTCCAACTCCTACGTGCAGCACAGMAGTTTGTTTAGTCTTGGCTGCCTATGTGGATTTCTGCCCCCCATCTCTGAGCAATTGGAGCACATCGCTGAACGCTTTGCATCTTCTCCGGATCTGAGGACGAGAACAAACAATTCGACTGATCCACAATGCTGTGCGCTTCCTCGTCTTCGCCATCCAGTGTCTTGGCCTCCATCCAGCACTGTTCTTGTCAGTCCTCCATGGGTTAGCTAGGCACACAGCCTAGGTACAGCCTCCACTCTCCTCAGCATCCCAATATCCTAAGACATGAAAGAAGAATGTGRAATGAATAGCTGGAAGCATTATGAACCACTGATTGCACAAAAAAGAAAAAGGTAATTATGAGGTACCATGACAAATGAATTACAAAATCTAACAAATCATTAAGGWGGGGAAGCAGAAGATGGGTGACTGATTCAAAAGTCTGCATAAGGAGAAACATTAAATTTTGACAGGATGGTTTTAAACAGAACCTCAAATAGTTGTAACATTAGACAACATTTGATAAATATTATTTCACCTGTAAAAAACATACTGTAAACATACCATAGGCTCTTTAGTTTTACAAAAATAAAAAATAAATAATAAATAACAATAATAAAAAATTTGAGAAAATCATATCGTAACACAGACGCTGCCGTGTTATGTACATGACAAAGAATTGTGGGTAAATGATGTTTACTGGCTGCTCCGGCGCATGAATGTGAATTTTGGACAATGTCTGACATTCAGCTCTTTTAAATGAAACCGAGGCGCATTGACAGAGAGGAGAATGTATAAATGACTTAGCCTGCAACTGAAAATAATGGTGGAGGACAGCAGAGCTGCTTAATGAAGGAACACCTCAGCTTTAGCCTTTTAGCTTTACTGTTAGCTACAGGGAAAAACATATTTGGCTATATATGGCATTAGCTTCTGAACTAATATTATTAGCAATATATAGTTAGAAATTACCTCAGCTTTAGTCTTTTAGCTTTTGAGTTAGCGCTCAAGCTATACAGTGGGTAAAATAAGTATTGAACACGTCACCATTTTTCTCAGTAAATATATTACTAGAGGCGCTAATGACATGGAATTTTCATCAGATGTCGGTAACACCAAATGATCCATACATACAAAGAAATCAAATCATAAATGTCCAGAAATTGAGTTATTTGTAATAATGTGGAATGGCACAGGGAAAAAGTATTGAACACATGAAGAAAGGGAGGTGTAAAAAGGCATGGAAAGKCAAGACACCAGCTGAACTCTCTCAGTAATTAGAAAYCAAGCCTGKCCCTTGTCAGTGCAAGTTAATATCAGCTGGTTCAGTCCCAAATGATGGCCAGGTATCACACAAGATCCATCTGATGATGGGTAAAAGTAAAGAGCTCTCTCAAGACCTTCACAACCTTATTGTTGCAAAGCATAATGATGGCATCGGTTACAGAAGAATGTCTAAACTTCTGAAGGTTCCAGTGAGCACTGTTGGGGCCACAATTCAGAAGTGGAAAGAACATTATTTCACCATAAACTGACCACGACCAGGTGCTCCTCACAAGATTTCTGACAGAGGAGTGAAAATAATTATCAGAAGAATTGTCCAAGAGCCAAGGACCACTTGTGGAGAGCTTCAGGAAGACCTGGAATTAGCAGGTACGTTTGTTTCAAAGAAAACAATAAGTAATGCACTGAACCACCATGGCCTGTATGCACGCTCACCACGCAAGACTCCACTGCTGAAGAAACAGCATGTTGAAGCTCCTTTAAAGTTTGCTGCACAACATTTAYACAAGCCTGTGTAATACTGGGAGAATATAGTCTGGTCAGATGAGACCAACATTGAACTGTTTGGATGCCAGAATACACATCATGTTTGGAGGTCAAATGGCACTGCACATCAGCCCAAAAACACCATACCAACAGTGAAGTTTGGAGGTGGGAACATCATGGTGTGGGGCTGTTTTTCAGCATATGGTACTGGCAAACTTCAAATAATTGAAGGAAGGATGAGTGGAAAAATGTACAGAGACATTCTTGATAAAATCTGCTTCCATCTACCAGGATGATGAAGATGAAACYTGGCTGGACATTTCAGCAAGACAATGAGCCCAAACACAAAGCCAAGGAAACTCTCAGTTGGTTTCAGAGAAAGAAACTAAAGCTGCTGGAATGGCCCAGCCAATCACCTGACCTGAATCCAACAGAAAATTTATGGAAAGAACTAAAGATCAGAGTTCATAGAAGAGGTCCAGGAAACCTTCAAGATTTGAAGACTGTTTGTGTGGAAGAATGGGCCAAAATCACACCTGAGCAATGCATGCCACTTTCTCCATACAGGAGGTGTCTTGAAGCTGTCATTGACAACAAAGGCTTTTGTACAAAGTATTAAATAAATTTCAGTAAGTGTGTTCAATACTTTTTCCCTGTGCCATTCCACATTATTACAAATAACTTCATTTCTGGACATTTARGGTTTGATTTKTTTGTYTGTATGGATCACTTGGGTTGTTACCAYCATCTGGTGAAAKTTTCATGTCWTTAGCACCTCTAGTAATATATTTACTGAGAAAAATGGTGACGTGTTCAATTCTTATTTTACCCGCTGTATGGCGTTAGCTTCTGAACTAATATTATTAGCAATATACAGTATAGTTAGAAATCACCTCAGCTTTAGTCTTTTAGCTTTTGTGTTAGCGCTTAAGCTATTTATGCAAATGAATGGCGATACATGGCCTTATCTCTACAGCTAATGCCAAATATTTGTAATACGATTAGAGCTCACTAGAGCTTTAGCCTTTTAGTTTTCCCACAATGTTAACTCAGGAGCTAACACCACATAATTGTAATATATATATATAGTCACTGTGCAAGGGGCAGGGTACARCCTGGACAGGTCACATGTTAGGGTGACCTGTCTTTAGCTCCAGAGCTAATTTACTAACCGTCATCCTTGAGCATTTCAACCCATAAACTGTACAGAACATGTAAATCAATATAAAATATGTTATTGTCATACATTAAAGCTTTTTAGCCTTTACTCAGTGTTTTAGTTTCAAGTGTAACCCATCAATATATGACAGTAGTCACAGAGCCCTTTAAGATTTTTGCATCAGGCACTTTTTGTTTGTCTTTGGACAAATACTGCAGTATCTAAATCCTGGCAGAACACCTTATCCCATAACACCCAGGCACAAAAAAAGAGGGAAACTATCTCACTGATTTCCAAGAAGATGGTGGGAAAGTCCTGTTTTATAATCACCCACAGAGATTTTTTTTGGCTCACCACATGACTTCGCTAATGTCAGCGATGTCAAGCCCCTGAAGGTTTCCAGCCTCAAACTGAAAAAGCTACAGCTGAGCAACAAATGCAGGCAGGAAGTTGGTTGTTAAGGAACGGATGAGGCCTGCGTTAGAAGCAAACYAGAAAGTTAAAAAGTGCAAATAGTTTGTGACAGCCGGAGAGGGGCATGCCTTGCAGGCTTGGGGATAACAGAAAAGTGACGCAKCAGTTTCAGAGAGAACTGAGACCCCGCGCTGACTACTTAAACAATAAGGGCAGCATTTTATTTATGTTATATTTCTCAGTGGTGAACAAAGCAATCCATGTGTGCATAGCTTGACTCTGTAACTGCTGTAAACACATGAAGGAGCAAACTTATCCTGTGGTAAATTAATGGATCAAACCAGAAATCAGCACTCACAAGCTATAAAAATAAATTTGTGCAAAATTCTGTGATGGCTCTGTGATCGACTTGCAACCTGTCCAGGGTGTACCCCGCCACTCYCACAGTGACCCCCGTGACCCTGAAAGGAAGAAGCGGATAAGGAWAATGGATGGATGGATTGTGCTAAATTCTGGTAAACCTGTTCCTCACAAATCCAGATACTGTAACTTCAAAAGGATTTGACTCATGAAGCTGCTCGTGGTTCCAAAATTGAAAAGCTTGGAGCTTTTTGAAGTGAGCTCATGTGGAAAGGCTGAGATCAATTATTATCTTACCTGGTGTGCATAACTCTTTAATTGGATTCAGTTTGGGAAATAAAAATCTTTGATTCTGATCAAATAAAGAGGCTGAAACAGTGAAGACTAAAGTGAATCGACGCTGTGGTGAGAAAACTTAATAGACTTCATAAGCAATGAATCTGTGCAGGACTGTCTCGCATTTTTCCCTCCTGTCCCAGAGACCCACAAAGGGAAACAATGTGCCGCACTAAACTGGGTCAAATTATCAAAAGATMTCCTTTCATTGTTGCTGTTTCTCAACAGGCACTTTTCTGAAACTTTATTTATCCAGTGGCTGTCATCAGAGCTGTGTCAGCTGTCAATCAAAATGCACGGCAGCGTGATCTGGTCACCCTATGTAAMGCATATTAGCAGCAGCAGCCAATGTGGCACTTCTGCTGAAGGAATAGAATGACACGGCTGTGAAAATAACTGCTCAGGTCATTTTTAAATGATAAAGTTTCAAAGTAATGTTCTGTCATATAGTTTGTCTCTCATCACCTGTGACATCAGTCATAGAGCATGGGGAAAGAGACAKAAGTCTTCATCTGAGCTCGACTAATAGTTAGCCAAACAGGAAAGATAAACAATAAGTCTTTGTTTGGGTAGGTGGATGAAAACTTTTGCCTCTTTCTCCATGCTCTATGACTGATGTCAAGGAACTAACTTTTGATACATATTCAACAGAAGATCCATCCATCTCCTTTACTTGCTCCTCCTTTCCAGTACACAGGGAACTGGTCCCTGTCTCCAGCAGGGACTCTGTGAGAGGTGGGGGGACACCCTGGACAGGTTTTAAGCCCTTCACAGGGACACAGAGACAAAAGAAAACTATTCACACTCCTAGAAGGTTCGATAATACAGCTACGTAGAGTGCGTCTTGGTTGCAGTGACATGAGTGGCCAAAAAATTCGACCTTCGAAGGACGCAGCCCCTAAATTTAGACACAGTGGATGGGATAGGCAAGGCTCCCTCAAATTATATTGAACCCAACGTCACACTCTCACCAGGGGACAATTTAGAGACACTAAATAAACTCATGTGCATGTTTCTGGTCTGTAGCAGGAAACCAGAGTACCCACACATTGCACAGAGAGAACACGCAATCCTGTGACCTTCCCATCTCTCAGCTCTCACCACTGCTCCATCGTACTTGCTGGCAGAACATAGCCTTAGAAGTYTGCAAACTATCTCTTTAAGATGGCTCAGGCTAGCCTTCAGCTCGCCAATCCAGTCAAAATAAGTTCCATTTGTCCAAACTAAGGTTACTCAAAGATAACTAATCTGAAGAACCCTGCTTAGAGAGATCTGAAGTGTCTCTGTTAATATTCTCTCAGTGTGCTGAAAATGTTGGAAAACTCCCAGTGGTTCCTGATCCAGTCTGGTCTCATTCTTCAGRAAATCCAGATTGCCGTCTATAATTGAAGTTTGGTCCCGAGGGCTTAAAGAAACAATAATAAAAGATAATTTGTCTGAGAACAAGAATTGTTGATAAGCCAACCTGAGTAATAAAAAGCATTTTTTTTCCTCTTCTCACTTGGAGCAGAGACAATCCAAGCAAGTTTGGCCCAATTACATCTCTGCCTCAAAGAGAAATGTAACATGTGGACGAGTCTGCGGGGAATTACAGCCTCAGTTGGGTTTCCTGTTGATGAGGGAGCAGGGTTGGTTTTACTTGCTGAAGGTAGATGTCGGGAGACAAATTGCATCCTGAAAAATAAATCAGTTTTTTCATTGAAGTGTCCAAATGTTGAAGGGTGAGAGAAAAAAAAAACTCTTCTGATGGACAGGTTTATCAGGGGGATAGCTGCATCCTGGAAGGTCATAAAAACTGACACATTCAGAGCAGGATGAAGTGCAGTTTGCCAGCGTCAGGTATACTGCATGACAAGTATTTCTAATTTTTGCTTTACTTGTATGAATTTTCAAGAATACATTAGTATTTATGCACATAAAAAACAAGAAAATCTGCGAAAACCTTTTAGTTTTATGTTATCGTCTCGTAAAAACAGTTAGAAGCCAATTATGCTCAGTAAGGGCGACTTGTGTTATGCTTGTTGACACTCTGTTTATGTTCTTGTATCAATATGACATTTCCTGTGTTTCCTGCAGCACTAACCTCCCTCAGTTCACAGCTGTTTTCTCTACGTGGAGACACAGACAGGGGTTTTTCCTCACAGCAGCTTTCAGACTTAAGTCAGTCACTTCTTTGCACTTGGAAAAACAAAAACTTCAAAGTCGACTGAGCGTACAAGAAGTGGAGGTCTTATCTTTAAATTTTAGAAAGATTTTATTGTGAAATCTACCAAAATCTTCTTAAAGCAACACTTTTAATCTGTTTAAATGCCTTTAAAATAATAAAATGGTCTTTTCACATCTTTAAATCAAGAATAGTCTTACAAATACAACCTTAAGACTAGAATATATTTTTGATTTTTATAGCGTTTGCAGTGGAAAGCACAAATAACCAAGAAACATCCATAATCTGGTAATTTACAGCTTTGCTAATGTTAAACATGTAACAATTAGAAGAAGCTAAGCTAACACTGACAGATCTTGTCCCTCACACAGTAACCCTGTAAAGAAGAGGCGGGTAAAAGATGAGTGGATAGATGGATGGATGGATGGATGGATGGATGGATGGATAACACTGACAGATAATCACTGTGGGGCTGACACAAACCTGTTGATATTAGTTTCTTAGTCAACTAGTGGGATTAAAGTTGGAAAAACATATTTTAGCTAAAGCTAACTGACCCGCTAACGGTTTTCAACGTTAGTGAATAAGTTAATCGACAGCCCGGCTGATGAGCTGATTAGCAGAACCATGCCCACCAATTGGAGTCAGCTACTATCTAACTACACGATAACAGCATCAACGTGTCAGTATTTACAGTTAAACATGTACAATGGCCTTCCTGTCCATCTGTTGTATTTTTTGTAGCGCTTTTAAAGACTTTTTTTTATAATTACAGGTCAAGAGCAATTTAAGGTAAAAACATGGCTTTGTGTTGCCTATGTTTTGCACAAAAGAGGCTACGGTGACTACAGTGTCCAGGTCCTGTGGCCCAAATCATCCAACCCATTCTCACTCCCAWGTCGTCACATATTGACGCTTTTCCAAGGTTCCCTCTACGTCCGATTTTGACGCGCCGGGTACCCCCGTCACGTCAGTTACTGACGAGATGGGGCGAAATCTGTTGTCATATTTTCAGAAAGTGTATAAAATGCGCAAAAACTACCGTTTCAAAGCCTGAAATTACCTAATATTCACCATGGACATCCTACCCCTGATCCCAGTACCTAAAATTAACCATTTTTAGAAAATGTAGGAATTTCACGTAAACATGTTCCAAAGCCTGGAAT
>NW_013952419.1:523096-532316 GCF_001266775.1 Austrofundulus limnaeus | reverse complement strand
TATATATATATGTAACAAACCAGCAAACTGCCTCAAGCCGTACTCTAACAGAGGTGCTCACTGATAATGATCAGTTAATCAAGTGCATCTGATTAGCAGCTTACTTCCTAAATCTCATGGAAGCAGCAAGAGTGGATTTATATTTTCACACCAAGCTTCTCCATTTGGCTTTAATTTGGTTTAACGTCATAATTACGGGGCTTTGTTTGTAAAGCAGCTTGTGGTACAAATAACTGCAAAAATTTGTCACATTTAGCTTCAAACAATGTTGGAACCGTAGCATGGATTTTCTAACGTCACCTTTTAGCGCACTTAAAGAGTTAAATCGAAACATTTCTCTGAAGCTAAATATTTAGCTAATGTGCAAATTTGCACTGCCTGTAACTGGAAATAAAAGCTTTCATTCGAAAATTGACGAGGACTCGATTCAATCACGATAAAAAAATAAGTTGGTTAAAATAATCCCAGCTAAAAGCAAATGCTAATGAGCTGCGCCAAGATAAATGCGAAGAATAATTGTTGTTTCCTAAAATAATTTTTCACAAAAACCTTAAGTTTCAGTTAAATTAACCCCCTCAAACAATCATTTAAAGTTGTATAAATTGTTAGAAACAAAAAAATCTGAATAATGACGTGGGAATCATTTAAATCAAATCAAGCAAAGACCTGATTTGTTTTTATTACATATTGACAAAAAAACTCAAAATTAATAGAAGTGATGACTGCATATTCTCACAAAGTTCTGTTTCCCAGATTGTTCGTAGCACACAGTGTAAAGCAGTGAGTTTCAGATCTTGGCTGCTTTCTTGCGCAGCTGCACACAGCTGGACCGTCACGGTGTGAAAACTGTGGATGAGTCAGGCTTTATGTGCAAAATCTTCCACTCAGCCTTTGTGCTGCAGACTTATGTTTCTTAGATTTCTGCCATTTTGTTTCCCATCTGTGGGAGAGCCTGATTGACACGTATGGATGTCACTGAATCTTCTGCAACAAATAACTACAGGCCGGTAAAAAAAAAAAAGAGGAGAGAGGCAGGTTAATGTAACATTTAGGAATCAAACGTCAATTTTCTGCAAACCAGCAGTAGAAATTCAGCAGCTGCTGCCGTGAGTCAACCTGTTATTCAGAGGGAAGGACTACAAGGCGAGTGGAAGGTCAGGAAATTCAGCAATTACTGATTGTCCACGTGTTGCTCGCACACAGAGCCAACACCATTTTCCTTGATTCCACAGCTGACTCTAAACAACCAGAGATCACGGCGTGATACTCACACATTACTGATACTTAGCAACGTGTGAGTAAACACAGAGGTGGTTTAGGGAAAAAAAGGCTCGTTTCGAAGAATTGACTCGGCGAACGGGTCAGAGAGCAAACGAAGGAGGTGGGCCGTGAAGAGATTAAAGACACCTTTTACTCCACGGCTACAATTATGRGAGATAAACCTGAAAACACAGATTAAAAACAGGTTGTGCAAATCTGCCTGATTTCTTCCTGGGCTGCAGAACTCCTATCTATCTATGTATGTATGCAATGTTCCTACGGTGTTTAAAATGCATTAGTAGCTTTGATGTAATCGTATATGGCTCCTGCTCCTGCTTGTCACAAGTGCATTGTTGTGGAGACGGTGTTTACACTATAAGAGACACAGCTCAAGGTCTTTTCTCCTCCTGCTTTCTGCTTAATGCTTAAATAAACTGCAGCCGTTCTGAACCGATCGCTCTGAACCACTGTTTATCTATTAAATAAGAACACAGCATGTATTCTTACCTAGTCTACATTATGGTTATTTTTCTCCTCAAGCTGTTCAGCCAGGCTTTTTCCATCCATCTATTTTTTCTATAAGGATTCAGAGGAAGCTAAATATCCAGTCATTTCTTTAAATGGGGCCCGGGAGACTATGAATATGATTCCAATAGGCTTAGAGGAGAAAACATGAAGAAAAACACAATTTACTAAAAGTATGAGTGTGTCACAGGACTGTGCATCAAGTGAAGTGACTTCTCTCCACACCTCCAATCTGTTTGCCCTCAGTCTTGGGGATTGATGCTGGAGGCCAATCTTTGGGTGGTAAATACAGACAAGAATTACAAACATCGAATGAAGTAACTGAAGAAATTTGTTGGAGTTTGTTTACTACTTTTACAAGCACCACACATTCTGTAGCCTTTTATTAGGTGAATAATGATATGTTTTTATGAAATATTGTGTGATTAGTTTTGTGATTAAATTGATGATTTTCTGCACAAAATGGTCTGGGTGGCTAGAAATATATGGTTACACAGGGCAGTAGGTACAGGTAGATTAGATACATGCCTGAACACACCTTTAATACTTAAATGAACCAGGAAAAATGTATGATGACCTGGCTCAAGCTGTAGGGTGGCCCATTTTGATGATGCAATGAAAACAGGTGGAGTCAGGTCTTGAAGAAGGTGATATGACGTTCCTTCCTGAAATGCTTTGCTGAATGCATGCAGAGACAAGCATTAAACTTGCATTCCAGCTCAGCGCTGTTTTATTACAGCGGGTAAAATAAGTATTGAACARGTCACCATTTTTCTCAGTAAATATATTACCAGAGGTGCTAATGACATGAAATTTTCACCAGATGTTGGTGACAACCCAAGTGATCCATACATACAAAGAAATCAAACCATAAATATCCAGAAATTAAGTTATTTGTAATAATGTGGAATGGCACAGGGAAAAAGTATTGAACACATGAAGAAAGGGAGGTGTAAAAAGGCATGGAAAGKCAAGACACCAGCTGAACTCTCTCAGTAATTAGAAAGCAAGCCTGCCCCTTGTCAGTGCAAGTTAATATCAGCTGGTTCAGTCCCAAATGATGACCAGGTATCACACAAGAACCATCTGATGATGGGTAAAAGTAAAGAGCTCTCTCAAGACCTTTACAACCTTATTGTTGCAAAGCATAATGATGGCATCGGTTACAGAAGAATGTCTAAACTTCTGAAGGTTCCAGTGAGCACTGTTGGGGCCATAATTCAGAAGTGGAAAGAACATTATTTCACCATAAACCAACCACGACCAGGTGCTCCTCACAAGATTTCTGACAGAGGAGTGAAAAGAATTATCAGAAGAGTTGTCCAAGAGCCAAGGACCACTTGTGGAGAGCTTCAGAAAGACCTGGAATTAGCAGGTACGTTTGTTTCAAAGAAAACAATAAGTAATGCACTGAACCACCATGGCCTGTATGCACGCTCACCACGCAAGACTCCACTGCTGAAGAAACAGCATGTTGAAGCTCCTTTAAAGTTTGCTGCACAACATTTAAACAAGCCTGTGTAATACTGGGAGAATATAGTCTGGTCTCCATACAGGAGGTGTCTTGAAGCTGTCATTGACAACAAAGGCTTTTGTACAAAGTATTAGATAAATTTCAGTAAGGGTGTTCAATACTTTTTCCCTGTGCCATTCCACATTATTACAAATAACTTCATTTCTGGACATTTATGGTTTGATTTCTTTGTATGTATGGATCACTTGGGTTGTTACCYACATCTGGTGGAATTTTCATGTCATTAGCACCTCTAGTAATATATTTACTGAGAAAAATGTGACATGTTCAATGCTTATTTTACCTGTTGTATATAACTCTTTTCACATTCAAACATTCAAATATTGGTCTATTTTCTATCTGGTTACAAATACGTGGTAAACAGACATGACTAATTATGCTATTTTCTTACATATTCATTATTTAAGCAGCACAACTCAATGTGAGATTTCACAATTTTCTGACAATATTCCAGAAAATACTTCTTTTAAATTGGCAAATTTAGAAAAAAAGGTGCAAAAGGTGTTGAACTCAGACACACAGCTGCTGATACTAATGCTSTAATGCAGAGGTCTTCAATGTTTTTCAGTCTCAAACTGATGGAGAGATGAAGCAATGACCAAAAACTGGATATGATTTGAAAAAATGGTAAATGGACTGATCTTATTTAGCGCTTTATSAAGCCCCATCGGACCCCAAATGTCTTTAAACCATAGTTACAGGATGGCTTTTACATTGTTGTCTTTGGTGAAGTGCAACCATCAGCTAGCTGTAGCATTTCCAGCACAAATCAGTGGCCCTTGCAGCAATAACAAAAAATCCTACAATTCAACTGACAGTAATGTAACGATTTATAATTCATGTCGACATAAACTCTGAGAAAAATATTTCATTTCAAAACAGCCACAATTTTTGAACCATTGCCCCATGCTGACTAGCCATTAGCTCACCAGTCCTGTCAGAATTAATTGTTCATAAGATTTGCACAGATCGGAACTTTGACTTTGAATTGAGCAAGTGAGTCTTTCAGATTAAGGATTTCAGTAAATTCCTCCACAGTCGATCAGTGAGTTACAGCTTATAATCACAGAAACAATGACTGTGACGATACACCCTTTTAATTAACCGATTTGGTAATAAAATCTAATCTGGCATATAGAAGAGAACAAGTACAGGCTTGACCTACATACACTGGAGCCAGCTCTTTGATACGAGCTTTGTATTAAAAACTATATARGTCTCAGATTTTGCTGTCTCTGCACTTTTGTCTGGGAGCTCAAGTAGCTCTTTAAACCACATTTTTATTAATTACTTTTTTTTCTTTTGCTCTTTTTAGGATAGARGTTCTGAGAAAGCTACTGCAGCCCAACAATGTTTTTGTTTTCCAAAAAAAAAAGAATAATTGATGATTCTGTCTGGTTGTTTTAGCGATTACTGAGCGCGACAGTAAGAACCATTTCCACAAATCAACCTGTGTACTTTTGTTCAGGCTGGAATGTACTTTCAACTAACAGCACAATCCCTTTTATCCTCTAAAGACACAACATTGAGCGCAAGGATAGTTAGTCATGAATCTTATAATGAGAGCCCATAATATCTGTCATGAGAAGAGCTGAGTAACTGTAATCAGACAGGGAAAGACCATCTGGGTCAGCACGATGGGAAGAGCTGCTGCACCGCACACAAATGAGAGTAATCTGGAGATTTTCATGCTCCAGCAAAACTTAGGCTGTGCCTGGATCCTGCCTACACAATAAAAAACCTCTTAAGAATCATTTAATATACATTAGAAACTGTTTTCCCCCATTCTTTGGTCCATTTGTACAAGAAGTGTTTACATAATTGAAGAAATAAAAAAATACCTTCTGCTAAAGCAAATCTCTGCCAGTTCAAGAGTTCATGCCTAAAGCAGATATATCCACTGCAGATCAAGACAAATCCTGAATCAGGGTGAAGCTCTTTGATGCCGTAAATGTGACCTGAATAAGCGAGCAGATTGGRCTCTGAGGAGTGGCTGGATGCACCTGCTGAGGGTACTGTTCTRTTTCTGAACCCCGCCGACACTTTGCAGAAAGTGGTGGCATCATGTCCATTTGTTTGTCTTGATGCTTCTCTGGGATCATGTCACGGGGGGCAGCAGCTTAAGCAGAGCGCCTCAGACCTCCTCCGCTCCGGCTAATGGCCCCTCTCAGACCAGGAGTGGCGTGTGTTGAGATCACCACTGGGTTCAGTGATGAGCCCTACACTCCACAGCYGGGCTTCATGGAGTACAGCGGGAAATAAGTGGGCTTTTTCAAAAACAACAGGCAGATAATATTTATGGAGGGCAGAAAGCTGTAATAATGCATCCATCACTGAAAATGTAGCGACAGCTTAGTGAGAAGGGGAAAAATAGTGTAATACTGAACGTAAGAGACCCTAAAAAAAGAGAAGTGTGAGGAACTGACCAACTGACAGCTCAGTTGGAAACAGTTTGATAGATACCATGTGTTTGTTAGCTGTGTGAGAATGTGGTCAAAGGTAAACCACTGTTTCACAGTGGATGCAACTGAATGAAATTAGCTTGGTGTTATTGCCAGTTTTGCCTTGAAAGATCCTTAAACTGATCTCCAGATCATCTGAGGGGACCTCCYGGACTGAAAATAAATGCCTTTCTGTGAAACTTTGTAAAATATCTACTCAAAACTCTGCATTTCACAGCCATTTGAGGAGCATTTTACTAATTTCTTTGGATAAATGAAAGAACAAAAAATCAGTATTTTATGAAGGTAGAACACTGAAAACCAGACTTTAAACTGAACTTTATCTGGGATCATAAAGGAAACTTACCTTATTTAGTTTTCTATTTACACACTAAGCAGCAGTAGTTAGTCTTGACTGAATCATATGATATTTTTATATCCTCTGCTCCATATAGCACCTCATGTAGTGACAAAGAACAAGTTACCTTCATAAACCTGAGTAACCAGTGATTATCCTACAGACTAAATTAACTATACTATAACTTTTTTTACAACCCAATTTGTGGCACTCCCTATATGGATGGTGCCCTTAGAATTTGCCTATCCTGCCCATGCCATGGGCCGGCAGCTCTGCGGAGATGAATTATTGTTATCAAAATGAATAAACTGAGATCTGGGGAAACTAGGGTCACTGGGATTAATTTCATTAGTTTTAACARACTCAAACTTTGCTGGTAGTTTGCAGTCAGGCACGGCGGAGGTGAGTTTGAACAACATCACACTTAGTCTTCACACACACCCTAACAGAAAACGGTTCCCCCTTCCACACCAGGAAGTACCTCTCACTCAAGGTGTCAATTAACAGCCAAAAACACAGATTCATCTTTCAAGGTACCCAGCATCCCTTGCGCTTCTACTCTGTATCATCAACAGCATCACAACTGTAATAGCCGTTGTTGCACACAACATGCTCACTCATGCTTTCTACCTGCCTACCATAAAAACAGTCTATATGCAACATTTTTACTCAAGCATAAAAAGCTAAAATCAGGGACATTTTGGGGGACAAATCGAGGACTGTCCCTGGAAACCAGGAATGTCTGGTCACCCTATGGTGGAAATGACAAACCTATGTGGGGAGGGGATATATATATATATATTTTTTTTTATTCAGGATAAATGACATAAAAATCTAAGTTTTACAGAGCGGAGGAAGTATTTTTGAGCTCATTTATAAAGTGGCAGTGTAAACACCGTGTCAAGAAGCTTTACACAATGCTACATTCAGCCTCCGACTGCTGCATCAACAAATAACGTTTTGTCACACAGTCTCTTRGACTTGTGTTTTTTCTTTGGTAAGCTTTATTGAACTGAAACTTTACAAAGCAACCAGGTAAATTAGCGAGTTTAGAATTTAGTGGACAAAAATAATAGTGGAAACTAAGTGGGATAAATGTTTTCAAAGTTAGCAAAAATGCTAAAGCGTTATTAGCTTTTTTTTAAAGATTGTCAGAACCATGCACACCACTGGAGAGTGGCAATCTTTATGCTCAAATTGTCTCACCATTTGAGCGAGTTTTCACATATTTTTATTTTAAACCATTCTATGTTTAGTTTTGAAGTAATATATATATATATGTATACATATATATATATATATATATATATATATACATATATATTATTTTACAGTTTTGTGTTTCCAGCTGGTCACAGCTGAAAAGGATGAGGAGGAGTGCAGTCACTCGCAGAGGGAGCTAATTTAGGCCACGCATATTCACAATTGTATTCTTTTGGTCATACTTAGAGCTTTGGACTATGAGTGATGGCTGGAAAGTAGAGTGATTGATAAATTGCCACATCTGTCTTTCTGCTTGTCTCTCACTGCACCACCACACACACTGGTGTCGCACCACTGCAGATACTGTTCCTATCCATCTCGCTTCTACTCCATTTTAGCCCCATTTGTGAACAAGACCCAGAGGTACTTGAACACCTCCACTCCAGGCAGAAACTCACTCCCAAATCAAGTCATACAGCAAGCACTGACAAACCTGTCTGTAGCAGCAGAAATAAAGAGGAACACGTCTGTCTGGATGAATAAAACACAAGATATGGGTCTTTGTTGAATGAAAACACAAGATCATTCAGGCTGCTGTCACAAATGTTTGGGCATTAATGCAATAAAAGTGAATATTTATCAGAATTCACTGTAAATGTAAAACTATGTATATATATTGCAGGGAAAGTATATAAATAGGATGTGCATGTGAGCAAAAAGCAGAAGCGGGGGGCGGGTGTGTGTCACTCAGGCTCTGATGATGCCTGGGGAGCAACAGCAAAGTTACAAGGACTGCACCCGCCCTCCACCCTGCAGTGACCAGGACGAAGCCACAGAAGGCTGCTCAGCTGTGTGGGGTCGCTCTAACAAGCTGCTACCTCGATCTGGCCCAGCTGAAGCTTTTTGCTCCATTTTCAGGCGCCTGTAGCAGCAGAAGCCTCAGTCATCTGCCGCTGCTGCTGCTCGGCTTGGAAGAAAGTCGGCCTATGTCTAATCGTGCCAGTGAGACCTCTGTCAGCCTCCATGCCAGCTGTCATGAAACCTTCCATTTCTTTTATTCAGTTTGTTTGATTTATGAATTAACACTTCATTCAACCTCTAATTTCCTTTCTTTTATTGCATCAGAATGAGCTTTTTGGAAGGAAGCATGCACTGAATTTGTCATGGTTTTAAGAGGATGCAAAAATGCAAACGGGCGCATGGAGCTTGAGAAAATAAAAGGACTTAAGTGGCAGCAAAGCCCTTACAGGAACTAAAGATAAGGCACAAAGAGGCACAAAGAAGCACAGGGATGCTGAGGTGTCAAGTAATAAAGTACAAATACTTTGTTACTTTACTGAAGTAGAAATATTGTTATCTATTTTTTTCTTGGATCAATTACTTTTTTACGTTTGCTTGTTTTTACACAATTATCAGAACTTTACCCCTTACATCATGGCTATTCAACTGCCTGATAATGGTAAGTGAAATACTGCATTATATATCATTAATTATAATTTTTGAAATGTTTATTTTGTTCCAATAAATTATATATTTCAGAAAATACGGTTAACTTAAAATCTATTTTTAGATTAAATTGAGTTTAAATAAATAAAGAAATCTGTTTTGCCATCATTCAAAAAAAAAAAAAAAAACTACCCAAATATACAGTACGGTGCCTCCCTGATAGAGTGAATTTATTGTGGTTGGATAGGAAGTATAAATACAGTGAAGTCATGTGAAGTTGTATTTCAGTTTATGAACTCTAACAGAAACTAACTACTAGTAGTTTCCAGTATCTAGTCCCCAATAAATACAGTACAGGAAGGAACTTAATTCTCTCATATTTTTTCTCTCTTTCTCTCTCTCTCTCTCTCTCTCTCTCTCTCTCTCTCTCTCTCTCTCTCTCTCTCTCTCTCT
>NW_013952419.1:508501-522961 GCF_001266775.1 Austrofundulus limnaeus | reverse complement strand
CTCTCTCTCTCTCTCTCTCTCTCTCTCTCTCTCTCTCTCTGTGAGTATTCAAGCTAAATTATTGTAATGATTCTTCAGGGGTTATTGTTGTCATTGTTCACGGTTCCTGTTGTGTCGACTCTTTAAGATAAGGCATGTTTTGTGTTGTTGGGYAGTGAGGGGGAGTAGTTTGGTTTCTTTTGTGCACATGGGTTGTTGTTCCTGATTATGCATTCATCTCACCTTCCCATGACTTTTACTCAWGTCATATTTTTAGTGGAGACCTTAACTTTCACCAGCATAATTTTATGGTAAAATACTTGTAATTTCACTCAAGTATCAAGTTGAGGTACTTTATACAAAACTGGATGGATGTGGGACAGAAACAGGATGATGTTCAACTGAAGGATGAAGTAAAGCTGAGGTACAATGAGGACAATGGTTGATGAGAAGAGTGGCTGCAGCTGTGATTAGTAAAATAAGTAACCGGTTAAGATGGGTGTGCAAAGCCGACTAGGAAACTACTGACTGAGGGAGAAATATAATAAAAAAACATTTTAAAAAATTGCAATTTGATTAAGGAATGACAATAAATTCTGTCATGATCTGTGTTTTTGTAGTTTTGTGTGTTTATTGTTAGATTTATTCCTTTTTGTTGACATAATTTTACCTATTATGTGCTTTAAACTTTTACACAATAGCATCAGTGTTAACAGTACAAATTAATTTTATTTAGTCAGCTGCAATTTGTTTCACTGCCAGGTGTTTGTGTTTGAATGATTTGTTATCTCCAGTCTTCTCTCATTTTAAAGCTGAATGCCTGACAGCAGATGGAATAAAAAGAGCCATTTTAGAAAACAACTTTAAGCATGTAGACAAAAGATGGCTTTTTACCTGAAGCAGAAGGAAACAACTTGATCTGTTCCTCTTAAGATCTGTTTATTGAACTATTTTTATTTAGTTTTTCCTTGAATGGGATCAAAATGCACAAAATTGCACTTGTTTCAAGTCTTACCACTTTACTGTCTGAGATTTTTCAGAATTKTCTGAGTACAACAAGTAAAATTTTTTTGGCCAAGCAGTAGATTTTAGTATTGCTGATACACGTATATTAAGCACAAGCAAGCCCTTGATAACACCACAGGTAGAGGTCACATGGTTTTGCAATGCAAATATCTCCTGCTGGAGGAYCCCGTAGAGTCATGTTTTGTTCTGGATGACATTTTCAGGAGGTTACATATTCAGTCATGAGCAAAATCAAGGTCAAATTATCCTAAAATAAAATTGAAATAAATGTAAAAACTGTGTTATAATTTGTTTTCAGTGCTCACAAATTCAACCAAGAAATCARAATCTGTGTATTGGTTATTGACCACTGAAACATCACTTCAGTTTAAAACAATCGTAAACAAACAGAGGGAGGTTCTGCAGATGATGCCGGCCGGTGTGTTGGAGACAAAAAGAAAAAAGTAAGACCAGCTTGCTTTGCCTTATTTATTTAAAGGTTTTGAAAATGCATTGCCCCTTTTAAAATATCAAACAGTAAGAAATGTTCTGAACARCTTTGAGTCAGTTAAATTTTGTGCAGAATAATCAGCTTAAATCAAGAATTCAAGGATTTTTTTTTTCATTCCAAACGAGTATTACATGAGGAATTAAAGATAGATACTGAGGTCACAGTCGTCAGCAAACATAAGTAAAATAAGTCATGAGATAAGAAAAAAAGAAAAAATACTGTACTTAGTGTGTCAGACATGAACTGTATTGCAGCATACAAATCTACACATTCACCCCTCGTAGAGTGATTATTTCTGAAAAAAATAATCAAGATTAATCGCAAAAATATTAACCCTTAATTACTATTAAAATTTTTAATCGATGCCCAGCACTAACATATTTACACACATAAATATTAAATTGTAAAGTATGACTACATTTACATATGACTATTGCATATGTGACAGAGTTAATGCTTTATAGTTGAAAGAGAATACACACACACACACACAAATATATATATATATATATATATATATATGCCAATAATGAGCCTTTTTGGAGTTATACTCTTGCCCTAAAGATATATTTTTGTTAGGATTTGTGATTTGACTCTGTCCATTTCTTACCCTTTTTATACTCCTGAGTCAGAGGTAAAATATTAATTATTTGCTTTTTCCATCTCTTGCTGTTGGCGTCCCCATTTAATCCAAAGCAACTTCGCAAATGCCTTTATGTTTGTAAAAAATAAATAAATAAACAAAATGGAGATAAAATCAATTTTCTCATCTCTGCCTTTATGAGAAGACTAATGAGCAGATGTGTGCTTGTATTAGATGGTCACATGCTGGAGGGGGTGCTCATTTTACATTTATCAACTCTAACAGTGTGTTGGCACTCACATTAGGTTTTATGTTTTTTTGTCAGACAGTTTTTTCCTYCAGCAGTGTGTCTCGGCACTTAGGTGACAATCTCTCTTGCTTTTGTCACACAGATCTTGTTTTTACCCTCATTTACTCAGAAGCATATACATCGCTTTCACACGTTAGGGGAAAAAAAGCGAGTGTAATTATGTGACATTGGTAATTACTGTTGTTTGGTGTTGTTTGTGTGCATCTGTGTTGCTCTTAGGGCTCAGGCTCAGATTCTCCACAGTGACCTGCCTTCAAATGTGTGTCACCCTGCAAACATCCCTCTCTCTTGCTCATCTTCCTCCAGCTTTATGAATCTTACATTTTATTCCTTTTTCCTCCGAACTCAGGCCTTTTTTAGATCCAGCTACATTGGAGTAAGTTAATCTTTTATGATAGGCCTGCACTTATCTATAGTGGCTGGGTGTAAGTTGAAACTTTAATTACGGATACATGACATTTAGTCATTTTGGTTTGAGTTTTTTATTTATTTACTTCTTTATGAAAAAAAGGACCTTGGTGGGATTGCATGGAGAGTGCAAGCTCCACTTTTTTTCTCACCAGCAGTGTAAAGTTTGTGTATTGAACTGAGATAGTATCAGTTTCATGCAGCTATAACTATTTTCTCAGTTAATCTGAAAACATATCTGACCTTGTTGTAGCCAAGCAAAAATAAAAAAAAAAAAACATTGTATTTCTAGCTCATAAAATGGCCAAAGTACAGAAATGTGAGTGTTTACCAGTTGGATAATAGTTAACAACAGTTCAGTTTAAAGGGAACTCTGACTAATTTTAACATTAGACATATTTGATAAACATTTAGCGTAATTTTCCCCTTTAAATCATCAACATGTTTATCTTTTACTGCTTATGCATTGAAAAACTATTTCAAAAGATTTAAAATATCACTTCAGTGAAACAAGTAATACCAAATATCTGAGGCTTCTCCTTCATTATTCAGAGCTGGTTTTTACATGAATTCTGGGCTGATAACAGCTAAATCCAGGTGTGCTCAGACTCAGGGCTAATTAAGGATTAATCTCAGCCCCAGGCCACATTCAGAGCTGAGTGTAGAAACTGGTGACTGAATTTATTTGACAGTCTGAAGGGAAATAAGTCCTGAAAGACCAACAGATGAGCCAGAGCCACAACTGCATGCAAACAGCAACAGCATTTTCTGTTTTCTGTTTGTCTGAGAACAAGTTTAGTTAATTCAAAGCTAAGCAGCAGCAATAAATGAGAACAAAGGATTGTAAACTTACAACATATTGACATGTTATGGACTACTTGAACTAGAAATTAGATTTTTTTTCAGAATACTACAGGAGGCTTTAGGTGTGAGTTTTATAGTGTAGTTTATCTTGATTTTACCTGATGTGGTTGATTGGGTCTGCAGTCAAATCAATTAAATTTTACGTTTCCATCTACGTGCCAATTCAAGGCATGGTATTTTTTGTGGCCTGCAAGATCTTCAAAAATGTATTAATGTCTCTTAAACTAAACATGCTGCTTTAAAGCCAGCATTGGTCATCAACAACAACTGCCGTAATGCATGTTGATTACTTTACCTGCAAATTAACAACATCCCACCACCAGGTGGAGGTGCACAGGGTTCAAAACATGGAGGTACACATAACAGCTGGAGTGTGTTTTGACCTTGTGACAATATGCTCTACAGTAGAAGCTACAGGGCTAAGCAGAAAGACAAAGGTCTGGATTTACCTTTACTATACATGTTGGCAACGTAGCAGATAAAAAAGGACTGACAATGTAGAAATCATAAAAAACTTTTAATAATAACAAAATTATTTTTAATATCTTAGTGTATATCTAATGGATATAAAGATAGTGGAAAACTGTGTGAGTTACGGATTTACCAACAAAAACCAGGAAAGTGTGTTTCATTTCACAAGTAAATAAATATTCTCTTATGTACCTCAATGTGGATATGATCTGACCAGAAATGAAGTTAATATTGTAACAATTTAAAATTAAATTAAGCATAGAAAACCGAAGTTATCACTGTTAKAAAAGCTAATATCTGCCAAACAGTTCAACTGAACTAGGTGGCAGATTTTAGCTTTTGTAGCATATACAAACAAAAACAAATACAAAGTCCTGAAACTTTTCAGCACTTTCAGTACCTTGGACAGTTCCTTCAGCCATTCACACTGTCTAAAGCAGTGATTCCCAACCAGGGGTAAGCAAGCATATTACAGGTGGTACATGGAAAAAATTCCCAAGTAATTATCTGCTGTTTTACATTATTGTTGAATGAAATTAACAGTTATTAATTTGTTGTAAAAACATTACATATAATTTGTGACACAGATCCAGTTGGATTTACTGTTAATCAAACAGTTGCTATGAAGGCAGTGAGTTGGCACCCTGTTTGGTCACCATTTTTGCTCCTCCATGTTGTCACAGATGCCAACAGTGGACAGGATAGGCTAGGTTAGTGATACTTAAGTATATGGTTCAAAATCAGCTGGTATTCYGCAAAATTCACTGTATAAAATCTCCATTTCACTCCATTTTAATTCAAGACGGCAGCTAATCAACACAAGTCAACAGTGAGTAAAATGTTTACTTTTGTATTATTTATTTCACATTTAGTAAGTTGTTCACGAACTTTTCACTGTTAATAAGAGAGCTTGTTAAAATGCTTTTTTCTATGCACAAAATACCACATAGAGCTCACTTATTGTTTGTTATCGGTGCTCAGTTGTACAAATGAGACGAGAAACAAGGTTTTATGTTTTAGTCAAAGTTAAACATGAAATGTTGAAGTTAATTACAACTCCATCACACTGATGTGACCCTCAGTGAAAATGAGTTTGACAGCCCTAATCTACAGTTTTTGTTGCAGACTGATAGAAAGCAAATTAAACMCACAGAGTTAAAAACACCATCTGTGTTTTTAGCTGCTAAGTTGCACCAATGATAAGCTCTATTACATCARAATATTTATTATTTAAATGTCTGCAAATAAAATCTGCTATAAATACAACACTGGCATGTATTAATATCTAAATAATAGCATAACGAAAGTAACTTATTATATTTGTCATTTCATGAGCCCCAAGCTTGGCTGTAAAAAGCGAATGGGGAGAATTTCTCGGTCACTAGTYGCTTCCGGCTGTCGCTGTAAAAAGAGGATGTATTATTTGTTTCTTTTTTTATGCCTTATGTACATTGTAAAAACTAAAATGCCAGGTCATTAGAGGCACTGATGTGTACTGTATTACCTCTGGACAGATGCAGATTAAATACGTCCTGTTTTCTCTCTGTCAGAAGATAAGTGAGCCGGCTGCTGGCGGTTTCATATCTACCGCACAAACATGAACATGTTATCTATCTGCTCATCTGACTCTCAGCAAGACACAAACAGGAAAATCGTTTCTCAAAGAAATGAACTTTTGTTTTATGGCTGCTGCTTTTAGAACTTATCTATTTTCTGCTTTATAAATCGTTCAAGAAAACAGCTAAATTTCACCCTCAAAATTATTTCAGACCAGGTAATTAGATTTTTGTAATGCTCATCCTGCAGGTGTGGATGCTTAATTATTTTTGCTCATGTATAATTTATTATTCTGAATTTTCATTCACATTTTTGAATGCAATGCACCTTTGAGGAAATCTTTCCAACTACGAGTAGAAACTTTTACCATCGCAGCATTTACAGCATATTTTACATTACTTGGATTTGTTGCATTTTTTTATTTCAGCTGCAAAATGAACAAACATATTGCAATCACCACCCTCATCAAGATCATAATCATCATCAGCCTCACAGCAAGTCTTCAACATAAACTGAGTCATCATTATCCTCATTTTCATCAGCTACTTGATCTTCGCCTTGACCAGGAAATCAAATGTCTCCATCGGCTTTTATCTTGAAGATTTATGGTGCGTTTGTTGAAGAGAGGGGCTGTTGCTGACAATAAATGTTAATTTAGWTGTTAAAGTTAAAGGCTTAGCATTTCCTTAAATAAATGCATGTCACCTGCCAACATTTCATTGCAGAGTTTTACACAGAAATTGTTTTATAATAAGAAATCAGCGTTGTAATGATTAAAACCTGCAGTATGCGCTGTGTCTATAACTATATAACGTACTTGTAGAAGCTGATGTTTGAGTGGTTAATTTGTTTTGTTATGCTGATGAGGGTGTAAAATTATCATATATGTACTGTATATGTGTGTATGTATGTATATGTGTATATTTATGTATGCACGTATGTTTGTGTGTATATATATACGTATATGTGTATATATATATATGTACGTATATGTGTATATATATATATATATATATATATACATATATATTATTTTACAGTTTTGTGTTTCCAGCTGGTCACAGCTGAAAAGGATGAGGAGGAGTGCAGTCACTCGCAGAGGGAGCTAATTTAGGCCACGCATATTCACAATTGTATTCTTTTGGTCATACTTAGAGCTTTGGACTATGAGTGATGGCTGGAAAGTAGAGTGATTGATAAATTGCCACATCTGTCTTTCTGCTTGCCTCTCACTGCACCACCACACACACTGGTGTCGCACCACTGCAGATACTGTTCCTATCCATCTCGCTTCTACTCCATTTTAGCCCCATTTGTGAACAAGACCCAGAGGTACTTGAACACCTCCACTCCAGGCAGAAACTCACTCCCAAATCAAGTCATACAGCAAGCACTGACAAACCTGTCTGTAGCAGCAGAAATAAAGAGGAACACGTCTGTCTGGATGAATAAAACACAAGATATGGGTCTTTGTTGAATGAAAACACAAGATCATTCAGGCTGCTGTCACAAATGTTTGGGCATTAATGCAATAAAAGTGAATATTTATCAGAATTCACTGTAAATGTAAAACTATGTATATATATTGCAGGGAAAGTATATAAATAGGATGTGCATGTGAGCAAAAAGCAGAAGCGGGGGGCGGGTGTGTGTCACTCAGGCTCTGATGATGCCTGGGGAGCAACAGCAAAGTTACAAGGACTGCACCCGCCCTCCACCCTGCAGTGACCAGGACGAAGCCACAGAAGGCTGCTCAGCTGTGTGGGGTCGCTCTAACAAGCTGCTACCTCGATCTGGCCCAGCTGAAGCTTTTTGCTCCATTTTCAGGCGCCTGTAGCAGCAGAAGCCTCAGTCATCTGCCGCTGCTGCTGCTCGGCTTGGAAGAAAGTCGGCCTATGTCTAATCGTGCCAGTGAGACCTCTGTCAGCCTCCATGCCAGCTGTCATGAAACCTTCCATTTCTTTTATTCAGTTTGTTTGATTTATGAATTAACACTTCATTCAACCTCTAATTTCCTTTCTTTTATTGCATCAGAATGAGCTTTTTGGAAGGAAGCATGCACTGAATTTGTCATGGTTTTAAGAGGATGCAAAAATGCAAACGGGCGCATGGAGCTTGAGAAAATAAAAGGACTTAAGTGGCAGCAAAGCCCTTACAGGAACTAAAGATAAGGCACAAAGAGGCACAAAGAAGCACAGGGATGCTGAGGTGTCAAGTAATAAAGTACAAATACTTTGTTACTTTACTGAAGTAGAAATATTGGTTATCTATTTTTTTCTTGGATCAATTACTTTTTTACNATGTATAATTGTGTATATTTTTATTATTCTTTTTTGTTAATTAGGGGCAGATTTTATAACATTTTTTCTTCTTCTGCTTCCTTTCATTTTATGAGATTTGTGTTTCTTTTTTTGTTGTATTGAAATTTTTGTTTTTAATCTAAATGAATAAACTACTAATAAAATAAAATATACCATCACACCAAATATGGGCAGATAGAAGATGTTTTTCTTCTTCTGCTTCCTTTCATTTTATGAGATTAGTGTTTCTTTTTTTGTTGTATTGAAATTTTTGTTTTTAATCTAAATGAATAAACTACTAATAAAATAAAATATACCATCACACCAAATATTAGCACAATATCTGTAAAACCGACTGTATTAAAGCCAAAAATTATTCTGACCAAATCTGCCCAGAGGTTAATTGGATAATCTGTAAAATTTAACTACTTTCAGCTACCTTTGAGTCAGATTTGGTTAAAAAATAATCACACAGGATCAAATCTAGAAGTTGCTGATTACAAGACTCAAGACCTAAGACCAAAGACCAAAGACAAAAGGACTCAGGACCCAAGACTCAAGAGACCCAATAGCTACTTTTGTATCAAGCTTGGTTAAAAAATGTATTTATTTTTTCAAACAGAAACAAATCTAGAACTTGAAAATTACCCAAGACTCAATCCCAAGGCACATGATTAAAGACTCAAGAACCAAGACCTAATGACTGAAGACCCAAGACCTGAGGACTCAAGACCCAAGAGACCCAATAGCTACAGTACTTGTGTGTCAGTTTTGGTTAAAAAATTATTGCACATAATTAAACCTAGGAGTTGCAGATTGTAAGACCCAAGACCTAAGACCCAAGACCCAAGATTCAAGAGACCCAATAATGACTTTTATATGCCAGGTCTGGTTAAAATATATTTTTCTTAAAACAGAAACAAACCTAGAAGTTGCAGATTACCCAAGACTCACCAGGGGAGTTATGTGTAAATCTGACAGAATGAAAATGGGGAGCTTTTATCTGCTGGGAGTTTGATTAACAGGTAAAAGCAGGTGAGCTGATTAGAAAATGCTGATATACAGTATATTGCTTAGTCACACTAACCTAAGAAACAGAAATTGAAAATGAGGGAACTGGTATGACTGAATTCAGAAAAACAAATCTTATAACACATAAAAACCCATAGTGACATTTGACCCACATCTAATAATTATGTTTTTAAAGTTGAATGAAAATCCATTCAGTGCTTGACGACATAAATTGTAAACAAGCAGTGTTGACTCCAAATAGTTAAGGGGAAACTTAAAGGAAGATTTCTCACAAATTATTGCTCAAGACATAATGTACGTTGGGATCAGACTCTACCATGCTAAGTTTTAGCTCAGTATCTGCCAAATGTACTGATAACCACCATAATTTAATGTTGTTCTATAACTCATTTGGCTGTGGCAGCCATCTTGAAGTGCATGCACATGTAGTGATTCCTTTATGCAAAATCTGTCCTCTGTAGTCACATGCAACAATAGAGCTAATCAAGCCTATTGTTAGGTGATGGCCCTCTTTTGCATGTGACTAAATAGAGCTAATCAAGCCTATTGTTAGGTGATGGCCCTCTTTTGCATGTGACTAACCTGTTTGTCCACCATGTGGAGGCAGTGCTTGTAAGGCTGAGTTCACCTGAAACTCAGACTGAAGAAGTCTCTTGGAGAAGAGACTTAACGTTTCACTAAAGAAGAACCCATCCGGAGGACCTACTTATTTTTTTTCTTTTTGTCCTCTGTAGTGTTAGCATAATATCTCATTAACCAGACATAGACACAACAAAAAAAAACATTATTGCTTTCAGTGACAAAAATAAGTGATTCAGTGAATAAAGTACATTGATTATGACAATTTTTTAGAAAACTTTGAGACCACACTGTTGGAGTTCCTTTATGTTTTCTCAGACTGATTATTTTTCTTTCTGTAAATGCTCCAGACGCATATAAAATGCCTTTTTTTCCCATTTGGGTGGATCTTCCAGCAAGCAGAACATCCAATTTAAAAGGTTTCTGTGGATTCAGTGAAATCCCATGTAGGGTTAGCTCGAACTGAAAGAAGACCTCGACGGAACCTGGGCCCTTTCTCTGTGACTTTAAAAACCAGCTGACATTTTCACAAACCAGCAAGCCAGGTAATTGGGTAACTAAATAGGTAACACTAGCTACAAGCAGAAACAAGGCACTGTGCACAGTGCCCTCATTAAGTAAATGTAAATGTACTGTAGGCATAGTAATGATACAATGCACGCACATCTGCTCGCCATGTAGCCATTTCAAATGCTTTCCTCAGAAATGCAGATTCCCTGAGAGAGAGAGAGAGAGAGAGAGAGAGATAGAGAGAGAGAGAAGACAGTTTAAATGACAAGACAGCAGGCGTCATCCAGCTTATTCATTTGCACGTTGCAAATGAGCCTGCCTCGCTGTCTGAGTCCGACCCAGCAGGAGCAGAGCACCACCCTTATCACACACTGAGGTGGAGGTTGAGTTAACGGAGGCTCAGCTCACACTCGGAGAGAAAAAAAAAATCTCCCAAGCCTCATTAGACAGATTTTTTTTTGTCCCGGCATGCTGTCAAGATTAAATTCTTTCAAGAACGTTTGAAGGTTTGGGTAAAACTTGACTGCCACTATTTGTTTCAGCAAGTCTTCTTTTTTTTAAATCAGTGCTCAAACACACTTTTCACTTTGTTTCCGTGCATAATGGAGAGTCGTGTGTGTATGTGTGTGTTAATTGGAGTACTATTTAATCAGACTCAGTCTCACACAGGTATGCTGAAGGAACAACAAAAATCAATCCAACATAAAAAAAAAGCTTTTCACATTTGGACAACAAAAGCTAATCTTTCATCATTCTGAGGGTTAAAATAAGAAATCTTAAATGTAAAGTAGTTTTTACTGTCAGTGTGACATATTCCTGGGCCTCATTAACACAGCTTTGTTTAGTGCTCATAGTTTTATGCAACATAACCGCTAAATTTTGTAGCATAGTAAAATATGTGCATTAAAGGGCTGGTATTTGAAGGGAACACACACAGCCTTTCAGTTTTTGACTAAGATTATTTTCTGTACAAATATGAGATTTTTGGGTCAAACCTTGACAGGAATGTTCCATCACGGTGTCATACTTGAACTGTGTGAATCAGGGGTCCACAACCACCAGGCTAAAGACCTGTACTTCTCCATGTATTATTTGGTACCAGGCAAAAAKGGAATAATACAAAACTTGTCTTTAAAAAATCTATATAAATGTTTTTACCAGCTTTTAGCTAGGATCTTGGAAGAGAGCTTCTACATCCTAAGACTGGGGTCCGTCTCAGGAGATGAAGACGCGTGACGCAGGTGGAGTGAAAGTAGATTTAGCCGTTTGTGTTAGCCTATACAAATTTTTACTTGTTTAGCATTACCTACACTATTTTTATTACCTCTGCCAAGTGAGGAGGTAATGTTTTCGGTCGCGTATGTCTTGTCTGTCTGTGGATTTTCATGAAATTTTCACCACAAGCGGATATTGGCCAAAGGAACATACCATTAAATTTTGGTGATGATCCGGGCCCACAAACAGCCAATCAGCTTCAAGGAAGCTGACCGTAGACTTCCAATCACATCAGATCATCACAGACGGGTCAACTCCACACCCACTGTAGACATCCAATGGGATTTCCTGAAGCGGTGTAGAAGACCAATCACAAAGGAGCATGGAAATAAAACTTTAGACCGAATTGTTTTTAAATCAAAAAACACTGTTTGAAGTTACTTTAATATAACAACAGAACATTTTCATAATACAATGGCCTGCACGTCCTAACAATTTTGTATTTTGTGTTTACGTTTTTGGAGTTTTTTTCCCCCACCTGTATTGGAAAGGTAAGCTAGGTTACTCCCACCCCTCATTCAGGTCTGTTATCCAATAGATAACGRTAAGGTTTTCTTAAACAATTATGTTTACTCTGTTTTTTTATGGGTAAATGTTTTCTTTTTTCTGATGCTGTTCCACTCCTTCTGTTGCATGTAATTTATTACATGTGTAGTCATTGTAAAGCACTTGTACACAAACACGCATATGACTAAAAATGCAATAAATCACATACAAAACAAACGCACACACTCACACACAAAACATACGACCTTGGCGGAGGATTGCGCTCTCCGAGTGCTTCTAGTTTTTTACTCGTTTAGCGTTAGAAAAGTTATGTTCTTAGTGGATTATAACTGAAGCTAACATCGTGGTTAGCTGTGCCCACCACTGCCTATAGGTATCTGGTAACTAGTCTTGAGTCTCTCTGGTGAAGTTGTGTGACTCTCCTAAATAACATTATAATCCATGTTTGACCAGAGTATTCAAATGGTTTTTCGTTCACTTCTCAGCATGTAATAACTAGTTAGCTGAAATTATAAAGTAGCTTCATCACGTGCCGCTACATCACCTTGGGGCTAAGCTTTAGCGGAATCAAACAAATCTAAAATCGGCCAATGTTGTGTCAACACCTGTCTTTAGCGTCTCGTCTGTAGTTGACTTACTGCACTGATGAAAATGAGCGTTTCTGTTTTATAGACATAATCTATTGTTGTAGGGGAAATGTTGAGTTTGAAGCCTGAGTTTTCCTGAACAGTGTAATCAAGTGTTTTTTGATGTTTAAACTAAAGCAAAACCGTAAAAAACCCAACCAGCAAAATGTATCTAAAACTGAACATAAAGCACAGCCTGAAGCAAAGAAACAGGAACCGACTCAGAATCAAATCCTAACGTTTAAAACTAAGAGTCTTGCATTTAAATCATTTAATTATTCACTGAAGGCTGAGCTGAGTTGCTTTATTAGCTGCAGTATGAATTATTCTGCTGGCAGAGCAGAGGAAAGGTGAACGTGTAGGAGAGACAGAAAGAGGCGTTGTTTCAAACCTCCAGGGATCGCCACGAACGCATCAGGATGTTGTGTTTGTAGCCTGGCAACAGCCGAGCCGATGACATCACACGCAGCGTCGGCTACCAGATAACGTCGGTGAACTCTGCCGGCAGATAATGGGGGACAAAAAAAAAAAAGAAAACACAGAGGCAAAGCGTTCGATGTCCGAGGCGCTCCTTTAAAGTGACACGTCCAATTTGGTTTCTCGTTTGTACGGCGCCAATCGCTCTAAGCATGAAATGTCAGAGCGGCACTGCTGAAGGATTTCATTGTGTCTCACACAGACAGGTGGGACAATCTGAACGCTCTGATAGAAAATTCACAATAGTCGCTATAAGATGCTGAAAGACCCAATTTTAAAAAAGAAGAACAAAATCGTTTGAACAGCAGGTGCAGAAGAAATGGAAAGTCTTTGGCTTCTCTTCTGGATGGACAAACGGATTCCTTTAAATCTATGATACAGGATTGAAAAAGAGAACTGTTAAAGGGCGACACAAGCAGATCTCTTGTTGATTCAGGTCTGAACAAACATCACGTCTCAGCTCGACGCACAGCAGCAACATAAAAAACAAACCAAATAATAACGATCACATCTGAACTATTGATCGTTTCGCACGAGAGTAAAAATAGAACATCTCATGAACTCAGATGATCTAAAGCAACTGCACACAAACATTGAGGTTTACATCTGTCAAAATACACACGGACCCAGAAAGCAATGAGGGGAAAATAAATACTCTGTCGGGGAGTTCCCTCTTTTCTTTCTTTTTTTTTCTTCTTCGTTTTTTACAGCACAAATAAGCAAAGATCAATAAAAGCCTTTTGTAACCGAGAAACCTCATAAATCTGCACATCCTCAAGACTCTGAACATCAAAAAACAACCATCATAAACAGCTGCTCTAGTGATTTTTTTATCGTAAACAATTCATTTTTTTAACAACATCTTAAACGTCAAAATGTTTCTTAGCTGGTTTAAAACAGCTCTCTGAAATGTCTGAACGTGCAGAAAAGCTGAGAAACATAAAAACGAGACACGCGGTTCCCTCCTCTGCGTCGGTGACATTACCAGCAGCCATCGGATAACCCTGCTCTTGCTTGTGGAGCTCTCGGCCCGTTTCTACATCGGGCTGCTAATGATGGAGATGTTTGCCCTTGAAATCTCAGTTAATAAGCAGCTCTGCCACGACGTCCGTGATTAGATCATCCGCCGCTGTCACATCTCATCCCGAGGAGGAGGCCACCAGACAAAAACCGGAGAGGAAGGATCCCGCTCGCTGCTGCTGCGTCTCCTCTTTTCACACGTGTAAACACACAAACACAAACGCGTGCACGCAACGCGTCTTGCRATCTTCACTGGGACTTTAAATTGACTTGCATTCACTGTTCAATCATTTCTATAACCTAATCCACCATCAGTTCACATCCTACGAGTAATTTAGTTTGGGTACACTCCAATGCAAAGTACCGATATTAAGTTATAACTTTAAACATTACACAATGACTTTAAAAACACATGTTTTTATCAATTAGAACATGATGTCTCTCCT
>NW_013952419.1:498485-507736 GCF_001266775.1 Austrofundulus limnaeus | reverse complement strand
CACACACACACACACACACACACACACACACACACACACACACACACACACACACACACACACACACACCTGCTCCACTTCAGCAGCTAGAAGGCCCAGGTTGATCTTAGGTAACAGCTTCTTTGCCAGGATCAGAAAGCTCCACTAAAACCCAATGAAAGCTGACATTGATACGCCATAGAGCCCCCCTCCCCCTCTGCACACACACACACACACACACACACACACACACGCACACACACGCGAGACAAACACCTTTATAGATGAAGCAGCCCCAGGCGAAGAAAAGACTGACTTTGCAATGCGGCATTAAGACAGGATTTCCAGCGCACACTGTAACAAATTAGTATGAATCCTCTCTCCCTGTGAGCGGCGCTCGAAGACAGCGCGAATTGAAATAAACGACTGTACCAGCATTTGCCACCCCCCACCCCCCTGCAGCGTGCTGGTCATCTGAGTGTGACTGGCGCGCAGGAGATCAGTGTGATGGATGGACGGCCAGACAGCTGCTAAGAATCTTTGGAGTCGCACCCCCGCCTGCCACTCACRGGTCAACTGCATCCACCTAAATCTGCCATCGGACCTGTTGGGACATGATAAGGAAGGGAAAAAAAAATCTCCTGCAAGACCAGTCTTTTCTGTCGTCTTTTAGTCCCCCCTTCCAGTTTTACCATCTTTTATTAATGTCCATCCAGGCTGCCCGTGCTTATTCTCCCTCTCATTGTGAACTCCTGCCCCCCCCACCCCCACCCTCGCGTGAGAGCGGCGTGGATATTGCCTTGAGAAGATGAATTCTAGTGCCGGGCGAGAGGAAGGCTCGCGTGAAGGAGGAAGATTCATGGAGCGATTAGCGGCTCAGATAGTGTAAGACCTCTGCAGCCCTGTCAGGAGCCTGTGACAACAAATCTGATGCCAGCTCCATCAAAAAACGACCAAAATTGTGCTCTTCTGGTTTGTTTTTCTTCCTTCTTCTTATTCACAGATCCTGGCTGCAGAGGTGATGTAGATAATGCATAATCAGACGCTGACAGTCAGCCAAGGTGAAAGTTTAACCTTCCTTGGTCTCATCGTAGTTGMTTTTTTTTCATCGCCGCAGAAGAGAGAAAGGCTCGTGTTTTCTTTAACGGCGAATCATCCAGCTGACACTGCCGTTGGATTTATCTCCTGCTTGACGTTAAAACGTTTAAAAATAGGACACGTGTCAAACTAATAAAACACGTTGTTGTTGAATGTTTTAAAAAAGACAATAATGACCTCATCCTGGGAACGCCTAGCTCTTTACAGATAACTACACTTGGTACTTTGGAATTACTGGGTGTAATTTAGCTTTTGCGATTAGGAAAACACAAATAATCCCATCAGGATGTTACGGTATTGCAACCTGACTCACACAATCCCATTAGGATGTTACAGTATCACCACCTGACACACAAAATCCCATCAGAATATTACGCTATTGCCACCTGACTCACACAATCCCATCAGGATGTTACAGTGTCTCCACCTGACTCATGTAATCCCATATGGATGTTACAGTATCACCACCTGACTCACATAATCCCATCAGAATATTACGCTATTGCCACCTGACTCACACAATCCCATCAGGATGTTACAGTGTCTCCACCTGACTCATGTAATCCCATTAGGATGTTACAGTATCACCATCTGACACACACAATCCCATCAGGATGTTACAGTGTCTCCACCTGACTCGTAATCCCATTAGGATGTTACAGTATCACCACCTGACACACATAATACCATCAGGATGTTACAGTATGACAACCTGACGCAAGTAATCCCATATGGATGTTACAGTATCACCACCTGACTCACATAATCCCATCAGGATGTTACAGTGTCTCCACCTGACTCATGTAATCCCATTAGGATGTTACAGTATCACCACCTGACACACATAATCCCATCAGGATGTTACAGTGTCTCCTCCTGACTCATGTAATCCCATTAGGATGTTACAGTATCACCACCTGACACACATAATACCATCAGGATGTTACAGTATGACAACCTGACTCAAGTAATCCCATATGGATGTTACAGTATCACCACCTAAATCACGTAATCCCATCAGGATGTTACAGTATCACCACCTGACATGCATAATCCCATCAGGGTGTTACAGTATCGCCACCTGAATCACGTAATTCCATCAGGATGTTACAGTATCATCACCTGACATGCATAATCCCATCAGGATGTTACAGTATCACCACCTAACACACATAATCCCATCAGGATGTTACAGTATCACCACCTAACACACATAATNCCATCAGGATGTTACAGTATCACCACCTAACACACATAATCCCATCAGGATGTTACAGTATCACCATAAACACTGGTTGAGTTCTAGATGTATTCGTTTCTGGGGAAGACAGGAACTACAGTTGCATTTTTTCTGTCCGGGCCTCGTTGCCTTGCCATCTTTTTCTGCAAAAACATACATCCTGACAAACAGATATTGTGTTTTAAATGACTCAGGGTCTGGATTATGCTGCCGAGGCACCTTTTTGTTAACACTGCAGCTTCAGCCTCCCTTACTCAAACTGTCACACAAGAGCAACGATGGATAAGCTCAGATGCTTCCAAGTCTGCAGTGTAATGCAACACTTCCTAATATGCACAAAAAACATGGAGCTGGTTTGTTTAACTTCAGGCTGAAAGTCCTTGTTCTGTGGAAAGGTTATGAACAAATATCTTGCTATAGTTACATTCACACTGCAGGTTTTAATGCTCACTTCTGATATTTGATGCACATTATATTTTAAATCTGACCTCCATCAGACTCCAGTCTGAACTCGTTTTTACCTTTTCCAAGTAAAAGTTTGTAACTATTCACTTTATTCTTTTATTATTTTCATATAGTGATAAAGGTTGACTGCATCTTTAGAGAGGTGGGGAGTGGTAAGGGATTGGGGGTAGCTCAGCTTGGTTTAGAATAAAGAAACGAGGGCTTTGAGAAAATAGGATAAAGATATGCCCCTCACCCATTACTTGCTGAGGTGTTCAGATATTTCATTTTRCCTTTTGTTGCTAAAATAAAAGGTTGTCCTGAGACTTTTGACTCACCCCGTTTTATCTGTCCTTTAGGGAGTTTAATGTTTAATCAACAGTAAATAAAACATCTAACAGATGTCTRAGAAAACCTAGTTTTGCGGGTTTAGCCCCCTGTACCCCCTCAAGGACGTGGCCCCTAGACCTCAGGTGGTCCACACAACCCGAGTGGTTCTCTTTTTTTCCTTCTTTCAAGATTCAAGATGGCAGCYACCCACTTCAGTCGTAGTTCTGTTTGAAATAATGTTGGCCTTCAGAATAAATTATCTATATTTTTCAAACTGAGGTCCTTCACAGAGCTGTCTACCAACAGGTAAGATACTGATTGTCCACAATCTGTCCACTCCACTTTTGAAGATTTGAACTATCGCTGTACGTCCAACAGTTAATGAAAATCACCATCAGAGTGTTTCATCAGCGCCCTCAGAGCTCATTACTCTTCATGATATTTTGGGTGAATTAAAGCCGAATTCAGAGTTTTCAAAGTGCGATTATGAGCTCTTCCATTAAATCGTGTCAGTTTTTTTTGTTTTTTTTTGCTCCGACCGGCCAACAAAAAGCCTCTTAATCAAAACCCGGAGCTGATTGGACTCTGCGGCGTCAACCTCCGGGGCCCATCAGTTACAGAATTTGGCTGCTCTACAGGGGAGGAGGAAATACGTCTGTTCAGTTTAGCAGCATGAAGCATTTCTGAAAGAAACTGCACCAAAACTTCCTGAGCGAGGTCGAGACCTCATAACTGATAAAAACAATCAAACGCTAGATTTTTATATTTTTTTCCCCTCCGAGGTTTCTCTGTCTGAAAGAAACCTTAAATCAAGRGACTTCAATCTGACTGCGTCTCATTGATGAACAGAGTGATGGAAAGACACGGCGCCTGTAATTCTCTGCTCGTTCTAAGAGCAATATGTCTTTCAAATAAAAGGGAAAAAAATTGATCTGGTTGATTTTTCTCATGCACATTTTTAATGAACTGCAGCTGAGCTTTCTCAAAAGACATTTTTGTCACGGCGTCTCCGGGTGTGACAGACTCCGATGACAGCCTTTGCTGAATCCTAAGTAGCATTGTGCTTACAGAAAATTACAGACCACCTTTTTCTTTGCTTTTCCATGAACTGTACCACCCATGGGGAAAATCACAGGCAATTTTGCCGTCTATTATTTCACAAATATATAGAAAGGGCCAATCAAGGCTTTAAAAACCAGTATATGCAGATTTGTGTCAACGTTTCAGGGCCCATATTTGGACCTCAGCGTGGGTCAGCCAGACATTTTGGGAAACGTGGCATGTTAAAAAGTTTGTCAACTAAATGGAGCAGCTCTGAGGGAGTGCCTGATTTTAATTTTTAGCGGGGTAGACCTCCTGCCATGGCTGARGTGCGTCAAAGAAAGACGCTGTGAGGTAATGGAGTAAACATAATGCTCGATGTAGGTTTGGAAGCTGAGAGAAGTTTAGGATGGATTTCATTTTATAATTCAGGCGTTGCAAAGTAGCTGTTTACTGATTCTCTGCTGCATCTCGCAGGCGTCTGGTCAGGTGTGTGGGCTGTCAGTTGTTGCACCAAAACAGTCTGCGTGTGGGGGGAGAAGAATATTCATTTAAAATGCTTTAAAGGGTCTTCATTTAACTGCAATGCACATATTACACACCGCCTTATTGCACACTTTAGATAGAAACCGTTCACTCAGTGCTTGAGAATGAAAACAGAAAGTTCAGATCATAAAAAGAAATGAAACATGCAATAATAAATATAAAAATGTAAAACATCCTCTAAATAAGTGCATAAACTAAATGCATTTTTGGAAAGATAACATTAACAAAAAAAAATGTTTTTCCTAAATCATGTTGCTGAGATGAACAGCTGTTGACCCATGACTGCTTCTACTTAGTAATCCTTTCAAAATAAAATACCATGGCAGGAACAGATCCTGTGATGTTTCAAGTTTTTTTTTTTTGATCGTTGATTTGTTTGTTTTGAGAGGGATGATGAGTGGTAGGTGTTGGGATGAAAAAAAAGCACCTTCAGGAAACTTGCTGTGTCATAAAAAAAAGCAGTCACAGTGGCATCGATGTGTTGAAAACACATCTTTTACCTGGACTTAATGATTAAAAATRAAATCAACTAAACATTCAATCATTTTCCCCCTCAAGTCAGTTTCTGTGCAGATAAATGATTAATTTCTCGTAGGTTTTTGAACATTTAGGTTTGAGTTTTATGACGTTTACAAGTTTTAACAAACAGTAGAGGCATTGTTTAGAACATGTCAAACTCAAGGCCAGCGGGCCATGTCCGGCCCTCATTACTGTTTATCTGGCCTCAAAGATAATACTTTAAATCCAAAATAGTTTTATAGTTTTTCTTTTTGTCAAGTTTTTTTTCTCATGACAGCTGATCAACTTTGATTCCAAGAATTTTAGGTTCGAATTTTTCAGTGATTTTTTATTTTGTTTTTTAAAGAGTAATAAAGAATCAACTTTAATTTCCTTTTTCTGCATTCTCTTATTATTTTTCAAATACCTATTTTAGTGAGTATTTTTTTCTACTGATCTAAATGGTACATAAAACATAACTTGAAAAAGGTCATTTGTTTTTCTATAAGAATAATTTTGATAACATTTCTTCAACAAATAGACCAAAATCGACACATGGGTTGGACCAAGTCTTGAATTTTTGGCCTCTTGTGTAAGAGTGTGATACCGTTGAGGTTTTAAAAGTCACAAAAACCATCCAACACAAGAACATTAAGATGATTTGTTGGATAAAATCAGTTACAAAGTTAAGGAAACAGACACTATATGTATGACTGTAGGCTTTTTCATGTGACACTTCAGGCCAGGACTTAGACACCTTCTGACATTGGTGGGTTTTCTGAATGGGTGGTAGCCCACCCCTGATGCCCCTTTAAGCAGTGGGGTGAGGTAGCAACAGAGCCGAAACGTCATGTTCTCACAATACACGAGAGARGATCGTCTGATAAAAAACCCAAACCGAGGCCAAGAATCAGCTCTTYTGGAATTCCACCAGCAATGCTCACTTTGTCTGATTCATTATAACTAATAGAAACTGCAAGAAAAAAAGCGAAAACTAATAACTTTTAGAATGATGTGTAACAAAAACAGGATAACACTCTTATCTTCCTGAAAAAGGGGGCAGAGGGGTCTGTTCTCTGTGATTTCCGCCTGTGCTTCATGATGTTTTACATTCTTTGAAGCAACTGGCACAATGACCCAGATTGTAAGTTAACCACCGCTCTGCTGCTGGTGTCACAGTATACAGCCCCAGGCTGCATGACTTCGACTGTGTACAAGATTTCACTTCTTCTGTTTGGTTTCAGTCGTTTGAACAAAGTTCATTAGAAACCATCCACACAGAATTAAATAAGCCAAACTCCCTAAAGGTGTGGGGGGAGACAAAGATCTCCACGGTGACCTTTATTTTTTTTTTATTTTGTGTCTTCATCATCATCCAGGGACATAATCCCTGTTTGGCTCTGCAGCTGGCATGCAACTGAGTCACGCGTCAGCCCCGATTAGAGGCAACAGTGGTCCGCGGGCCCCGTTTCCTCTGCCGGAGCCAGGAGTGGAAAAGGCCAGGGCCACCACGTTCTGCTGTGGCTGTGACCTTGATGGGGTATGATGGAGAGGAAGCGACACGATTCGCAATGCCACACAATATCTGTAACCTTCCACTTCCCCACAGTGCACGCTGAAGCTATTGAGCTGTGACGCACGTGCACACACACACAAGCACAAGCACACACCATGTCAACTTTGCCCTCCTGTTATTTCAAGTGGTCTCCTTGGTCAAGTCATCCATCTCTCTTTGCATTTTGTCCAAGAAATCTTAAAATCCGCATGCTTTCCACTTTCTGTGGAAAAATAAATGGAGATAAAAACTAAAATAAACATAAAGAAAACAGGAAGTAATCAAATGCTCCACTCTACAGCTATAATTTGTAATTTTTTTGTGAAATCAGAACGTGCACTATTAGATTTGTTGTTGCTGTCACAGCAGTAAAGCCATTTTCCTTCTTGAAAGAAAAAAGTAAAAAATAAAACATGCAAAGCCTTCCAAAAGCCTTAAAGTTGATCAGAAGCAGCAGTAGAAGGCAGATGTCTTGTGAGTGAGATCATAGCAACACAAGTGTGGTGAGTGTGGCACCCAAGGCCCCAAAAATAGCTTCTGAATAATAAGGGGAAAAAAACCTCGGCTGTGTTGAAATACAGCTGAAAGGTAATGAAATGGAAATTGTGCTGTTCATCTGCGAGTGTGAAAGTAGGAAAGTTGGTACAAAAAGAAGCAGTGTCAACACAAGCTCCTTTTCTCGAAAACAACGCGTTTGTAGAAACTCCTTCGATCCACTTTGAAACGTCGCAGACCACGACTTCCGATTTAGAAAGTCAAGAGGCTCCGCTGAGGAGCTAAACATCATTTAGACAGGATGAGCCGAACACAGCTGGGATTTTTAAAAGTGCAGATGCTAAAAGGCTTCAGATGCAGCGACACAACACACAAGTAGTTGTTTCTATTTTATGGGGCACAAGTGGAAAATAAATTGTAAAAAACAAATATCATTAAAACATTATTATTTAGCTCACTTTGAGTGTAAAATCCTGGGTAACAAAATTTCCACTAACATTTTATTGTTATTTAGCTCACCGCTCCTATATTTTGCTATTTTTTAACTAAATATTTAAATGGCAAATCCTTAAATTTAAATGTAAAAGTTAAATGTTGACGTTTATTTAAGAATGGAACTCTGCTTTTGTCAGTGCTCGGTTGTTATGACATCATCATCCTGAGACAATAGTAGCTGCTAATGCTAGTAATGCTGCTAGCGCTGCTAACATTTCCCTATAAGACATCAAGCTTGCAGTTAGAGCCAGTGTCTGAGATGCACTTCAAAATGTCAGACCACAGGTACCGTATGTATTGTTTTTTTTAATGAATACATTCTGAGTTTAGATTTTAAATGCTAGCTTCAGCAGCGTCACCATGTCTTGTCTCAGGATGATGATGTCATAACAAAAGCCACCAACCAATGCCAAAAGCTGTGTTCAGTTCCGAAATCCTAAATATAAAATTTATTACTTAGTTGCAACTTTAAAAGTGTAATTTTTCATTTAGATTTACATGTTTAAATTAATGATTTAATTTTTTAACACTTAAGTAAACAGTAAGATAAAATCAAAATTTGAGTGAATTTTTTAGTAGGATTTTATGCTCAGAAAGTGAGCTAAAAATGAAAATGTTTGTGACATTTTTTAAACAATTTATGTTACACTTGGCACCACATACTACTTCTCACATTTTACACAAGAAAAGAAAAAAAAACATTTTTGCAAATTAGTTGAATTTGCAAGGCAGATAGATAGAGGTAGAGGTGCAGGAAGGGCGGCTGCACTCCTGAGAGAAGAGCAGCAGCACAACCTTGGGGCCCCTCCCCTCAGATTTTGGGTAAATTAATCTTATTATAGGGGGTGGGTAACAAGCTGTGACCAGGTTCACTTTTCTAAATAACAGCAATAGGAGAAAATAACACAGGTGAATAAAAAAAGGCAAAGGTAGCGACCTGATTCTGCATCATAGCAATCTACGCTGCTCACTAAACAATAGATGATGATTGGACAAATTGTCCCCCCTCCTGTTTATTCTAACTAATCCATTTAGGAGCAGGCCGTGTTTGGAAACGAGGAGTAGGGAAACGTGCCTGCTACAATCTGTAATTTGAACTACAGCACCTCCTCTGTGGTCAGCCATCAGACCTGTTCTCCTTTCACACAGGGAGACCATTCCTCCTAAATCACAACTTTGTAAATTAATTAAATAAATAACTAATGAGATAATTGGCGACTCACTATGGCTGAAATTAAAGCAGCCTTTGTTGCAAATTATTTCTCCCCATCATCACCACCTCCTCCTCCTCTCTCTCCTCTTCATCCCTGATCTTTAAACTGGCTGCTCCTCTGGCACACAACACGAAATCCCTCTCAATAATAAATAGGCAAGCCTCCAGCTTTTTTTTAACCAGACAGGGGCCCTGCCTCATGCATGACTCAAAGGACCACCWCAACTTTCTTTTTTTTAAATGCATAAAATATTCACATCAACAGGAGGCAGGAACCTGTGATGAAATCAAACAATAGCTTCTGCATTGTTTTTATT
>NW_013952419.1:474750-498395 GCF_001266775.1 Austrofundulus limnaeus | reverse complement strand
GCGCGCGTGCGTGTGTGCGTGTGTGTGTGTGTGTGTGTGTGTGTGGATGTGGTGCATGTTGCCCAACCACTGGGCAGGTCTTCAGACGACCTCATCCTGGATTGTGAGGACCACCTAAACAGAGCCTCCTTTAGTTGAAATTTGCTGAAAACCTCAGGAGGAGCCTCTGTAATTGGGCAGCACCCCCTGCCCCCACCCCACACCACCACCTCCCCTTTAGATTAAGACACAAACATTTGAAGACAGAAAAAAAAACCCCACTGTGGCTCATTTCCCCGCAGCACTCCCTCTTTATCTCATCTATGTAATTAAAATAAATAATAATGTGTAGGGTGGTCTGTGTGTAGGAGGTGTTCTTTACCTGAGCATCATCCAGCGATCCGACACATGGATGCAGGCAGGGGTGGGGGGTGGAGGGGAGGAGAGGAGGTGGTCGGGAATATTCCAGCCAGCACAATAYAAAAGTCCGAAATTAGGCAGAGATGAATGCGTCAGATGAGCGCGCGACCTCTGTCTGTCTCCAGTGGAAGGAAGGAGGAGGAGGAGGTGTCGGAGGAAGAGGACTGTGTTCTTATCAGGCTGCTGTCGACGGGAGCAGGCAGGGAAGCCCGGAGCTCCTCTCTCTGTGTGCAGACAAAGATGCTCTCTCTCCTCCGCCGCACTGAGGGCAGCAGCAGCAGCAGCAAAGCCGTCATCCCCCCCTCCTCCTCCTCTTCCTCAGTCCTCCTCCTCCTCCCGACACTTGATGGTAATAGTTTAGTAGGTAGCTTATATGGGGGTTGAGGGTGCGGTCAGCTGCTGTTGACCAATCCTGCTCCCCCCCATCAAACCTGTATCAGAGCTGACACGGAGAGGATTAAACTGTGCTTGAACCACAGCAGGTGTGTTTTAATGCGCCAGCCTTAGGTGTGACAAGACAAGGTGTGTGTGTGTGTGTGTGTGGGGTGGGTAGTTCAGTCCTTCTTCAACCTCTCATGCTGCTCAAGTGTCCTTCAGCAAGTCAGACTGTTACACTTTTCATGATGCCGAGTTGAAAATCCCACAGAAAACACTGTTAATTAGTTTTTTTTCTTCCTCAAACTGGATATGCCAATAAATGCTAAAAGTAAATTGGCTCACAGTTAAAGGAACAGTTGGGTCATTTTTTGAGGGGATGTTCTCATACAAGTTGAAGACTGTCCATAAATTACATGGATTTTCCACCATTTTGCAAAAAAAGTTGTCTTAGGTAGATTATTACTTTTTAGTAAGATCTTATAGTGTTGGAAAGATCATTTTACTTTCAAACAGTGCCACATTTGTAAGAAACAAGTGGGATGAGTAGTAGAGCTGAGTATGGGGGTTGCACACATGAAGTTATCCAAATCGTCTCTGCCAGACAATTTACTTTGCTGTTGACACTTGTTTTGAGCTACTGGTACKCCTGGTAAYCCCGAACCAATCCCATGGCCACCACTAAAATGTTGACCATCCAGCAGTACAATGCTGAAYATGAGAGGTAAAATGACAGAGGACATTAAACTAATGGTAGCAGTGAACCAATCAATGGGTAAAAGTAGTCAAATCGAGTCCAACAGCGTGAGTCAGCTAGAACACAGGTCTCTGAGTTTCAAGAATCAGGCTGGTATACTATAATAATACAGTGCAGGAAATTAGAATTTACAAATAAAGAAGTCTAAACATACATTCTTGGAGGGTAGGTTCTGATCATTTTAAGAATTAATGACAAAAATGTGCTTTTTGGCTGAGCTTATTTCTTCAGCTGTTTATGGTGGGAGTAACTAAAAACATCACACTTGATGTAGCACCTACCAAGATGGCCYCCTTTTTAAACTTCTGCCTCTCCATTTTAATTACATTTTGATGAAGCCTTAGAAGCCACTTATTTAAAGCTCTAATGTATTTATTCTTTACAAAATAACCTTCATTCTACATTACTTTTACTCTAAACTTACATTTGAAATAGTTTCTCTTCTACGTGTTTATCATGGAACACCACACACTCCAGCCTCATTCAGCTTGTCTAATTAGGAATTCCACTGGAAAACCCATGACTCCTGGGGAATGCATGGGTGGGAAGTGTGTGTGTGTGTGTGTGTATGTGTGTGTGTGTGTGTGTGTGTGTCACATTTAAAGCATTTGAGGGCGTGCAGTGGGTGAGTTGGTCTTGTAGACCAATTTTTTAAGATTCCCACAAAGGCAGCTAAAACGTGTCAGCTTCTCTTAGGTCGACCCCACTGGGAGTTCAAGCAAAGTAGCATTTAAAGCATGAATCTGCTTCTGGTTGTGCATTAAAAGGATATGAAACAGAGTCATTTGGAAAWATAAAATTCAACAGTGTTGCCTTCCATATGTGCTGCAAGTAAATATTATTTATAGTAGCCTACATTTTATGCGRATAAGCACATTTAGCATTTGTGTAGGTGTGTCAATCTCAGAGCAAAACAAGAAATGAAGCACAAAATAAAAAAAGTATTTAAAAACAGAAAACACAAAACCTGATATAAGAAGATGCTGTGAAACATAAATGATATAAGATCAACAGCAGTGAAAATCTCACTCCCTGTGCATAGAATGAAATATCAACCCTGACCATCCTCTTCATCAGACTGTCATAGAAAGACAAAGTGTCTTCAGTCGGAGGCTTCTTCAACTTCACTGTAATACAGACCGCTACAGAAGACCTTTRCTGCCCACAGCCATCAGCATCTACAATACGTTTTTAGTTAAATGAGTTACAGCAACACCTAATTTCCCTCTGGGATCAATAAAGTATTTTTGAATTGAATTGAATTGAATACTGTATGTTTTGTTTTGTTTTTTCTTTTTTGCATGTTGGAGTAAATGTAGCAGGTAGAGGTAAATCTGCAATGCACCACTGAACAAGTTCTGTCAGCACTGAAATAACTCTAGAATATATCAACATACAGGAGACTAATCCTGGAAAGAAGATTTTATGTTGAGTTTTTGCTAAAAGCAATAGAATGCCATTGATCTTAGACTCACCTAAACTTTTGTATAAACAAAATTTGGAAAGACAAAATTAGCTGACTTCACCTTTTTGAAGTGAAGGTAAAAACACATGTGCAATAAACATATTGAAATTAAACTTTTTGCATGCCAACCATTTTAAGAAAAGTGTTGAGTAATCTGCAGGCACAACGCTCAGCTACAACCTCACCAAGTTTTAGCTCAATATCTTTCAAAAGGGCTGAGTTAATGCCTTTTTTTAGATTTGTTGAAGTCTATTAGTGGTGGCAGCCATTTTGAATCATTTCCATCCAATGGTTCAAGACATATTTTGCTAACAGACAAATTAACYCARATGCTCACAATTATATGATTGCCCGACTGTCATGGCATCGAGCAACTAATATTCAACTTATCAGTGACTCATCCAAACAAACTTCTTAAAAATCCATCCATCGTTGTTTGCTTGTTCAGGAGTCAGATCTTAGGGARAAACTGGATCAGGAAGGTCCAGATCTCTCTCTCGCCACATTTTTCAGCACTTCTTGGATGATTCCAAAGAGTTCCCAGTTCKGACGGGAGAGTTCCTCCTTTGTGTCCTGGGTCTTCTAGTTGGACATGCCTGCAGCACCTCCCTAGTGAGGCATCCAGGAGGCATTCTTACCAGATGCCTGATTCACCTCCACTGGCTCCTCTCGATGTGGTGGAGCAGCTCRACTCTGAGTCTTTCCAAGATAACTGAACTTCTCACCCCGTCTCTGAGGAAGAGTCCAGCTACCCTGCAGAGAAAACTTGTTTTGACCGCCTGTATCCATGATCTCACTCTTTCCTTCTTTGAAAATAAATAAATAAAAGACTCTGAAAGTTCAAATGTTTCTCCTGCCTTTAAAGAAATTAAATCTGAATAAGTAAATGTCACTGAATGATTTCAAAGCTCATCATGATAAAAAGCCAACACAGATTTTTARAGTTTAATGCAGAAGCTTTAATGGAAACGACTGATGTGATTTTATTTCTACATGATTGGAAAGAGAAGTTGGACCTTACAGTTACACACTTTAGAAATACTGAATCTTTTTTGTTACATGTTTTAGAATCACAGAAACTGTTTAAAAATCTGATGTGAATGTATTACATTATGAAATAAATCCCTTTTTTAGCTTTTCTATACTGTGGAACATAATTAGAAATCATAAATGTCAGGAAACTAAGCCAGTTAAAATACAAACTGAAGTCCAAATAGAGTCTCGAAACAAAGTGCACCATTTGTTGTAGATGGTCMGTAGGTCAYGGYGCTCTGTGTGACGTGTTCTGCTSATCACAACACCCTCTGGAGGGCCCACCTGTCCTGCATGGTGCTGTTCCCAAACCAGTTTAGGATATTCCAGGTGATGGTGCTATCGATGATGCGGGTGGTAGTGTTTCTCATGCCTTTTGTCCARAAGTCCACAATCAGCTCCTTTGTTTGGTTCATGTAAATGATGGGATTGGTCAACTGGCTTGGCAAAGGGTATTTGGATTTAGAATTTCCTCAAGATAGGCCTGCTCATTCTTGTTGGCAATTAGGTCCATCACTTTGGTGMCATCTGCATAGTTGACGATGGTGGTAGAGCTGGTGCTGGCAATGCAGTTGTGTGTGCACAGAGAGAACAGGAGAGGACCATGTACACATCCTTGGGGAGCTCCAGTGCTGATGGTCAGGGACTGCGAGCTATGCTTTGAGGTCTGTATGAAATTAGGGACACCATTTTATACYAGGATCAGATTTATTTAGTTTTTTTAAGCAAAAAATGGGGATCAAAGTAAGTCCACATAAATATGGTAATTAAAATGTGTCTGGTTTACTTTGGGCTTGGGTCTCTAATCAGAGTTAATTAATTGGGTTGAAACGGGGTCAGGTCTGATTTTTTAGAGCCTCTGTTTAAATTTGTCTGATAAGGTCTCTACCATAAATGCTACCTGGGAACAACTTGAGAAACAAAATAAAGATGTAGTTACTGAACTTCCCAGATCCTGATTGTCTCTTTGTTGCTCTTAAACCCACCTGGGTCCACTACACCTGGAAAGTGTTTACAGATGTGGCAGTGAACTCTTATAAATGTGTTCTTAATCAAAACTGTTGAATTTGTCTTGTTTTTCTTTAATCATCCCATTGTTTTTCTCCTTTCTAGCTGTATTTTTGAGACCATTACAATCTTATTGAACAWCTGTGTTATTTCCACCACAAACAGTTGTGTTTGGGTTTCAGTGACCTGTCTGGGGCAATTATTGATTTCTGTTCCGGTGTAAGTCAGAGTGAAGCTCTGTGGCCTCGACATGGAAACAGGGGTGCTTATCTGCCGTGCCGAGACTTACTGCTGCAATAAAATATTGAAAGACTTATATTYTGAGAAAGCCCTCAGGACTTAAGTAAAGCTTGCATGTTATTGAGCGTCCTGTTCTGGGATTCAATTGAAGTACAAGCAGAAGGAGCACTTGGCTCACAACTTTTCTGTGGCTTGTGTGGTCAGCGGTGAGCAGTCAACAGGTAACCTGGGCGGAGTGAGATGAGAGGAACGACGGTCTCAAAACAACCTAAATCATTGTCCGTCATTACATGTGGTATACGTGATGARGTCACWCGTTCAAAWTCAAATGWAATCTATGAAAAAAAAWSMSRRKWRRMGYTCCCTCAAAGAGCCATTCATCACATCTCTACTTTGAACTTGCCATCTCAAGTCATTGAAGGAGACCGCATGTAATGTTAATTTCAAGCTTTTATAAAAGTGGTTACAATTCCAACCATCCATCCATCCTTTTCCACTTGGTCTAGGAGAAGCAGCTTGAGCATGGAGGACTAGACATCCCTTTCCACAGCCACCTCTTSCAGTTCWTCTGGGAGAATTCTAATTTTGAYTGTTTTGGGTTTTRCTCAAGGTCTCTGCCCAATTGGACATGRACAAAAMAATRTSAAGGGCAGGTGTCCWGAGAGCGTCRTTACCAAATGCCTGAACCACCTAAACTCTRTCCTCTCATTGTGGAAAAGCATTGGCTTTACCCAAAGTCTAACTGGTCTTCTCACTTTATAAAGAGTCCAGCTATCCTGCKGAGAAAATTTGCTTTGAATGCCTGRATTTGCAATTTTGTTCTTTTGGTCARTACCCAGAGTTCAGGACCATAGARGAGGGTCAAAACCTYGACCYACCAGTCTACYACAACTCCATTTCTCCAAAAGAGATAAACTAAATCTAAATGTTTGCCACCTAAGGTGGCAGACAATATGCATTCCTTCAAATCAAGAGAGRCAAACTAATTTTCATCACAGGCCACATGAGCATTATGGTCATAATTAACTATCATYTTTTGTGTTTAACTTWGACTAAAAACACAGAACGTCATGTTCCTCATCTAATTGTTAAGGCTGAGCACCACTAAAACAATAACTAAGTTCTACATTGTATTTCATGCATAGAACAGTGTTTAACATATCTTATAAAAACTGAAAAGTACTATATGTACATAAATGTGAAATAAATAAAACATAAATACTATTAAAAGTAAGACTTTTACTCTATGTTAAGTTGTGGTGAATGMAGATTTTACACAACAAATTTAGCAAATTTTGAACCCTGTGCYGCTCCACCTAGTGGTGGGATGGCATTGTTTCATGGGTAAAAAAAATCAACAATTAAAAACAAGTCAGTAACAAACTAAGGACTTTGTTTTCACAGAAGATAAAACATTGCTCACCTGTAAGGACAGGCTTCCAATTGTTCAAACCAGTTTGTACCACTTCACTCTTCAAAACACCATCTCTTCATGTGTTTTTTTTATCCTTATCCAATAACATGAGAGATTTGCTCATATTGCACTGTGAGAAGAGAGCGATGAAGGCAGAAGCTAAATAAATCACCCAGAGGTACAAAGATCTGTTAAAAAACTAAATGAAGGGCTCCCAGAACCCTCTTATTTGTCCATTAATACCAGAGTAATCTCTGTGCGGTGTTCATGTGTGAAAGGTGAAAAATCAAAGCTTAACAAGCTTCAGTCTGAACACACACGTGTGCGCACACACACACCTGGTATAAGTTGTGATATTTTTTTCTCTTAAAACAAAATTCTTTATTCCTTACTCACACTGGGCAATTTCTGTATTTTGCAAAATGTGTGTTTGATTATTAAATTTACCAGAAATGAACAAACTAAGATACACATGATCTGAGTGAACGCATCTTCTGATGTTGATTAATAGATATAATTATTTATAATTTTGACCTGTATGAGCTGCAGCTGTTTGGCCATCACTGACATATATAATATATAATCAACCACCAGGTGACAGTATTCCTTCTGCTCTTTGTTGACTCACAGAGACCAAATAAAACATTTCAGCTGAGGAAAAATATGCTGCAGTCTAACAAGATCCTGATCRGATCTCCAGTGGCTCACTCTGAGCAAAACAATACACTACAACACAAATAACAGAAGTTTATCTTGATCAAACAGTGAAAGCAACAGCAGAGCCTTTGTAATAAATCAGAGCTGAGGTGGCACCACACACACACACACACACACACACACACACACACACACACACACACACACACAAAGTTCAGCAGTAATTATTTGTTGCCACCTTATGTACAGAAGACACTTTGAGCCAGCAGGTAGGCGTTAAAACCTCGGGTCTGTAAGTTTTGGTGAGATGTAAACAAAGATGCTCCTTTCCTCAAGGCAAAGAGGAAACAGACTTCCCACCACCTGGCTGTGTGGAACAATGATGTTAGTTTACAGGCTTTTCAGATCAGATTATTTGGCTTCTGTGAAAGAAATTTGGTAAGCAGCCTGTTGCCGAGTGTACAAAACTATTATTAGAAAACAACAACCAAAAAAGGGGGTTTCTTGTTTTTTTATCTGCTAATGTTTTCTCTCTCAGACACAAATATGAAAATAACAGAAATTATCTTTCTTTTATTTGGAAAAAAGAACTTATGAAGCAAATATTTGGACAAGAAGAACTGCTGACTTTGATGCACATGAAAGGTTAACATGAAGTTTAGAAACGTGGAAGTGTGAGAAAAAAATATTGCACCTGCAGATGTGGTGTATTATGCGTGTTGGCTTCCCCGCTTGTTTACACGGCAAAGCGATTAATGGTTTTGTTCTAGCATCAGCTTCATCTTTCAAAAAGGAAAAATCTGCCTTGTGGTTCTGAAATCTGAAAACTGGAAAAACAAAAYCAACTTGCTCCATAGTAAATATTGTGAGAAAAACTTTATTTCAGGTGTATTATTAAAAACTACCAACACAGTTGGTGATGTTACTAATATTCAGTGGTGGGCATGGTTCCCCCAGTCAGTTAATAGTGGAACTAATTTTTCGTTTAGCAGATCAGGTTTTTAGATAACTTTATAAACCATTAGTGAACCAATTATGTCAGCCTTTTTCTTTAATAAAACCTTCAACTTTGATTCCTCGTGAGTCTGCATTTGGGTCCGATCTTGCCACACATTGCGTCATAGGCAAGCTAAATTTTTACATGTTTAGTTGCTTATGAGTTAGCAAGGTTAACTTTTTGGTGTTTGTTTTGGTGAACACACAGATTGCACACATATAGGACAAGAATAAGAATTTCTGAAGCCCATCAAATGTGGCAACTTTGGTTCCGTAAAAAAATTGTATCAACTTTTCTTATTTTGGTATTTTAAGATTTTTTAAATCTTGAACAAATGTAACCCTAATTTATTTTTTAAAAATAGTATAATTTGAAAGTGTTTATTAATAAGTTCATTGGCGATTAGTGAGTCCAACCAATCACTAAAATGCATTAAAGATACAGAAAAAAAATAATTTCTTGGTTTACTAATAASGAGCAGTAGGCTCAGCTAACTAAAAAGTTAGCTTTGCCAACCCTTAACCGCTATGCTTGAAAAAAAATGTGGAAGCCATCACTAGCAGCTAACCACTAAGATGACTGTCAGCCTGTCACGTTGTCTCCTTCCAGCTGAAGACTGGTGGGACAGACACAAACCTGTTGATTTTAGCTTGTTAGTTAGCTGTTAGCGACCTTAAAGTTGTCAAAACCTAATTTAGGTTTTGCTAAATTAGGTTTTGCCAACTTTAAGTCCACCACTGCGGATAAATATAAATTTGGAGTTAGTTGGTGCTTTTCTGATTTAAAAAACTGATTAACTTTTTTTTAATTCAACTTGACAATTGGTAAATAGTGAACTAACAGCTGTAGTAAAGTTAGCCAATGAGAACCTTCATGAAAAACGTAATTGACTTCATATTTTGATTAAAAGTAGATTCTATTTCATGAATAAAAATAAAACTCATTCCTGTTTATTGGATAAAGACTCATTATTAGGGGTGTAAGAAAATATCGATACACTGAAATATCGTGATATTTCATTTTCCGATACTGTATCGATATTCTAAAGCCCTGTATTGATTTTTTATTAAGGTTTAAAATGTCAACTTTCCTGCCAGCCGTTCATTTTTATGTTGTAGTTCAGCCTCTGACCACTAGTTGGCAGCAGTGAGCCAGCCATTTGGCTCCTCTGCCTGTTGAGGTAGAAGCTATTGTTAAGTGTTGGGTGACCATACTGTAAATTAATATTAAAAATTAAAAGCTGCAAAAATATATTTTCAAACTATTTGTCAAATTTAGTCTAATAATTGAAAACATGGATGAAATAAGAAATATGAAAAAAAAAATACATACAAAGCAGAACACAGCTAAATGTATCAAAAGDATGTCTKTGTAATKTTAGAATTTTCTGTGACAATGAATTTTGGTTTTTCATTTTTTCCCTGTAAGAGGTTTTTATTTAATAGAATTTTTGGACAAAAAAATCACAATATATTGCCTTGCTTATAGCATCACAGTATATCGGGATATATCGTATCGTGACCCCTCTGTCATGATATGTATCGTATCGCCAAATTCTTGCCAATACACAGCCCTACTCATTATTGATGAGTTCCAGTTTTGTTTCTTTTCCCAGCTTAAAGCAAGAAATTTAATTTGAAGTGAGATTAGTTAAAAATGGCTATGGACAATCAATATCTTCCCTGCTGCAGATATCTCTGCTGAGAAGCAGAGTTTAATTCTGTCTAAATTGCTCMAACAAGCTGCAAATAATGAATGAATGAAATTAATTAAATATATGTATTAATTTTAAATATATATTTGACCCCATTTCTCTAAATCGACACCTGAGATCCAGCTAAAAAAACTAATCTTAAGCTACTGTGCAACTCATAAATACATCTATCCAAATGATTATTTATTATATTAAAGCTACATGAGTGCARAGAAATAAATAGTCAAACTGCGTTAACATTAAAATGGGGTTAATTCTAAAGATGTTAAAAGCATCTCTTCACATCACATAATTAACTTCAGTGTTTTTTCCACCGGGCGGTGCACTCATTCAGTTTGGTGGGGAAATTCTCGATGTGCCTTTTGACAGAACACCCAGTAGACATGTAAGAARATAATTTGTTCATCATACTGGACAAATCAGGGGCACGCCAGCTTCAATCTCTTTCACTTGCTGTGRGCCTGTCCCTCTGTCCTGCGGGTCATTTGGCATCCAGAAACACTGGAAGCACCATCGCAGCAAACAGAGCAGGCAGCGTTTATATTCTGTGCAGGTTCTTAAAGGAGAAAAAAAACATTAAGATTAAGAAGACAGGGCAAGAAAGCTCTGCCAGACATGTCAACCACCTGCAAGTTGATTTCTATTTACTTGCCGTCTCACTGCTTTAGCAATCGACAGCCATGTTGGCTTTTCTTTTCTTTCTTTCTTTTTTTGTGTGTTTTAGCGACAGAGAGAAATTGTTAGATGGACAAGGTAATTTTATTCTCAATACTTTCCCTGTCAGCATTTATTCAACACTCCGTGCAATCCAAGCACATTCCGGGTGCCGAAATAAGATTCTCTCTTCCCTACCAGCTTTTAAACAATTTCCCACTGAAAGTAGAAACCCGTCTTTTAGTGAGAAAACTATAATAGTGCAGCGCTGCATCTCACTGAGAGCAGCTCAGAGACAAACCCTCCTCCTGCCCTTATACGCTGTGGTCCAGCTGATAGTAACGTACTTGTGTTTTCTGCCGGCTCTTGCTGACATTAACAAGATATGCCTTTCAAATATCATGGCCTTTGGGACTGGGTCAGAGGAACTATTTATAGAAGGTCAGGACTTCATGATAGTGTGGCTCGCCAGGGTGATAACTGAGAGTAGAGCAGGGGTCTTAGTCGCTGCAGCTAATTCTGCGGCTGTCATTGCTGCAGGCTCCTGAACAGATGTGATCTACAAACACACACCYGATTACAGATTTATAACTACTTCCAGTGGGTTGTGTTGTGACACACATGCAGTACTGCTCAGTGAAACGACACTCTGCAGTGTTGCATTCTCTTCTAAAAAAATTAATAAAATGTTGTGCTTGACTTTTTAGAAGAAGCAAAATCAATGTTGGAAAATGTTACATTTTTAATGACGATACTGGATTTCCCCTGAATCTCTTCGAGGTAAAACTCATCTTATAAAGTGGGGGTTTGTTGAAATCTTGTCAACACATTTATGTAAACACCACTCTATAAATATTTACTCTGCTGTCAGTTTGATTATGGCAGAGCCATCTTGCCTCAGAATGCACCAGAAGTGCTACAGCTAGCTGCTATTATTGGTGCATTCAATTAACTGTCGAAGTTTATGCTTTTAGGAAAACTAAAGTTTGGATTTTCAGCAGATGTCACAATCCTTTCCAGCCCGGWGTGGCTACAGATGCCACATCAAGACACTGCAGAGATTTTAATAAAAGTGGTTTGAAAAAGATTTTCATCATGGGAAGACCACCATACCTAAACATGTCTCGTAAAAAAAAAAAAAAAAAAATGCAAGAACATTGCTTGCACACACCAAGATCCACCTTCAGTGGTGTCCTGCCTAAATTTATTCACCTCTTAGATACGATCGTTATGACACCGTGGCTACAAATACCATCAATAATACACAGGAATGCAGAATAAAATGCTGGTGCACCACAGACAGGTGTCTTATAAAATATAAACTACTTGAAGATGTGCAAGCGAGAAAAAAATCCATAAAACAAAGAYAACAGATTTTTCAAAATAAAGTAATAATAGAAAAAATACACTGAAATGTAAGCTAGTGATTCAGACTGTTTAGGTCAACAATATGATTTGTTCTGAATGTTTTGAGACTYAGTTTTAAAATGCCAGAAATCCACTTTAGCTTTGACCTCACTGGGACTAGCCATGAGCTTGTCATTTCTTGCTCTCTCAGATCCTCTAGTTCCCTAAATCTCCATGGACRCTCTGCCCGCCTCTCCACCCTGGGGAGCAGGGTCTTCATCTGCTCTGGAACTCTCTACCATCAGACCTCAGAAACACCACCTCTGTTTCTCTATTCAAGACTGATCTGAAAACATCTTTAGATTAGCATTTCCGTCTTAACTCTTGTTTTAAATACCTTCCTCTGTAACTAACGCACTGTATTTGTTTTCACACAATCTTCTATAAAGGGTTTCTTGCTGTAGTGCCCTTGGGTGTTTTTAAATAAAGTTATTATTATTATATTATTATTCTGATCAGACAGGTAATCTGTGTTAATGGTTTATTACCGTTCCACAGAAACCCACTTCAGATCTGTAAAAAGACCTGACGTTTGCCCGTTTCTCGCAATATTTAAACCTTTATAAACTAAGTAAATTCAAATGTTCTCTTTGTTTACAGTAAATGATCCCTTCATGTTATAAAATGTACCGTCTGTCTTCCAGAGAAACATGAAACAGCACCCCAACACACCCCTCATTTATTCATGAGACTGAAAAGTGGCATCCTCCCCCTCCACTCACTCTCCACCCCTCKCCTAAAACATCCACCTCGCTCCACCTTTTGCTTAATATTCATTGTTGGGTCTTTAAAACAGCTGAGGTGGAAGCTGCAGGCTGGGTTCCTCTCCTGCTGTTTACACTCTCCCTGCAGACCCAGACCTGACCTGAGCTGCCCGTGCCACCATGTCCAAGCCTCTGTCCGACCACGACAGGAGGAAACAGATCTCGGTGCGAGGCCTCGCCGGTGTGGAAAACGTGACAGAGCTGAAGCAGAACTTCAACCGGCACCTCCACTTCACGCTGGTCAAGGACAGGAATGTGGCGACTAAAAGGGACTACTACTTCGCTCTGGCCCACACGGTCCGCGACCACTTGATCGGCAGGTGGATCAGAACCCAGCAGCACTACTATGAGACAGATCCCAAAGTAAGTTCTGGTTGTTGAAGCATGAAGAACGATGGAAAATAAGCAGATGCTCACCAGGGGCACCAGTGAGGGGGGATCTGGGGGGAGCAATGTTCCCCTACAAATTGTCCCCCCTTAGCCAAACTGTTGGGACAAGAAACCCAATTTCTTGAGATACCTCTGCCAAATTAAACTAAATCACCGAATAATATCTTTTGATTATGAAAAAAGGTTTATGTCTTTATTTCCTTTTTGATTTTATATGAAATTGCATTATTGAAAACTACAATTTTACTAAAGCGTAAACAGTCAACAGGAAGATGCAGAGCATTATTTACAACATAATCAGACAAGTTAATGKTCCAAAAGTAAAATCCTGGCAGTACCAAAGATACGCAAATAAGGTCAAATTCAGTCAGGCTGTGGATAAGTTTAGGACTTTTCATTGTTCGATGATAAATCTGCGTTTAATTAAAATGTATTTTAATTAACATTTGTGTTCATTTTTTGCGCCCATCCTCATGAGAGCAGAAACAAAACAATCAGCTTTAAGGCTTGATGATCAAATGTCTGGATCTGGATCAGCTTTCAGGAAGAAACAGTTGGAAATTATTGCACAGGAATAATATGTAATGTTATTTCCAACATTTCAATAAATAATAAAACGTAAAATATTTCCTGGATCACATTCATCCCCTCTGTGAGGAGCTTTTTCCTGAAACCTTTTTTTATTGAACCACAATCTGCTGCACTTGGCTGCCTATTAGACTAAATGCATTAATGTGAACACTAACATAACAAAATACCTGCACCACAAGCATTTTTATGCTTTCCAACTATTATATAAGGCTTTGACTTTGCATTATAAWTAATTTACTGTCTCCAGAGCTTGTGCTAATTTTACTTCATGATGTGCAAGCCTAAAAACAAACAAACCCAGAACTATTGCAATAAAACAAATTAAATTCTCTCTGACAGAGACAGTTACAGTCAAGCATACTTCTAACCAAGTCATGACATTTAAACTTCTTCGCACCCTCCTGGTATGCTGCCTAACCTATAGTTTGTTGAAACATTAAACCTCCACATGCCCTTCTGTTCCTGTCCTGTCTGAGCACACAGCACGTAGTCCGCACTACTGGGTCACGTGAGCACACGGCTCCAAGGACGTCCGAGCTCATTTAAAAGCAGCTCCGTTAAACTGTGTCATCATCCACCAACAGCTACACCTCAGAGGAACAATAAGCGCARGTTCACAAAAATAAAACAAAGAAGCTGCAAAGAACTACGGCTCAAAAATGTCACGCGGAATTGTGTGTAGTTACAGTCCAAGGCAAAAGTGGAATCTTTCTTCAGGATCATTAATACGCTGAACAAAGCCAAATTTAATATTTGTTTGTTTTTTTCCAAAAATTAAAAGCCTTCAGCTATTTTTGCATGAATACGAGTCAAATCTTTATTCTTACGAGGTTTACAACAAGATGATTTCATGAAACTGCTACAGGTACACAATCTGACACTTTGGACTCATGCTCTGATCTGAAAGATCAAAGGTCAACTGCAGACTGCTCTGACCAGGAGAAGGAAATAGAAGGCCACCCAGGCTAAAGACAAGGTTTTGTACAAAACATCATCTTACAAACCAGTCATTGCAACACTGATTGCTTACATTCTTGGGAAAAAGGCAGATACAATGAAATAGTTAAGATCTTTGGAAAGTGGGTTCTGTGAGAAGGCTATGAGCAATGAATATCCTACTTGTTGTAGATAGATTTTTGAAAAGCATTAATTAGGAGAAATAGCCTTCTATTCTGACCACATTGATAAGCTAACAGAGTCCAAAAGGGGCCAAGACTGAAATGCTATTTAAAAAAACTCCAGTACTGAAAAAAATTGTAACAATTTATGTGAATAGCATTTTAGAAAATTCCACAACTCTTTCATTTTTGTGTTTCTATTATTGATATTCCTGCTCGAAGTATTCCATGCTGCTCTGGCTAATAAATGTGCTCTTGCTTGAGTTTTTTTTATAAGCACCATAGTGTGTCACATTTTGTTGATATAATATGATGTTTTTTTTTTCTCATCTAACCTTCTGTTGTATTTAGTTTTTCTTTTTAAAAGGTAGAGCGACCCCGCTGGTTGCCACATGACCTGATCACCTGTTCCCTCATGTTTTTGTCATGTGTGTCTTCTTGAATTGATGTTCTTAAATGTAATTTCATTGTGCTCCAAACAATGACAATAAAGGCATCATCAATCAATCAATGCTGTACTGAAAGGGCTACAGCTAGCTGTTTATTGCTTTTACAACCTGCATGCAACATGCAAATAACCATGCAATGCAAAATTTACCATAACAGTAAAGATTTGTAAAATAGTTATTTAAAAAGAACTTCAAACAAACTTAGTTTGGAGAAAGAGAGAGCAGATTGACAATGTAAAAGCTCCATAAGCTAACAGCTAGCCTTAGCGATGTCAGCACCAAAGAGACTGCTGTAGTCTTAAAATAGCTCATCTCAAAAAATTCACAAATTAATGTGAATGCTGTGTTACAAACATRTATATCATTGTCAGTTTCACATGATTATACTGGCAGAAATGTTATGATATTCTTGCTGGAGGACCTTCAGGCTAAATGGCTACAACTAACCTCAGTTGAGTTTGCAAAGAACCACATATATTTTTTTTGTAAATGGCCAAATAATGCAAAGAGATACTGATGAGAAGGTTTATATGTAAAAATTTATATGAATCTCTGAGAAATTATTGAGATGAAAGTTGTCTTATCAATAATTCAGTTRGGTCTTGGTTCTGCTTGGACCATCAGTTGGACTTAAACTCTCCTGTTTTTCTCCAAACTGAGCTCATTTAAAGACATTAAAAAAGGATAATTGTTCYTAACCTTTCCACATAACCACACCAAACTTTCTGAGAAGTAGCTTTAAGTTAAAGTTTAATGTAGTTTGGAYAATAAAGTTTACCAGCAAGTACTGGAGAATAAAGCTCTGTCAGATGTACTCATAATTATTTTACACATCTATCAGAACCGTCTGTGTCTCCACACTTGGACTTCACAATTAAAGGTTATCAGGTTCTGCCTGACCTTTACAACGACCTCTGCTGGAGCTATTTTTTGCTCGGCCCAAAATGTTAGTGTTATGTAATACCCAAAGCAATCTGCTCGCCCCCTCCATCCCCACCCCTCTCATCTTCCTTCCTTGCTCTGCTTGTGTCTGCTCTTCCATGTTAAGAGCAAAAAATTAAATAATAAATAATAATCATTTAAAAAAATCAACTATGTCTAAATGGCAAAGGCTAAACACAGGCTCAGGTGGCACATTTATGTGTGCTCCCGAGCATGAAACTAAATCACGACACCTGATGATTTCTCTGACAGTCTGCTGTGGGTGTTATTGTGACATTTGGCATACGATTTCACAGGTTTATAGTTTCAATGTCAAATATGTAGCGATTTCAGCAGCTGTGAAGACCTTCCTGAAGTGACAATACACTGGCACTAAAAGACACCCACACCACTCTTCACACCTTCACCAGTTTTAGATCGTTGTATTCCTATAAAATGACAAATCATGTCATTTTCTTTCCTTCRCCCCCTCAAACTGTAGCGCGTGTACTACATCTCCCTCGAGTTCTACATGGGCCGTACGCTCCAAAACACCATGGTGAACCTCGCACTGGAGAACGCCTGTGATGAGGCCATGTACCAGGTGAGACAAAGAAGCTTATTTTAATCCTCTTACAACTGTGAAGTTCTCTTCTTCTGTCTCAAAATAAATAAATAAGAAACGGATCAGCCTCACATAAAAACCTCTGGCTGATCAGTCGTTTGCCGTCCACAGCTGGGTCTAGACATGGAGGAGTTGGAGGACATGGAGGAAGATGCTGGTTTGGGTAATGGCGGCCTAGGTCGCCTTGCTGGTGAGCAAATAATTGTTTTGCTAGAATAAAAAAAATTAAAGAAGCTCAATATTTCTTTTTTCTGTGTTTTAGCCTGTTTCCTGGACTCCATGGCTTCARTGGGCTTAGCTGCTTATGGTTATGGAATTCGCTATGAATTTGGTATCTTCAACCAAAAAATCGTCAGTGGTTGGCAGGTACCGACTGTTTTTTTTCTTATTTTCTGATAGCGCAGGGTTGTCAAACCCAGTTTTAAAAAAGGGCCACATAAGCATTATGGTGGCTCTCAAAGAGCCAGTTGTAATTTTAATGTTTTGTGTTTAACTTTGACTTAACATTTRGACGTCACATTCCTCGTCTTGTTGCTGTGGTTGAGCATCGCTAAAAAACAGCTAAGCTCCACGTGATATTTCTTACATATAAGCAGCATTTTAACAAGTCCTCTTATAAACACTGAAAAATACAATGTGTACGACATACTAAATGTGAAATAAATATTACAGAAATACTATTAAAAMTAAAAGTAAGAGAGTTTCTCTGATTGTTGAGTTGTGGTGAGTAGCTTGCATCCTGAATTCTAAACTCTCCTAGATTCTGAATGAAAATTCCCACTAGAGGGGCATTCCAGTTTAAATTCACAAATAGTAAGTGGGAAATTCGTACTTCCCAGTACAACTGACCTGCAGCAAAAGTAGCCGTAGAATATGCTGTGAAATGGAGATTTTTACACGGCCAATTTTGCCATGCTGCTTTTGAACCCTTTGCATCTTCACCTAAGTGATGCGATGCTGTCATTTCCTGGGGAAATAATCAACCTGCATAGATGTAGTTTATGGTCAATGCTGGCTTTAAAGCAGCATATTATATCTTTGAAGCTCTCACAGGCCCACTAAATGAGGAAACAGCATTTTATTTTATTTCATAATGAGTGATATTAGAACCCACTGGRCTAACGACCATTTCTCATCCAGGTTGAGGAAGCTGATGATTGGCTGCGCTACGGTAACCCCTGGGAGAAGGCTCGCCCCGAGTACATGCGTCCCGTCCACTTTTACGGCAGGACCGAGCATCAACCTGATGGTGTCAAATGGGTGGACACTCAGGTGAAAAAAGGGAGCTTTAACAAACYATAATTAATGAGGTTATAAAGCTGGTTTAAGTTAGCGTCTCTCTGTTCGTTCGTGTTGGCAGGTAGTTTTGGCCCTGCCGTACGACACCCCCATCCCAGGCTACAGGAACAACGTAGTGAACACTATGAGACTGTGGTCTGCAAAGGCACCCTGCGAGTTCAACCTTAAAGACTGTATGTGTCTGGCTTTTATTTGAATCTGGCAGGTTAATGAAAACTGGCTTGAGCTAATTGTGTTTTCTTCTTTCTTTACAGTCAACATCGGCGGCTACATTCAGGCTGTTTTGGACAGAAACTTGGCAGAGAACATCTCCCGTGTGCTCTACCCCAACGATAATGTAAGAAAAAGATGACTATTACCATCTAATTTACCAGAGCTACACTCCCTCACTGACAAGAGACACGTTGAGRTAGAAAATAGGAAGCATATAGATGTCAGTGTCAAAAGGAAGAGGATCTGTGTGGCTCCTGTATGAGTGMATGAGGCTTATCAGCTGAGAGATGGACTCCTGTAATACAGACAAATGTCTTTTGTGTTCAGGTAAAGCCACTTTGAGCTTGTAACGATTTCTCCTTTCTGCAGCTGTCTTTAAAAATCTGTCTTAAGACCTGACCACAGCGTTCTGAACACTGAGGGAGGAGGATTTACAGCCATTTACTGAGCTATAACTCATTGTAGGTTTTGTGATTTATGTCCACGACAGAGAGCAGAAAGTCTAATGGAGCTGGTGTTTTAGACCGTGCAGCTGAGCAGAACTGTTTATTTCTGTCAGCTGTAAAGAGTTCAGAAGAGGAATCTCTTTTGCATCATAAATATYTGATTAAATGGTGTCTGTTTTCTCTCATTTCCTTGTTTTCTGAAATGAAAACATAATGCTGATTCATAAATTTATACAATGTGTAGTTAATGATTACAAAATAAGTTTTTTTTACTACACAAGTAAAGTTTTGCCATTTCTTTGGAATCTATCTGGATAAATGGAGATAAAATAACAAATTTTATGATTTATACTAGAATAAGAACTCTAACATACAAACCCTTTTTATGACTTCAGAAAATAAAATTAAACTTAGTTGAGATTGAGTTGTTAAAACTAAAAGAAGCAGAGCACTTGCTAAAAGTTAGAAGAAGCAAAATGCTAGCTAATGAGATAAGGCTAAAAATTAAAAGCAGCAGAAGTGTAGCTACAGGCTAAAAAGTAGTAAAGCGCTAGCTGAGAGGTATAAGAAACAAAACAATAGCTTATAGTAGCAAAATGTTAGCTCGAGGTAATAAAAAGTTATAAGTATCAAAACAATAGCTAAAATTAACAAAAGGTTAGCTAGAAGTTAAAAGTAGGAAAAAATAGAAAATTATCATTTGCAAAACAATAACTAAAAGCAGCAAAATCTTAGCTAAATGTTAAAACTTGTGAAAATCTACAGGGGTTAGACAATGAAACTGAAACACATCAATTTATTGTGGGAGGTTTCATGGCTAAACTGGACCAGCCCAGTGGCCAGTCTTCATTGCACATTGCACCGATAAGAGCAGAGAGTGAAGTTTTAGTTAGCAGGGTAAGAGCACAGTTTTGCTCAAAATATAGCAATGTAATCAACATTATGGGTGATATYCCAGAGTTTAAAAGAGGACAAATTGTTGGTGCATGTCTTGCTGGTGCATCTGTGACCAAGACAGCAAGTCTTTGTGATGTATCAAGAGCCACAGTATCCAGAGTAATGTCAGCATACCACCAAGAAGGACCAACCACATCCAACAGGATTAACTGGACGCAAGAGGAAGCTGTCTGAAAGGGATGTTATGGTCTAAAACCAGGTGTTTCACTTTCATTGTCTAACTCCTGTAGCTAAAAGTAGACTGAGACTGGTAGTTAAAAGCTAATAGTATCAAAGATAATTACAGCAAATGAGCTGAAGCAGACGTTAAATAGAACTTTTAATATAAGTTTTTAAACAACTTGAACAGATCTTAGTGTATTTCTTTTGGGAAATATTTTATATATAAAAAATAATAGAAACTTCCAAAATCCCAAAGTCACATCTCCTAAATGAGAACATCCTGAAATACTAAAATWGCACAAAMTATGCAGAATGTGTTTGATTGCAAAAAAAACCTTTAGAAAAATAGTAAAACAGTGTGAATCACAAGACGTACATCTCCTGAATAGTACTACATTTACAGATACTGTAAAGCTACTGACGCTCAGCTAAATCACTGTTGGTGCACAGCTTTGGTTAATTTTCCCTTGAATTAAAAACCTTTAATATTGTAAATGCTCCTGTTAGAACAAACATGTACCTCTGTGCTCCTGCAGTTCTTTGAAGGGAAGGAGCTCCGTCTGAAGCAGGAGTACTTCGTGGTTTCTGCCACCCTGCAAGACATCGTTCGCCGTTTCAAGGTGTCCAAGTTTGGCTCCCGGGAGGTTGCTCGCACAGACTTCAGCAAAATGCCTGACAAGGTGAAGCCAGAAACTCTGCTTCTGTCAGAAGAAAATAAATTAAATCAAAGAATAAGTCCCATTTTTAAGTTTTCGTCAAACCGCTTGTTGTCAGTGTGCTGAACAGGTTGTAGGTGTTAGTCGCAGCTTTAAAGAATAGTTTAAATGAATATTAAGGGGATATTTCTGTCACTACTTTTGTTTTTTGCACATTCAGGTTGCCATCCAGCTGAACGATACTCATCCTGCTATGGCTATTCCTGAGCTGATGAGGGTTCTGGTTGATGAAGAGAAGCTCACATGGGAAAATGTAAGGACTTTATTTCATTTAGAGCTTTTTTTGGGTATATACAGTGTGTGTGTGTGTGTGTGTGTGTGATATACTGTACACTCTTGATACTGTTCAGATGGAGTGAGTTGAGGAAAGACAAACAGTAAATAATGAGGAGATAAATATGTCATGTTATCCAATTGGTTTCCCTCGTGGTAATGCTCAGGCCTGGGACATCTGTGTGCGTACCTGTGCCTACACCAACCACACAGTCCTCCCTGAAGCTCTGGAGCGCTGGCCAGTGGAGCTGTTTGCTCATCTGCTGCCTCGCCATCTGGAGATCGTCTACGAGATCAACCGCCGCCACCTGGAGGTTGGTGCTGCACACTGCAARGAGTTCCAAAACCCTGTCATGAGTCACACACCATGGCTTTTACCCAACACACACACTCATCATTGTACTCTAAACTGAGGACTTTGTATTGACTTCCATTRATTTTTGTAACTGCATTTATGCCTAACCCAGACATTTTACCTAAACCTAACCAAAACATAATTCACACCATGCCTCGAGTGCAAAAAAAGGGGGAGCAGGAAAATATCTTCACTTTGTTGGTTAAAAACAATTGTCGGTCCTCACTCTGTAGCACAAACAAGCACACAAACACACTGCCAATTTCTGTGAGTAAATATTAAGGAAAGTCTCCAATCTTAACATAAAAAAACTTTCTGTGTTCATGAGCTACAAGCAGAGGAACCTAAAACACGAAGGAAACTAACAGTCCTGAAGGAATGTTTATTGTCTGCTGCCTTGCAGGGCTAAGTTTTAAAACAAGATCTTGTGTAGCCTGTTAGAGCTCCATGAGTTGATCTGACATGATTCTCAACTACTAACTCACCAAATTCTAGCTCAATTAATTAAAATTGACTGATTTATAACTAATTTAATTTGCTAGGTTTGATTACATTGCAAAAAATGTCCATCTAGCCAAGTCTTACAATCTTGAATCCAGCAGCTAAAAATTATTTTTTGATATTCTTTTGAGGCTAATATACTGAGCAAGAGCAGAATGTGTTGGATTATTAATCTTGTTAATCTGGGAAATTTTCCTTATTTCAAATTTTACCAAGTGCACTGTCTTATTGCACTGGCAGATTTTTGAAAAGACTATAAACAGATTATAATCTAGCGTTATTTTTTTTTTTGCTTATTTTTAGATGTCTAATTTTTGACGTGTAGCTGTATCGGCCATCTTGATTTTGTTCGAGTGTTAAACATATAACACAATCAGTTGTAGATGCAGCCAGTGGTTACTTTCCGAGTGTTCCATTAAAATTCATCCACTAATTCATGAGATGCTTTGATAGATGTGGTTTGCCTCCAGTGGTTTCACAGTTAACTCCAAAAAGGTAGTCAGCTTCTGAGGATTAATTTTGATGGTTTCATTATTTTGCTAACAGACAAACARACGGGACATTATGATTATCCACATTTTGTGGTGGCAAGTGACAATAAAAAAGCTACAAATCTATAATAGAAACAAAACTAGAAGAACATGTACCTTAATATTTGATGTCTGAACTATATTTTTTCTAAATTACACGAGTCGTGACAACTGTTGAAATTCAGAGAGCCACTTTAAAGATGTGTGCTGTTTTATTAAAGTCAAAGAAAATGGATTTTATTTTGAACATCTGTCAGAAGTGAACTCRCACGTTCACATTGAAAGAAGAGAGAAACATTTCTGACGTTGAGCGGTGGGCAGATTTGCACAATAAACACACTTTCATCTCCTCACGTGTGTTTATACGGTTGTGCTGCTGGCAGCTCCACCGCATTTTAAATAATGGCGCCTTGACCTTCTGTGAGTGCACAGAGGTTGACTTTGATATTATCAGGGGGAGATGACAGGCTATGACACAGAATTTTTTTATATTTTTTAATATTGAGCTCCTTGTAATTTTTCAGAGAGTTGCTGCCAAATATCCAGGAGACATGGATCGCCTTCGTCGAATGTCCCTGATCGAGGAGGGCGGGCAGAAGAGGATCAACATGGCACATTTGTGCATCGTGGGTTCTCATGCTGTCAACGGTGTGGCCCAGATACACTCTGACATCCTTAAAGCAACAGTGTAAGCCCCGAGAAAAGTGTCACAACTGACCCACGGTGTGGAAAATACGGAAGAGGATAAGGGTCACAGCAAAAACAATGTTTCAGGAGTTCTGAATTCTGACAGAAAAAATGTCTGAACTCAGGAAAAAACTCAGATTTTTTTTACATTTTTTCCAATTCCGAGTTCAAAAAAAGTCTGAATTCTTAGGAAAAATAAAAAAGTCTGAATATAGTCATAATTCTGAGATTTTTTTTAAACATTTTTCCAATTGTGAAAAAAGTCTGAATTCTTAGGAAAAATAAAAAAGTCTGAATATAGTCATAATTCTGAGATTTTTTTTAAACATTTTTCCAATTGTGAAAAAAGTCTGAATTCTTAGGAAAAATAAAAAAGTCTGAATATAGTCATAATTCTGAGATTTTTTTTAAACATTTTTCCAATTGTGAAAAAAGTCTGAATTCTTAGGAAAAATAAAAAAGTCTGAATATAGTCATAATTCTGAGATTTTTTTTAAACATTTTTCCAATTGTGAAAAAAGTCTGAATT
>NW_013952419.1:467877-473178 GCF_001266775.1 Austrofundulus limnaeus | reverse complement strand
TCTCTCTCTCTCTCTCTCTCTCTCTCTCTCTCTCTCTCTCTCTGCATTCACAGCAAAATAAAACAAATATGTATAAATTCTTGTGTTATTGCTGTGTAAATAAAGACAATTTAAGAGAATAAAAAAGTATTTCATCACGAAAGCTCTTATTTTAATGTGTATAGTGTTAAATCAGTGTGTCAGAGAACAAACATCAGCAAAACGCAAAAAAATCATCTTCATATGTATGCTTGAGGGTTCACAGAGAAAGTAAATTGGTAAAAAAAATGTTTCTTATTTATTTACAAAGGAAAAAAAGCAGTTTGGACCAATAAAAGAGTTTAACATAAAATTTAACTAAGGTACCAATTTATGAACTAAAAAAATAAACTATTAACTGATAAAACATACCAAAGTTACTCTTCATTGTAATCTAAGAAGATAAATATTTACAATCTCAAAAACTAAACTATTGGAAAACATCAAAAATTGAATTAAAAAGTTAAACATGCCCCCCTCTGCTGACATTCAACATGATGTGACCTAATGCAGCTGTAACTTCTTGTTTCAGCTGAGCTGTTTACATTGAGGGGCTGTTTACACTGAGGGTCAGGATGACTGCAGCTGCTTCTCTAAAAGAACTGACAACTCAAAGAAAGAAAACATTAAATAATTCCAAATGATAAAATAAACTATTACAAAATGATAACTATATGTGTGCACTGTACATATTTAGCCTAATATCAAATGATMCAAAAGTGTTTGATTAAACTACATAAGTACTTAAAGTACAATAGAATAGAAATAGCCTTTATTGTCCTGCCAAGGGGAAATTCAGGTGTCACAGCCATTGATCTATATTGGTCACAGCAGCATCTGTACAGAGGTTCACACACTAGTTACTTTACAAACTATAGATAGTGCACACAAAAACAACATTAGATTAATGAAATTTGTACATATACAAAAAACAAACCCATAAGATACCAAACAGATACTAAAATAGTTACACAACCTTTATTTACTGTGTGGCTACAGGTGCTGCAGTCACATTATGCATTTACTAAAGCATTATTTACATTCTAACATCACCTCTAATCCTGACAATCTGAGCCGTCCTGTCAGTCTTTTGTCTTGAAGTGCTCTCTTCAGAGTTTGAATGAGCAACAAAACCCATTAGAACTTCTTAAGTCTGTGTCACTAGGAGGTCTATGTGAAGAAAAGGCCAGAAAGAGAACCAGTTCCTGCTGTTATCATTTTGTTGATTGCCAAATAACATTAGCAATAATGATAAAATATTATAAATGTTAAATAACCAAAACTATTCTTCAGTCTTACTTACAAAAAGTTAATCCCATGTGATCTGCTTTAAAAACTTTGTAGATAAATACACCAAATAAGGGCATAGTCGCTTGTTCCAGTGCTGCCTAGAGTGAAGAGACCCCCATCCAATATGGCGGCGCTGCGCGATGCGATTCAGTGCACCACGAGTTATCTAGTATTTATARAATATCTATGTCTTGGAAGCTCAAGAAAAAGATAAACTAAGACTAATCATCAGATTGATACAAATCTTTCACAAAAAACATGGAAAGCTTTGGTGTRTATAAAAATATTGTGTAAAAAGCGATTTCAAAAATAATCTTTGGGCTTGACTTGCAATAGCTGAAAAAAATATTTTACAAAAAAATTTGTCTGACAAAAGCACAGTGCTAACTGGTGTTAAAGAGCTGAAATGATTCATGTCACATTTGTAAATTACAGCTTGTACTGTACTGGTTTACTGTTGTAACAAGCTTTTTTTCTTAGAGCTTGTCTCTGAATTTCACAAGTTTAAAGTTCACACAAAGGTCACAGTACATGTTTGAGATAACTGTGGATAGAAAACAGACAGTTTTTTTGATGGTACAACCTGTCCTAGAAATGCAAATCACCTGCTGGAAATGAGTGACAAAGGCACCAGATCGTAGAATATACTTTAACTTTGTGGCTGTGTATTAAAGTAAATGTATAAAATTTTTTTTCATTATCCAGTCCCACCACGACTCTTTGGACTCTACTTGGGTCTACCTGGTCTCCGTGTTTTTTTTTAATATATATAACTGAGTACCGCCTGGGGGTGGGGGGGTGGGGTGTCATCAAAGTACAAACGCCTGAAAATTTCGCAAAGTTATTTTTTATCAAAGGCAAACTCAACACAGGAAAGCGCAAATGAGTAAAATAAAGTAAATGAACACTCACCATCCTCTGCTGTCCTTTCAATGTTGTGGTCAAGTTGATCCCTATTTCACTCCACCAGTTGGAGCCTGTAAATCAAGTCCATTTGGTCCAGATCAGTCTGAATTTTCAGCCAACAAATAGTAGAACGATGACAATCTGCCTGGTAAAGAATCATTGGTGAAAATGCATGGTAAAAGGCTTGAACTTACATAGCACCTTATCATGTCCACTTGAACCCCAAAACACTTTACACTTCAGACATTCACCCATGTGCACACAATGATGGCAGTAACATTGCAGACACAGCTGCCCTGGGGCACACTGACAGAGGCGGGGTTGCCATGCACTGGCACCACTGGACCCTCTGACCACCACTACATCTACAAAACAGTGTCGGTGGATGTTCATTTCCTGGCTGCCTGACCATTATGAAGGATTGCCGTTCTATCAGCACTCAGACTTTTGCCTTGAGTGAGCTGGACTGGGTCTGCAAGTGGTTTTGCTGAGGGTCGCAGGCCGGCTGTGGTTCCTGGACTTTGCTGGCCAGATGGAATTGATCTTGGAGGAAGCTGATAGCACGGCTCGGCGGAAGTGTCCACACTATTTGTCTGATTGGATTTGCCACCTTGAGATGTACCAGCAGACAATTATAACAGATGGGAAATTGTTATTGTCTGCCTGACTCTTCTGTTCCCAAAACAACTGATTACAGATTTTTCTCTCCCCTACATGGCCTTGAGCTGTTGGAATAAATTCTTCCTGGATGCTGATGTCGACTAAGGGTCTGCCCCTCACCTCCCACCTCTCACCCCCGTCTGTGATCTAGTTCCTGGAGCAAGCTGAAGGCTGCACAGTACCATCCATATTCTGAACCATGGCTGCGCTGGTTTTGGGGACTGGATTCTTCGGGCTCATTCTTCAGATATTCACACAAGTGCATTTAACATTCATGGCTTCAGCTACACGCCCCCTAAACTCACTTACTCCTCTGGCTAACAAATGTGCTCTATGCAGAGTTTTTTTTAATAAACACCATAGTGTGTCACATTGTTGATATAATATGATGTTTTGTTTTGTTTTTTCCCCTCATCTTCCCTTATATGGTTTTTAGTTTTTCTGTTAAAGGTAGCGCAACTCTGTTTGCTGCATGACTGGTTTCACCTGTTCCCCCATGTTTGCCATGTGTGTCTTCTTTTATGGGTGTTTCTTAACTGCCCCCTCCCCCTTCCCTTATTGTACAGCACCTTGTGAATATATTTCTGTGAAAGGCGTTATATAAATAAAACTTTACTTACTTTACTTACTTATCAGTAGGCAAAGCAGGTGAAGTTTCTTGCCCAAGGACACAAAGATCGAACCGGCGACCTTCCAATTCCAGTACGACTCCCCTAACCACTCCACTTATGTTATGTTACTGAAAACTAGTGGATGAAAAGCAGATAAAAAACTCTGTTGTCCAGATCACAAACAAAACTGTTGTTTCTCGGTACCTACTATGTTCCCCAGTACGCCAATCATCTTTCATGACTTTGATTATTGCCCAAGTCCTCATTGCAATGATCTCATTGGGGTTTTAACCTGGTCAAATAAAGGAAATCAAACGCATTATTAAACCCGGGAGGAGACAGGTTTGGACCCACTGGTATATGCGGTTTCAAAGAAAAGAAGACAAAGACAAACTCAAAATTTCCCACGCCATTTACTCCACGTCACCTCTACTGTCACACCGCTCCATCTCAGTTGTTGTGTGCTTGGGTGAGACCCTTCGTCCGCCATGACTGTGGTGGTCAGAGGGCTTGGTGGCGCCGGTGCATGGCAGCCTCGCCTCTGTCAGTCTGACCCAGGGAAGATGTGGCTACAATGTTTCTGACCACCATCAGTGTTTGAATGTGTGAATGACTGTAGTGTGAAGTGCTTTGGAGCCCTTGGGGCTTGAGAAAGGCCATTTACCATTTATTACTAATGCAGAGGTGTTGGGTAGTCGTTAATTAGTCAATACTCCAGCCAAAGTTGCAACCGTGACCTACAACCACCACGACACATCTCAAACCTTCAGTCCTTATTCCCAACCCTGGTCCTCGAGGCCCACCATTCTGCATGTTTTAGATACCAAAAGGCGTTCCTGGTCCCTACCTGTTGTTTTGCTCCTCAGCATGGCTGCCTAAAAATGCTGCAGGATTTCTCAAACATGCATGAATGGGTCAGAGCAAGGCTTTGGACATGCTTTTTATGACAGTATAACATTATAACATGAAATTAAATTTTAAAAAGTTGATTTTACATGATATTGCCCCTTTAAGGCTTAATCTGCCGTAACAGACCCCCGTAATGGCCCATTGAATGGTTTGTTTGTATGTTATAGTTTCAATTATTTCCATATTTCTTTATAAGCATATTTTATTACTCGATAAATAAAATCTCACTCTTGACTTTACTTTTTCAGATTCAACAAACATTTAAAAGTCTCTAAAAGTTGTAGCCGTATTTTAATCTCTTTAATCTGTTCTACGTTTTAAAAAAACATTCTGTTAAAGCATGTCCTTGCAGAGCTTAAACTGAAAAAAATCTATGAAAAATAAAAATAAAAACCAAGGGTCACAGCTGAAATAACTTTTTTTTCTTTTTTTTATGTCTAAGCATCTCCTGCTGATGTACAAAAACATTCCTCAAAACTAAGAACTGGGACACAACGAGAATATCTGAATCACAGATGCTCAGATGTGAAATTAAAATATTTACATTAAAACATAAATTTCAGGATTTATGAAAACTTGCATCATTTGTTCTGTTTTGTAATATTTTTTCAGCATATACTTGTTGGAAGAAAAAAGGGACAGACAGGAGGAGCAAAGGTCACAGCTGTTTTAGGTTTTAGTTGAATATTGATCAGCATCTTTTGCAACATAAGTCAATCTCTCACTCATTGCTCTTCTGCTTTCCTTTTTGTTTAACTATAAACCAGCAAACGAGTCACTGGATCTGAGAACCAATCATATATAACCATAAAAGCCAAAGAAAATAAAATTCTATGTTGACCTCAGCTGTATGCATGTGATTCTATCTCCCTCTTACACACACACACACACACACACACACACACAC
>NW_013952419.1:457335-467627 GCF_001266775.1 Austrofundulus limnaeus | reverse complement strand
CACACACACACACACACACACACACACACACACACACATACATACACATACACACTCTCATTCAAATTAAGTAACCATTAAAGGGCAGGGAGAGTTTCAGATCTAAGGATTGATGCAGCAGTTCACTCAGTCCTGCAACAACTCTACATTTGACCTCCTGGTTCATATAAAGGCAGAATATTCACTGCAGTGAAGAAATATTTCTTTCTAAAATTTGATATTTTTTACTTTAGTAAACTCTCTATGGAGTTGTTTAGCTTATGTCTCTTGTTTAAATGGATGTAGCATTGTGCTGCACTTTTTAGGCTAACAGTTACATTGGATATTTAAAACTTTTACCAAATCAACAGGTAAGTGTGTTTATTTTACTTTAACACTTTAAAGGTAAAATACTTTGATTTTCACCAAATATTATTTCCTGTATTTTGTCACAGATGCTGGAACAACTCACTTTTGTCATAGAGCTAAAAACCTTTAAGGAATATTTGATTTCTTCAAATGAAAGTTCTTAAATTTTCATATAATACAGACCACTGCAGAAGGTTTTTCCTGCCCACAGCCATCACCATCTACAATAACTCTTTAGATAAATGAGTTACTACCACATCTAATTTCCCTTTGGGATCAAAAAAGTATTTTTGAATTTTTGAATTGAATTGATTTAAACATCTTGTGGTTTCATAGCTGAAGGAAACAATGACATTCGCAGACCTCCTGGAGCAGGTTGGCAGCACGGGACGCTTCCAGGTCCTGCATGTGTCACTCCTCTGCCTTCCTGRTCTGCTGATGGCCAGTCACAACCTGCTGCAGAACTTTGTGGCCATGGTGCCTCCTCACCACTGCAGCCCACCCTCCAACCTCTCCGGGTCTCAGCTGAGCCCAGAGGAGACGCTGCTCATTGCCATCCCACTGGATCCTGCAGGGAAACCACAGAGATGTCAGAGATACGCGAGCCCACAGTGGCACCTCATGGACAAGAATGGGAGCTCAGCTTCAGAGGAGCGTGGTGAGGATGAGGATGTTGTCCTGCAGGGATGCACAGACGGGTGGTCCTACAATATGACTGAACAGACCTCCACTATTATAGCTGAAGTATGGCTGCATGTTCAACATGGTTTTACAATAAGGGTTTAAACAGATGTTTAATGCTTTTCAATATTTGATAGTGGGATTTGGTGTGTGACCTGCGCTCCTATAAGCAAATGGGACAAACTATTTATATGGGAGGTGTTCTTGTGGGGTCTCTTATCTTTGGAAGCCTCTCAGACAGGTAAGAATTATATTTTAAAATGACTTCTAAATATTTAGCATTTCTGGATCAATTAAACTGATAATGACGTTTCCTTGACATTCTTAATGAATCAAATTTTTTATAGATGTCACATTTCTCTCCTAGATTTGGTCGACGTATCCTCCTGATTGTTTCTTATCTGCTCATGGCAGTTTCAGGAACATGTGCTGCTTTCTCCTCCTCCTTCTCCCTATTCTGTCTGTTCCGGTTTGGTTGTGGAATGGCTGTGTCAGGCGTGGGACTTAATACCCTCTCTCTCAGTAAGACAACTAAACAAACAAACAAATAAATAACGGATCATTTGAAAAGGTATCTACTGTACAGATGCTCAGAAACATTGATATAGATCAAAAAAGGATATGCAAATGTAGAAAAACAAAATCAATCATGAACAATGGGAAACAATAAAGAACATCAGGTGAATGAAGGTCACAGCTTGAAGAAACCAATAGCACCACATCATCAGCATAAGCAGAGACAAGATTCTGAATTTCCCAAACCCGACACCCTCCTCCTTATGACTGTGCCTTGAAATCCATTTCATAAACACCACAAACAGGATCAGAGACAAAGGAAGGACTGGTGGAATCCAACCGCACCACGACTGAGCTTGACTTTGTGTCAAGAAATCGAACACAGATCCTGCCTTGGTTTGACAAGGACCAGATAGTCCACAAAAGCATCCTGGCACCCCATTCTCCTACAGTATCTTTCACAGAATGGAGGATCTTGGTCATAAGCCATCTCTAGGTCCACAAAACACATGTAGATTGGAGAGTCAAACTTCTATGACGGAGCCCGAGCTGGGTATAGAGTTGAGTCCAACTACATCCCCCAGCCTCTCACACAAGCTCTAGCTTCTTACTGACCAATGAGGTGACATTTCATGTCCCTAGAGCTATTTTATGCCTTCAGGTCTAGCTCCAGGGAGGTGRCCGTTTCCCTTTTTAAACAAAGTACCCTGTTGCATACATTGTTTGCTATACATGAAGATCTTTGAATCGCACTTGGTCTGATCTCTACTCTGTTTGCCATGGTGGACTATACCAGGGCTGATGGCCCATAGTCCCTGGGATCACCAGGTTAGTTATACTCCTCCACCASTGGACCAAGACCAACAGCATTGCACTGGAGTGATTGAGTGTTAAGTGGCTGGGATAAGAGTCAGCTTCTCTAAGTTAGAGGCCATGGTGTTTAACCAGAGGCTATTGGAATTCCCCTTCTGAGTTGGTGGGGAGTCTTTGTCTCAAGTATCTGGGCATCTTGTTCATGAGTGATGGCGGGATGGAGAAAGAGATGGATTGAAGGATCAGAGCATCATCCTTAATAATGAGGGCATTGCTTTTGGTCAATCATGGTGAAGAAGTTGAGTCAATAGACCTGGGAAGGCTTTGGGGGAGGAGCTAAATAGTGCTGCTGGGGTGAGGGATATCTGGGTCCCTCACCTGGATCTGTTGCCTCCATAACCCAATGACAGATAATCAGTAGAAGATGGGAGACATACGTGGGATAATAATTTTTATGACTATTTTATGAACTGTAAAAATGTTCCAGGATGAGTGTTTGGATTATTGTTAAATTTCACATTCAAAGTAAGCTACATTGAAAAACTTCTTCACACAGATAATACATCATTTCTTTCTTTTTTGTGCCTTTCTAATTTATTTTCTGATTTGCTTTTTCAATTTGACCCTCAAAAATTGGGTTTTCATTATAAAATTTCATGTGTCTTTGTTTAAAGCTGTAGAGTGGATCCCCACTCGRGTGCGGACTGTCACAGGGATGGTACTGGGTTCCTGTTACACTTTGGGACAGCTGATCCTGGCAGCCATCGCTTACTTCATCCGAGACTGGAGGTGGTTAACCCTGACTGTGTCACTTCCCTTCTACGTCTTCTTCCTCATGTCATGGTGCGACACTAAACACAAGACATGCAGCTGGAGTCACTAATTTGGGCTTAGATTTAATTTTTTTATTTTATTTGTCATGGGAATGAATGTCATTTGAACCATTATGTGGTCAAATATCCGGTCAGACTTGTATTAAGTTATGCCTTGTTAAAGCTATAAAAAGTTGAAAGACATGTACCCAAATGGTGTTCATACCCATGATTTTATGTAAACCTTTGATTACAACTTTATGGACTGTAACTTTATGACCAGATCAATATATCCATGTGTTTATTTTGCAGGTGGTTTCATGAATCCTCAAGATGGTTAGCTTTAAATAAAAAGCCTGAACAAGCTGTAAAAGCTCTACAAAGTGTGGCAAAGTTTAACGGACGACACGAAGAAGGAGAAAAGATCGATGTTAATGTGAGAAAGTTTCATTTGTTGGTGTTTTTCAGCAAACTTATTTTACTGTTGAAAGATATTAGATAATTTAGGCGCGTCCGTTTACCTTAATATGTGTTCGTAACCAGTTGAATGTTTGAATGTGAAAAGAGTTAWACAACCACAAACAGRGCTGAGCTCGAATGCACATTTAATGAGTGTCTCTGCTCTCTCCATGCATCAGCCCCATAACCCGGAAGTAATGTTACTTATAACACTTTCTTCAGAATTTGACCGAAGGGGGAYCCCTATCCTATTTCCAGGGTCAAATTCTCTTGACATAATTCCTGTTTTGACTCGTGTTTCTTMTGRATTCAGTCATTATGTGTTGAATATTTGTTCAGGCATGTAGCTACTTCTAGCCTGTACCTTCCGCTCTGAGGAGCCATCTGTGACAGCCACTCAGACTAGTCTGTACATAAAAATCACCAGTTTAATCACAAACATGTTCARACAATGGTTTATAAAACTATATCATGTTTCATCTAAGAAAAGACTATGAAAGTCAGTAAACAACCCCAATAAATGTCTTCACTGTATTTAAAACTATGCTCTTTCTTTACATAGATGCTACAGGAGTCCATGAAAATGGAGATGTCTTGTTCCCAGGGATCATACTCTGGTCTGGATCTGTTCCGCACACCCTACATGAGGATTATAACTTTTTGTCTCAGTACTGTTGGGTGCGTGTCATGATGTTACTGAAGAACCAATAAACAAGTAAAACCCATCTTCAYTWATTCTGCAATGAAACTTTGTTTATAGGTTATCAACCAGTTTTGCATACTACGGCCTCGCGATGGACCTCCAGAAGTTTGGTGTGGACATCTATTTGATACAAGTGATCTTTGGAGCTGTCGACTTTCCTGCTAAAGTTGCCATGACCGCTTGCATGATTTTTATTGGACGTCGGACATGCCAAAGTGTTGCTCTCCTTGTTGGTGGAATCCCCATTTTGATCAACATTCTGGTTCCCTACGGTATGATAGAACACACAGAAACCACAGTGGCCTGTGTGTTTGTATTAACGCTACAACACTGTTGTAGCAATCTAATAAATGTTCTCATTTTCTGCAGATAAACAAATCATTCGAACCTGTCTGGCTGTGTTTGGTAAAGGTTGTCTTGCTGCCTCTTTCAACTGTTGTTTTCTTTACTGTGGAGAACTTTACCCAACTATCATTCGGTGAGTCTTTCTTGGGAATTTCTCTAAACACTTGTAATTCATTTTCATTGTTCAAAATATCTCACTTTACAATTATTTTAATGCAACAAAGTTATGAGTTAAGAGCTACAGTTTGCACCATTTAATTCCACTAAATAAATCCACTTGCAGAGTTGATGTGTTCGTGAAAAAATTCCTGTCAGCAGATCTTAGGAGTTTTATACTGACKTGTAGGAATTTTCAAGTGACCTTTGGCCACACGGAGTCTCATGCTTTACATTCTTTTTTAATTATGGAGTTTATCAATCAAGACAWGACCTGCACTGTAATAATTGTTTTAACAAAACTAAAGCTAAAATGCAGAATCAGTTTGTGAAAACTGAAGTTTCTCCACAGTTTCACAGGATTTAAATGGAAGCTAGGCACTGCTTAATTAATCTACTAGATTAAATCATCATCAGCACATATGAGAGCCTCCATAACACAAAGTTGTTCTTGGTTTTGGGSTGGGGTTTCAAGGACAAACCTTTGTTTTTCTAAAAGGTTTTACAAACTTACAGTACTTCAGAACAAACCAGAAAATATCTGGAACCTCTTTTTTTTTTTCTTTTTTCTTTTTTTTTTTTGGGCACACACGGTCAGAGTCCAAATGTTTTGCTAAAATGCYCAGCTTCAGGTTCAGGCTCACAAATTGTCCGCACGATGGTGAGAGATTGATGATCTGGGCTTGTTTCGCTGCTACAAGCAGTTCTCTGGACAAGAGTCAAACAGGAACTTATCTCTATATCAAGATATTGTAAAGTTGAATGTAAAACTGTGTCTTGCTTTGATTGTGGGTATAAAGGTTAAAAAAGATCACTTGAACCGCTATAAAATCTTTGAGATTGTAGTTGTTTGAAGGGAACAGCAAATCAAGTTTGATCTTCATCTCACTCAAACCATTAGCTTGTCAATCCAAACAGAATTTAACTCTTTATCACAATGAAGTTGCTTAAAGAGCTAGAGCAGTTAAGATTTTAATTGTTCAAATCATTTCCACAGAACCAAACTTCAACAGATCTGAACTGTCTAACAGTCATATACACAACTGTGTGGTCATGTCTGTTTCATTTTTTCTCCCTCAGTCAAAAAGGCATGGGATGGGTGTCTGTGATGGCACGAGTAGGATCCATGTTGGCTCCCTTAATGCAGATCACTGGYGACCACATACCCTGGCTTCCAGGCCTGATCTTTGGAGGAGCTCCAGTCCTCGCAGGAGTGGCAGCAATATTTCTACCAGAAACACGTGGCACACARCTTCCTGATACAATTCAGGATGTGGAGGAGAGGTRAGCTCACTTTATTTAACTTAAGATCACAGATCTCTTCTTGAATTAAAACCATGGGTCTGAAGGCAGCCTAAGCATGATTGTTTTTAGTCTGTATCTGTATTTCCAAAAATGGAAACAATAGTTTTAATAACAGAAGGACTTGTTTTTGTGTTTTTATGYTTTCTTCAAGCAGTTGCAGAAGAACAGAGAATGACACTGATCAATCTTCTWTCTTATGTTTTGTTCTAATCAAAGGGGATCTGGAAGAAGTTCCAAGGTGTCATTAAAGAAAGCATCGAACCTGCAGGAAACTCAGTCGAATCTTCTCAAACAGACTGCCTGAGGRGACTCAACTGCAGCTCTGCTGAATCTTCTGATGAGTTCAAGAGGATTTTTCAAATACAAAATACAAGCAAAATTCTCATATCTCATCTTCTGCTGTAACATTATGTTGTAACAATTCTGGAGGAAATGTATACATATCGTATTCAGATATTTTTTTTGATCTTTGCTCATAATCTTTACATTTTTCTCACAGAACTCAACTACAAAAGATGTGAAGAGCTGAAATGATTTACAACACAACTGTAAATGGGATTTCAGCTTATACTGTATAGGTTTACCTGTGTAATGAACTTGTTCTTTTAGGGCTTGTCTCAGAGTTTCACAAGTTRGAAGGTCATACACATGTTTGAGATAACCACAGAAATAAAACAGACTGTATAACAACCTGTCGTGTTAATGTCTTATCTAAAGGAGATTCTTGGAAAAAAAAGCACCTGCTGTAAGATTAGTGACAAAGGCAGCAGATTGTAGAAAAAACGTGTTTTCTGTTTGTTTTGCTTTCTTAACATAGAGATTGAGTATTAAAGGAGTCACAAAAACGCCTTGATAGCAGTAAAAATAGTTTTTTAACTGCATTCTGCGCTTGTTTTGTTAAGTTTTTCTTACATTTTAAATGTTTAAAACATCTAACTTTACGTAAACTGTGCATTTATGTTACCAGAAAAATACAAGTCTGAAAAAGCAACTTTTAAATTATATATATATTATTGAAAACTAGATCACAAACCAACTGGTTAAAAACAAGATGTCAAACCTAAAAATCTGTTTGTGATCTTTAGGATTTTAACAACTAGTTGTGGGCATAATTGCTGATTAGCTAAAAGCGAATATATTTTTAAAATTTTGTGGCTAACTGCTAACACCTAACAGTGCAGTGGAATTAAAGTTTTGTTTAGTGTATTAGCTTTTCACTAAGTTTGAAAACCATTATCAGAACAATTAGCTTACACTAAATTAGGTTCTGCCAACTTTACGTCCACTAACAGCTAACTAAAACTAACAGCGTTTAGTGTTAGTGAAGCTATATATTTTAGTTATGAGTTAGCAAAGCTAACTATTTGTTTAGTGCCAACAACTGTTACCAACTCAAGGATTAGTTTTAGACTATTTAAATCTGTGGATTGATCTCCCACTTTTCCCTTCCAGGTTGCAGGACTTAAATCTCCATACATTTACAAATATTTTCTTTTATAAAATTTCTTGAAGGAATGCATATTGCCCACCACCTTGAATGCCCAAATATTCAARAGACTTTTACATGATCCATTAGTACTCAGAGTTTGTGTTGGGGATGATCRTCAGGAGTACCACATCAAATTTAATCTCTACATGTGTAATTACTGAGATTTGGATATTACTGTGTTTGCTAAAATGGATGTGCATATTTAGCTGACAGACATCCAAATGAACTAAAACTGACATTTATCATATCATCTGCCTTTCYTMGCAGCAGATATAACAAAACTAACAGTCTAAAAGAGATCTTGATTTATTTTCATAAAGGTATTTGATATGTAAAGCCAAACGACWGGTATTTGTGTGCATAAGTGATAATTACAGACATTTGTGGAAAATCTACCTAATTTCAATGSTTGCTTTATGGGGGATTAGAGATGCAAGTCTGTTTCTCTTAATCCTACGCATTTGTGTTTTCAACAAGCTCTTTTTCTGCTTTGATCAACTTGTTCTGAACTTAATTCTTTGTTCTGCACATTCCTCTTGGCCTGACACAGTTGTCAGGTTGCGGAAGTGATGAATGTTAATAAAGATTTGTTGTTGATGTTGGATGTACAGAAGGATTTTTTTTTTGGCAGACTTCACTCAAAAGCTGCAATAAGATGGCAAAGACTTGTTTTTAGTTTCAGACCAGCTGCAGCTCAAAAACAGCACACTGAAGCTTCCGGTGCCATTTTAGATTTTTCTTTTGTCTCACAGCTCATTTTGTTTTACATTGTATTTGTAGTGCTGTGTAGATTTTGAGCAAAACAAACGAAACTACTTTTGAAGCTGCCAAAGAACAAACAACAGAATAGGAACTTGACAGAAACAGACAACTGCATGTTAAAATCGCTTATAAAAAAGGCCAGAATGCAGCATTGCTGATTGGTGTGATTCGCTTAAAATAAACTTCAACTAGAAATGTTTTTAATGTCTTAAAGTGAAAGGTCYGCTGTTTTGGAAGTGGGGTTCTGCTATGAACAATGAACATCTTACCTGTTGTAGACAGCTCTTTGGCCAACCTCAGTTTGGAGAAATGAAGCGTAATTTTGCCATACATTTCACATTATACAGTTATTCCTGTAGTAATATTATGTTCAAACCTGCTGGTGTGAGGATTCTGTTTTTGTTTTGTATTTTAATTACAAGGGTGTTTTCCCCAGCTMGACAGCAAAATATTTTGATACATTAATACAGGGCTATTCAAATAAATTGCTCAGAGGGGCACAGTTAGAAGTCAACAGCTCAACAGAAGGACAATCATTACTATCCTTCACCATTTAAATTTATTCATTTTGTTGCATTGATTCAAAAAATTCAGGTTTACAAATGATATAAAAATATGTTCATATTAAATTTAATAAAAACAGAAGTCACTCGCAGGCCAAATTTAACACCTGTGGTCTAGCTTGTCAGTTTTGTCAGAATCAGACTGTGTTTTTCTAAACTAAGCATTATCTGCAACAGGTAGGATATTTTTTGTTTATAACTATTCCACAGAAACCCACTTTGAAGGATCTGAAATGTCAGAACTCAGTGGGGAGCACCTGGTGACTTCTAGGATCCCACTGTGCTCATGTCTGATCAGACATTTAACCTCTGTCAAACAAATCCTGTTGAAACATCTTTTGAAACATTAAAGTTGTGCTCAGAGACAAGTGACTGGAAAAAAATTAAAAAGTCAAACAAATCAGTGGGTTTTAAGGGGATCATTTACAATGCAGAAAGTTTGACAAAATAAAACCGTTCCTATTGCAACTTTGCTCTCATATTTAGATTTTCTCATTACTTTTTTGTTCCAAAACACTTAAACTTTTGTCCACTTTCTAAAATTGTGTGTGTAAAGTTTTATGACTATCATATTCATGTCCTTGTTTCCTTTACAGATGTATGACATAATTCCTGACTTGACTTTTTCAGAATCTAAAACATTTCAAAGTCTATAAAAGCTGTAGCCATATTTTAATCTTTTTTCCACATTCTTGTAAATTTTGCAGTCTGAATTACAAAAACTCCAAAAGAAATGCTGAAATATGTTCTTGAACAAAGTGTCACAGCTGAAAAAAACGTACACTTTTTGGTCTTGGTCATTCCCGCTGATAGTTACTTAAGCAAAACCATTTGCTAAAACTAAGAACAGGACACAAAAAGGAGAAAAATGGTGTTTGTATGAGTCGTAGATGCTCACATGTGAAGTGCAAATAATTACTTTAAAACACAAATTACTAGATGTATTAAACATTTTGTTCTATTCTGAAGAATCWTTTCAGCAAAGTCACTCACTAAACATTGTTAGAAGAAAAAAAGAAAGGGTGGGGGGATAAAAGGTCACAGTTCTTTTAAATGGTTGAATATTGATCAGCATCTTTTGCAACTGAAGTCAATCTCTCACTCATTGTTTTTCTGCTCCACTGAACGTCTGCTTTCTTTTTTGTTTAACTTTAAACCAGCAAACAAGTCACTGGAACTGAGAACAATCACAGATCAACAAAAACACAGAACAAAAAAATAGGCCAAATAACAAAACATTTTTTTTTTTGCTGATGCTAGTTTCAGCATGTGTCTCAATCTCACCCACCCCAACCACACACACACACACACACACACACACACACACACACACACACACA
>NW_013952419.1:453340-456500 GCF_001266775.1 Austrofundulus limnaeus | reverse complement strand
GCTCTGTCTGGTGTGGCACTCAATACCTTTTCACTCAGTAAGACAACTTTTTTCTTTATAACAAATTAAAAGTCTACCCACTCTTGAAGAGATATACGTAACCCTCTGCCTTTTATGACAAAGTTTTGAACTTCAGTATCTTTTGATGAGGAGACATTTCAGTTTTTAAATAAGGATTTATAATGTGGTTTGAGGGTTTGTTTGTTTGTTTGTTTGTTTTTAGTATTTTGTATATTGCCCCTTGGGTATAATAAAGTTTTACTTGACTGGACTTGATTTTGTTGCTTAGGCTTATGCCATAAACAGATGTATCGGCTTTATTGTCTCTGCTTTAAATTGGTAACATTTGAACAAATGCATGCTATGATCTTCATGGGGTGGCAGACAGTTCTGTTGGGGTGGTGGGATGCCTTAACTAAATAACAGTTGGGAAATGCTGACATGAAAAAAAATAATGTTTTTTTTCTGATAAATTTCTTTTCATTTTCAGTTTGAAGTCTGCAGGAACACAGTAAAGACTTAAATAAAAACATATCTTGTTTTATTTAAAGTTTTAGAATGGATCCCCACTCGTGTGAGAACTGCCACAGGGACATTAACGGCTTACTGTTACACATTCGGACAGCTGATCCTGGCAGCCATCGCTTACTTCATCCGAGACTGGAGGTGGRTAACTCTGACAGTGTCGCTGCCGCACTTCGTTTTCTTCCTCTTCTCATGGTGCGWCACCAAGACATGCCGCTGGAGTCATGCCTAAAGTTTCTAATATTCAGTGACACAATATATGTAATTAGAATAGATTGAGCAAATAAGTTTTGCCTTGGCAGGTGGTTTCATGAATCTTCAAGATGGCTGGCTATAAAGAATAAGCCTGAAGAAGCCGTCAAGGCTCTACAAAGTGTGGCCAGGTTTAACGGACGCCATGAGGAGGGAGAAAAGATTGATGTTAACGTGAGTAAATGGTTATTGTTGGTGTTTTTTATTWAACTTTTTGTATTGTGTGTAAAACCATGCTCTTTTTTTTACACAGATGCTGCAGGAGTCCATGAAGAAAGAAATGTCCTGTTCCCAGGGGACACATTCTGTCCTGGATCTGTTCCGCACACCCAACATGAGGATTATGACCCTCTGCCTCAGTGCTGTCTGGTGCATAGAACGCTCTAATTGAAAAACAAACAAAGTAAAACCCATCTTGAATTGTTCTGCATRAAAACTTTGTATGGTTTTAGGTTTTCAACCAGTTTTGCGTACTACGGCCTCTCTATGGACCTTCAGAAGTTCGGTGTGGACATCTACTTGATACAAGTGATCTTTGGAGTCGTCGACATTCCTGCTAAAGTCGTCATAAATGTGACTATGAGTTTTATTGGACGTCGGCCGTCACAAAGTGGCGCTCTCATCCTTGCTGGAATCCCTATTTTGATCAACATTCTCATTCCCTATGGTACGTTAGAACACACAGAAACCTCATCTGCAGCAATATTCTGCAGAAAKAGGACAGCAATCTGATGAAAGTCATCATTTTCTGCAGATAAACAAACCGTACGAACATGTCTGGCTGTGTTTGGTAAAGGTTGTCTTGCTGCCTCCTTCAACTGCTGTTACCTTTATTCCGGAGAACTTTACCCAACTATCATTCGGTGAGTCTTTCAATTAAATAATATGGAAAATCCTTCTAAAAACCTGGAACCAGACAAGGGAAATTTTAAAAATTAAAAATTCCTTATAAACTTGGAAGACCTGGCAGAAGAAAAACAGTCAAAGCGTAGATGAGCAYCATCACACTAGGTTAACCTTGGCCTTGACAGACTGGACCATGGGTCAAGTTAAGTGGCAGAAGTTTATATTTTACACAATACTTTTGTCAGCCAAAAATCAAATTTTGTTCATCAAGAAATGCATGCTGTGGTCATGGGTCGCTGATCCGGTGGCATTGCTGTGCTGGGCGCGGGGAGCTTGGGGTTCTGGGGTCGTGCCGTCCCTGGGCTGTGGTCCTGGTGGGGCTGGGGGGGGCTTGAGTCCTGGCGGGTGGGTTTCCGGGGTCTGGGCCAGTTTGTGCCCCGGTGCCAGGCTCTGAGCGTGGGGCCCTTGGTGTGCTGGTGGGCTGCGGGTCTCATGGGCTGGGGGGTTGGGCTGGCTGGGGGCGGGGCCGGTGGCCCGTGGGAGGGGATTGGCCAAGCCAGCCTGGGTGTCTAGTGTGCTATATGTTCTGAGAGTTGTCTGAATGATAGGGTGGGTATAGTATTTCTTCTGGGGTGGGGCTGGGTGGGTGGCCTTGGTGGCGGCTGGGGGCTGTGCTGGGTCAGCTGGCTGGCCCCTTTGTTGTGGCGGAGGCTCACTRTTGGCCCCTCTTTGCGCTGTCGGCGGCTGGATGTGCGSTCTCGGCTGGATCATCRTTGCGGGGGTTCGGTAGCTTCTTTGGGCTGCGGGTTGGCTGTGGGGATGGGGGTCGGGTCTTGGGGGTCTGGATGGCTCTGTGACAGGTGGACTGTCAGTCCTGCTTCCTGGTGGTCCTCTGGGCTCTGTTTGTCCATGATCTGGGGCCTTATAGGCCTGGTGGTCGGTCTGTCCAGAGGAAGAGGTCCTGGGCCTCATTCCCTGGGTGGGTCTTGGAAAATMGGGGCGCCTACTGGGGTCAGAGGAGCTGACCCCCCRGTAAGAGCATTTTGCTCGCTCAGTTTTTTCTCCCCATCCTCCACCACACTCCTCCACCCTCCTCATTTTCAACTGCACTCATGTAGGATTTTTGGGGCACAGGTGTGGTATAAACGGCAACAATTTTACATCTCAGTTTGTTATAACCACCTTGGCTCCAATTTTAATGTACACCTTAGACATTCACTCATAACATCCTCATAACGTTTACATTTAGGYACTTGGGGTGGGCACCTAGGGCTTCCAAGGGYCGGGATGGAACACTCCCACCACTGASGCCTGTGCCCACTCCCAGTATTTGCTTTTAGACATTTAGGGTTTTGGGGTGGAGTTGGGGTGGAGGGGGAACTGGCATCGTGCTGGCCTCTGCCCCGTCTTCTTCTCCGTTTTAATTGTATCATAGAACATCACGCATCAACAGTACATATGAGGGTGGGGTGTGTGTGTCGGGGTCTTTTTTTTACTCCCCCATTCACTGTTGGCCTTCTAGGGATGGGGTCTGGGG
>NW_013952419.1:447633-452854 GCF_001266775.1 Austrofundulus limnaeus | reverse complement strand
GCTATAATCATCATAATTATAGATATGCATTTTTGTTGCTGGGTGTACAGCCAAGATGTCAGGTGTGTTGTCTTGTGGTTTCTTTATATATATTACACATATATTCTAATCTCTCTTTCACTATTTTCTATTACATTTCACTATTCTCTTACTTTTTCTTGTTAAAAAAAAGCCACTGATGATGAAGAAGCTAAGATACTAATATTCAGATATTCAGTTCTGCTTTCTACTGAATTGGCAAAAAGAGAGAGAGAGAGAGAGAGAGAGAGAGAGAGAGAGAGAGAGAGAGAGAGAGAAATGCATGCTGGACACAAAATAAAACAAATTTTGAATTCCTCAAAACAGTACAACATTTGATTTTTACTGTTTACGTTATCTAAGATGGAAACCAAAGGAGGTTAGCTGCAATATCTTTTCCCCCCAAACTGCAGAAACTGAGAGACATGCTGGTTTWTTACATTTAACTTCAGGCTAAAATCAAACTTGTAGAAATCTGTTACGAGTTGGTGTTCAGTCAGTAGATGAAAATATTAACAATACTCACTAAAKACAAGATCTAAAGAGTTTCAAACTAAACTGGAAAAAGCCACCAAAATATGTACAAGCTTGGTACTTTATACTTCAAGGGTTTGCCAATCAGGACATAAAAAATATGGTGGTTTTAATATTTGATAAAACAACATCAGATGACCTACCCTGTTAACAAAAAACAAAACTAAATTGCAGAACCAGTCTGTGAAAACGTGCYCCCTTCACTACTTGATGGAATTTAAGATTATCAGTAACAATCAGGCTCATCTAAACTAAAGTACTCCACTAAGTTAGTATCAGGAACCATGAGCAGTCCTGGAAAAATGATGTTTTTCTTGYTATAAAGCCTCTTCTCTTTAAAAACAACACAAATTCAGTTTGAGGAATTAAATCTGAACAAACACCAACACTTCTGGAACAAAGTATTTTTGACAGACAAGAACAAAATGAAGACATTTGGCTAGAATATGCAGCTCCTTGTTTAACCGAAAAACTAAAAATCCCTTCATACTAACTCTATTCTAAAGTACTCTAAAGTCAAACCATCTACAATATATCTGTCTGCACACAAGCTGAAAAGGGGGTCATCCTATGGGGCAATGATTCCAAACACACCAGCAAATCTACAACAGGATGACTGAAAAGGAAAATAATCTATGTGTTGCAACGGCTCAAAGTTCAGATCTCAAAAATGATTGAAATACTTTGAGCGAGCTGCACAGAAACAAATGTTTTAAACCAATAAAGTAAAAACATATCCCTCCTCTATAATAATGCAAACACATTATTTATGACAGTATATTTTTTCAACTTGACTACACTCGGCCATTACATGACATGCTGTTCCCTGTTCTGAGCAAAAATTTTCCCAGTGGAAATGTTTAAAGCAGGAAAAAAATATATAAATAAAAAAAAATTAAAAAGTCAGTACCTACACTAATTGTATCGATTTGGTGGAAAAAGGCTGACATTCATCAAAACCCAGAGTCACAGCTCAAAAACAAACTWAAAAGAAATCAAGAAAAACAAAAGACTACTGATATGGGATTTTGGTGCAAAATCCAGAGTTTAAAGAAACCCAATCCCCTGACACAAACATATCAGTCTAACATTTATTTATTTTACAAGGTTGGGAAAGGTCTTTGGGACCAAAACATTGATTATTTGTGCTCCTTTAGAGCTGAGGCCCTTTTCAAACACAGATACAGGGGTGTTTATTGTTAGGCAGAGTTTTAATCAGTGTGATGTAATTAACTCTACTTCTTCAGCCTTCATATATGGAAGCACTTTTGTGAAAGAAACACAATTCAATCATGTTTGAAATTCTGTTTAAATATTAATCCTTAGTGGTTTTGAAATAATCTTTTTTTTTTGGCAATTTTTTGTCAAATACAAAGAACGCTCTGAACTTTTCATGATGCAGTTAACTTACCTGCAGAAATGTTAACAGTCTGGGACCGCATTGTGATTATTTGAGTTAGAATTAGACAAAAATGTGCTCTTTGGCTTTGCCTTCCAAATGTCCCTYAGGCTCAGACGGCTCCTTGCTGCAGGGGTTTGCCACAGTGAGCCAACTAACACGAAAGATTTGGTTGTTGTTCTGCGAAGAAAGCCCTTCCTGACACAACCTGGTCTCAGACCAGTAGTTTTACCATTACAAGTGGGCATTTAGCTAAAAGACGTTAAAATGATGCTGTTTGGTTTTCTGATGCCTTCTTTTGTTTGGTGACACCTCAGGGCACCATACCGATCTTTGGGTTTGCAGAAATTTAACAGAAAAATCTGTCTATAAGATGTTTCTTTCTCCTATGTAAACTTTGTAAGCGGTTTTGTGGTGACCAGCCGCAATTGTTTTATAAATCCAAAGGAAGACACGTTATAAACTAGAAACACTCGCAGAGCTCAAACCTCTGCCAAGGCAATTTCCTTTATCCRCCTTGGCAGAGGTAATGCACCAGCTTGGATAGAGTAAGCAAGTAGCAATAAGGGCTGTAAGAAAATATCAATACACTGGCATATTGTGATATTTCATTTCCCGATGTATCGATTCTTTAAAGCACTGTGTCAAAATTTAATGAAGGCTTYAATAGTAAATTTTCATGCCTGCGGTTCATTCTTGTGTTGTATTCTAACCTCTGATTGCTAGTTGGCAGTGAACAGTCAGCCATTTGGCTCCTCCAGAGCCTGAGAGTATAATGCTAGCTCCAACGTTAGCATTGTGAGTAAAAGTTAGCACTAAGTACCGATGACTGAACCTGAGCAGATGAGACCCACATTAGTCTGTTGTTAGTGTGGTGGGTGACCATATTTTTATAATAAATTACTATAAATATAAAGCGGCCACAAATACGTATATTATCAAACTACTTATTGGCACATTAGACCTAAAACATGTCTAAAATAAGAAATATGGATATGAAAATACACACAAAACATGAGTTGTTTTTTTATTACTTTTATTATGGCACTGTATTATGATATAATGTACTGTGATCCCTATGTCATGATATATGTCACTAAATTCTTACCAATACACAGCCCTAGTAGTGATGTTACAGCCTCAGCAGCTGTTGACGTTTTCTTGATTTTGCCTGATTACAAGACCCCAAAACAGCTTTAAATAATGTCTGAAATAGTTTAATGTGTAGTCCTGTCTGACTCTTTCTTTCATCAGTCAAAACGGCATGGGATGGGTTTCCATGTGGGCGCGTGTCGGAGCRATGGTAGCCCCCATGGTCCAGCTCACTGGGGACTACATACCCTGGCTGCCAGGGTTGATCTATGGAGGAGCTCCAATCCTTTCTGGGGTGGCGGCCATTTTTCTACCAGAAACTCTTGGCACACACCTTCCTGATACAATTCAAGATGTGGAGGAAAGGTAGGAGCGGCCATTTCCAGAGGGAGGTCAAAGCAATCGTTTAGCAACAGGACAACTTTTGGTGTGGTTAGTGGTAGAGATCTGCTCAGGGTTTGCTCAAACAGTTGCAGGCAGATAAAAAGTTTTATTCATAATCCTTATTTTTTTTTCTGTTGCGAACACAGGGGATCTGGAAAAAAGTCCAAAGCATCAGAAAAGGAAGCGACACTCCTGCAGGACACTCAGTCAAATCTCCTCAAACAGGCTGCCTGAGACGCCTCAGCTGCAGGTCCGCTGAATGCACTGACGACTTCATGAAAATAAAGCAAACTGCTTCCTCCTCGCACCTGTATATTTGATCTGCACAAAGTTTATTTCCTCTCATAGTTAAGAGACGTTTGGGGATATTTTTTTTAAAAAGGTCAGTAAAACAAGCTAAATGCCTGCAGACAATCAAATAAACTGTGGGTTTGTTGGAGATCTTTAGGGTTCATATTGTGGCAAACGTGTTTTATATTTCCAACATCTGTGGTAGAATATTTTTCTTTTAGTAAAACTTTAATATTTTTGCTTCCACTTTATGTACAACATTTGTATTTGTAAACAACAAATYCTGTTTTAAAWTAAATAATATTTAAATTACGTGCTTCTTTATTTATGTTTAATTACTGCTATCTAAACCAACTGAATCAGAAATAGGGGTCTGCTCGGGCTACAGCTCCTCCTGGTGGTGAATATTAAATATTACACAAGCAACAACAAATAACATAGTTTTTCTCAATAYTAAAACATTCTAATAAAAACATTGTCAGCTGTAGCATTGCTATAGACGAGGTTAGAATGATAGACAACAGTAAAAACATCATTTCTTTTCTTTCTGTTTTCATCCAGGCAAGCATTAGCATTGCAGCGTAGTTCCTYTCGAAAGTAATAAAAAGGCAGCCTGTTTAAAACTCTCAAAAGCCATTATTCTAAAAGTATGTTTGTTTATGATCTGTTTGGTAATTTTTGTTATGTGCCAACTGTTTAGGCAGATAAACATTTTAGGATGGGTTATTGGTGCTGCTACTTACAGTGTTACCACCATGATGATCCAGTTGCTGGCTGCCACTCGACTCCTCTGCAAGAGGCATGAGCTGATGTTATTTAAAGTCTATGGAATTACCCTTAAGATTTTTCCTATTTATTCACGAGTTTATTTAATATCTAAATAAATAACAAAACAAAGTGCTGTGCAATTTATTTATTATTTAGAAGAAGCAATTAAGATCCTTTCTTACAACATTCCTCTTGTGGAAAAAATGCAAAGTTGAGCCAGAAAATGTGAAAATATGAAAACACAAAGCAGTTTTAGATTGGCTTTTATTACCTTTTTTATTGTCGTCTGCTTGCTTTGGTGGATATTTCAATACCAACAAGTGTGAACGTCACCTTTTGTTTTAAAATAACTTCCAGGTGCAGGAGGTGAACTGTTGCAGCTTTGAGACACCTGCCTTGTTGTTTTCATGACGCCATCTAGTGGTGAATTTATACAAATGCATAAACACAACTTTGGAGWGTCTGTAAAACAAGTATCTTAAAAAATCTGCTTTTAAAGCTGAAAAAGTCACAGAATATCTTCTTTTCATGTCTTTCATATCTTTTCTCTTCTGTGATAAATGCAGCCGATTCATTTGTGATTTAATGTTTTAACAAAAACATGCAGTTTGATGGATTTTACAGTGTGTGCAAATAGTTACATTTGTCTAAGACGGTTACAAGGATTCATTCAGTTGAGTTTTTTTTTTGTGAATTTGAAACTTTTCCTTTTTGTCTTTTTTAAAATATTTTAAT
>NW_013952419.1:429179-447572 GCF_001266775.1 Austrofundulus limnaeus | reverse complement strand
TGTCTGTCTGTCTGTCTGTCTGTCTGTCTGTCTAATCTTTAAACTACATACATAGCAGACAGGTGTGGGCCAGATCTGGTGTCAAGCTGACCCTGCTGGCATGGCATGTGGTATGATAACCAATCGTGGTCCAGCTCTGGCAATGATGGTGCTGTTTTTAAGGTGGCATGCCACAACTGGCCCAGTTGTGGTTTGGTTTCCGTGGTGTTGGCCCACACAAGACCTAGCTCTGACAAACCACAGCAGGGCCATCAAAGGGCCAGCATTCTTAGTGATAGTGCATTGTATGGACCAGAGCCAGGCCAGACAAATTTGTACTTTGAGGGCAACATATTAAGTGGGTTTGGCTTCACCAGGAGTTTTTCTGCGCACCAGATGAGATCGATCAGAAGCCCAGATTCGAAGACTTTCTCCACAAAATAACTGCAACATAAAATGATATGAATAAAGATTTATTTTTCCATATGAATAGGTGGAGTCATTTTTCATTTTATTTTACATTCTATGACAAACTCGCAGTTTTTTATTGTGTGGTTCTTTTTTTTCTAGCATATGTCAGGAATGAGGTGGGGGGAGAGAAGAATCTTTTTTATTGCTGAATGTTAAATGAAATACACTTTCGCTGACTGGAAAAATAATTGTCTGCTGCTTTTTTTTCCTCTTTCTTTTTTTTTTCATTGTTATTTTAATAACCATGCACCCATCTAACCTTGACCACAAGGACATGCAGAGGAGAGATGTTCAAACATTTTAAGTGACGGTGGGGAGGGTCATAAAACAAACAAAAGAAAAACAAAAAAGAAGAGAGTGGCAAGACATGGCTGGTAGCAAACTGGGTGAGAGGACTGGGAAACTGAAGGAAAAGGAGGGGTCACATTTAAACTAGAGAAGCATCTTCTTTAGCCTTTTTTTCAGACATCCAAAAATTAGACCCAGAGGTGAGAAACTCAATAAAAACATTTGTAAGCTTTGACAGAAGCGTGACCAGAAATCGTTCTCTAAAACAAAATTCTACGCACATTTATCATCGAGCGCTAAGAATCGCAGATCAGTCATTTTCATGACGTTCTGCGTCGATACTCATTAGACCATTTGGCGTTCCGTTGATGACAGATTATTGGCGCCTTTTTCTCACCGAGTTGCTGAAAATTTGAGATCATGTTGCACGAAATAGGATAAAAARGTTGTACTTAAGTGGAGGATGAAGGGCTTCTGTGAGGGAATTAACTGTTCGGATCYTCAGTCGTTCTCAGAAGTACTACTGGAGGAGACGGGAAACTGAGTCTGAGATTGTTCTGAGGTGTGTGAGGTGGAGCGGTTTCAACAGAAGACATCACAGTCATTCCAACGAGAAAAGGTTTTAAAAATGGATGCATAAAGATCTTTTTAAAAAGGTTTGGAAGAAGTGAGTGAGTTTTTACAGTCACCTCTTAGAAAATAATGTAATCAAAGAGCAAAATAGAAAGTTTTGCATATTTTTGCATCATATGAACCTCCTCAGTTTCACAGCTAGTCTGTTGTCCGTACAGCTCCTTCCACTTGGCTTTTCCTGTTCTGTGAGTGGGAGGGACCTGGTTTACCTCCAGATCCTCAGTGTCTGAGAACCTCAGGTAGACTTTTATGAAAGAGTTAGATCGAATGTTTTAAAGCAAGGTTCTGTGGGACGGTTGTGAATGATTAATATCTTACTTGCGCTTCGCACAACCTCATTTAGTAGAAACAGTTTCTTTCTGACTGGCAGTGGTYCCACTTCATCCACTTCCGTTAATAGTGGAACAAGCTTATMTTTTTAARCATCAGTGGACCTATTAGCTTCCAKTAATTTTAAATCCACTAAAAAATTCACAAAAGTAAAACTTTTTTATGCAATTTATCCAGAATTAAACAAAAACTATCCCCTCTTACAAGCAGTGCTGCATGTGTCAGGCACCATGTGCATGACATGTAGCATCTTTAGCAGCTAAACTTCAAACTAAGAAATAAAAATAACATTTAACAATATTTAAATAATAATACAAAAAATACTATGCATAAAATATGGTAGAGAAAGTATTGATATTTGACTAACTTCAAACAGTATTTCTAAAAATACAAACACAATCAAAGAAATGCTTTTATTTTGAAACAAAGTGTCATAAGTTAGTCTAAAGCTACGTTCACACTGCAGGTCAATGCTCAGTTCCGATTTTTTGAAAAAATCGGATCTTTTGGCGTGAACATTCACAGTACATTTTAAATGCGACCTGCATCAGACTCTAGTGTGAACGCTACACAGAGCTGATGTGATGCTTGTGCAGTAAAAGACGTGATGTCTCATTCAGCTGGCTTGTTTGCTTACAGAGCTAGCATGGATGCTACTTTTTGCACGTCGAATCTGAAGTTGTTGTTTAATCAGAGCTGATTAAATAATTATCTGACGTGCTTGTTTAGTTCAGTGTTTATATCTGAACCTGCCTCTGACCGGGATGCTCCGGTGAAGCTTTTTATTTTTTGAACAGAACAACAAGCTGGAAATAAATTATCGACCGAGTAACTTTAGGATTGATACGTCTTATTCACCTCTTCTTCACCTCCACCTCACTGATGAAAAAGTCGGATGGAATGTGACATGAGCGTTCACACTGCAGTCYCTRTGTATACGATTCAAAACCACACACTGAAGCGGCCTGGGTCGGATTTTAAAAACTTGGATTTGTCYCGTTCAGACTGTCATAAAAAAAAATCGGATATGGATCGCATTTGCCTGCAATGTGAACGTAGCCATAGCTATATCTCTGGTTTGGATTGGCTGGTTTGCCAGTAATGATCCCACCCACCTTCGAATTAAACCAATAAAAAACTAACAACAGGTTTGCATCAGGCCTGCTAATCTTCTTAGCTGTTTGCGTTAGTGAAGCTAAAGCTCTTTTTTAAGCAGAATATTGATTAGTGAAGCTAACGTTTTGGTTAGCTGTGCTCACCACTGCTGACTGGACAAATGAGCTAACGGCTGGTCAGAGCGGGATCAACACAGAAGTGCTTTCAACTTAAACTCAAAGATTTGTTTTAGCCATTTATGCAAAAACTAATTATAATAGTTGCATTTGCACACAGTTTAAGATTTAAGATTAAGATTAAGTTTAAGATTTTTAAGTGCAAATAGCAGTAGCAGTTAGCTATAGCACTTGCAATATAAAWTTTTTCTTAAAAAAATCATATTCATTTTGGAAAACAAAAACTGTAGAGAGGTGTATGAAACAGCTTTCATATCAAGTGTTTCAAATGAAGTTGTTTGAAGATAGTAGCCATCCACAGCAGGTAAGATAAGAGCTGTTCACAATGTTTCCCACAAAATTCTCTCATCAAAATGTTCAAACTAACCCTTTGAGGTGGGAGAATGAAGAAATGTGGTGGTGTGTGTATGTGGGGAAGGGAGGGGGGCGCATGTGAGAAAAATCCTGAGACACTGCATGGCCTTTTAACACCAGCCACGAGAAAAGAAAGGACACAGAAAGATGATGAAATGTGTAGATTTTTAGTGACAACAACAACAAAAAATCTTTTTGTTTGGTCTTAGATGGTAGCTAACCCTAACACCCCCACCCCCACCAGTGAAAGAACGTAAGGAAAACCTACTGGAATGCTCTTTTTAAAGGGGGCAGGCTTGGTGTCTTACCTGTTCCGCTACACTGAGTGTATGTGTGTGTAGGCATATGTTCATATTGTTGCGAGGACTTAATTTGACATTAGACGACACTTGTGAGGACATTTTGCTTGGTCCACCCAAGGAGAAAACAGCATTTTTGGGGTTCTGGTTAGGCTGTAAAAATGAATGGAAGTCAATGCGAGTCCACACAAAGTTAGGGAAACCATATGTGTGTGTATGTGTGTGTGTGTGTGTGTGTGGGGGGGGGGTGTCACTGTTCTGATCCGCGGACGCAACAGGAAGTTCTTCCAACAACCGCAGGTGCATGCAAGCAGAGGATCATGCGAACACGCAGACACATTTATGCACACATTCAGTCTCTGGAAACATTTGTCAGTGAGAAACAAATATAATAAAATAAAATAACAATAATAATATTAATAATACACTGTATTCATCATCCATAATCATCAGCCCTGAGGGCAAATCATATTAATGTAAACACACACTTTACGTTGAAGTGGTTTATATTGCATGACATGAAAGGGGTTTATGCTCCAGGAAAAGGACAAACTTCATAAAAGAATGCCTTTCGGAAACAAAGTGAAACAGAAAAATTCAGAAAAGACACACAAAAAACAAACAAACAAACATAAATGTGTATAAAAAATGAGGCGTCCATATAAGAAAGGCTACAAAACCTCCACTGGCCCTCTGGTATCGGCAAACAGCAAAAGGCACCACAATATTACTCTAATTTTTTTTAAACGTGAAAAAACTGGACCATCTTTTTTATGCTGTAAATCAAAATGTACATATAAATAGTTTTCCCTATAAAAAATTCTTTGTTGTTAACTAGTAGACAACTTTTTGCTAAAATGAAAATAAATATTTCATTTGTTTAGAATATCTGTCAGTTATATAAAATAAAAATATTTCTTATAGATGAAGATCAGTACTATATTGATTTTTTTTCTCGGTTCGTTTTCACTCTTTAATGGGGTGTAGTGTCCGGTTTGGGGCGTGAGTGTGTCAGTCTCGTATGCGTGTTCCCGTGCCCGCTGTGCCACCCTGAAGAGTGAGAAGTCCGACTGTCCACCGGCCTGTAGATGGTGGAGGGCTCGGTGTTCATGTTCTGCATACTGAGGAAGGGGGTGCTCTCGCCGTCCACCTCAGACTCACTATCCGTTAGGCAGCTCCGAGATCCTAAGTCCCGAGACGCCTCGTATCCACGCGGGGCCACGTGGCCGTTCAGTCTGGATCGTCTCCAGCGCCGGCTACCCGTTCCACTGGACCCGCTTGTCTTTGGTTGCTCCCGAGAGGAGAGGTACTCCTGGGTGGTCTCATAGTCTTCTTCCTCAGCCAGCTGGTAGGGGCTGGAAGGCAGGCTGCCCCTGCTGTCGTTTAGATAGGTACGGCGCTGCTGCCGGTAGGGCTCCTGGCACTGGGCGTCGTGTCGGGCCACCTGGTAGCGGCGCAGCAGAGGCTGGTCATCCTCGAGAGGATAAGGATTGTGGACAGCAGGAGGGAGCGACATGGCATGGCTGGCATTGGGGGATGTAATCTGGAAGGTAGGCACCTGGGGGGGCAATGAGTAGTGGAAATCCACCGGGGAGAGGCGGGCTGGTGTTGTCAGGGCTGACACGTATCTGTTAGGAAAAAACACAGAGGGTTAGAAAAGAACGAGAAAAGAATGAAAAGCTTCAAATAGACCAGTTCTCTGCATGCACAGCATTGTGGGTAGGGTTCTTAAAGGTTTAGTGGCCTAAGTAATATATCTACATAATAATATATACTCAACAAAAACATTAAAACAAGTTCAAAAAGAAGACAATTTTAGTTTGAAGATAAWTYTAAAGATCTTAAAGGATATTTAGCYCAAATCAGTTTTGAGTATCAGCTCTGTATAACGACACAGATTTACTGGATAATTTGTTCAGTGTCAATGGCGTTTCTATTGCAACCTCAGCATTTATACARATAACCTTTGACCCAGCTTTGCACATTGTAACTAAGAAATGCTTTTTTTTCTTTGACATTTTTAAATTGTCTTTATGTTTTAGTGTTTCATGACCATTAGTTTTTTTTTGTTTTGTTTTTTGAATAAAAGTATTTTTAGACACTAAAACTGAAGTTCTGGTTTGTTTATAGTCTGTGTTTAATTTATGTTTTCTGATTCTGGTGTTTAGTTATGTTAATTGTGTTTTCATTTAATCATCTATCTCTCAGCCACTTCCACGCCAGCTTTGGCTGTTTGTAATAAAGTTTAGTTTTAGTTTTGAGTTCCTGGTGTCAGTCTGCACTCCCGGGTCCAGCCTCAGACTATGACAGAGATGACTTTAAAAGTGAASTCAGTTTATCTAGAAAAGCACTACTTTATTTAAAACCTGTGAAAAGGATGAAACTGCATTGTTTTAGACTGAATCGATTGTTTTTGAGATGTTCCATTTTAGTCCAGTATTTTTTGGGAGACAAGGCTCTTTGGGTTACTGTCTTGTGAAGACGACTGATAGCTCTGTTCCTGCAGTAGATAAATAACCAGGATAAATATAGACCACTGTACACTCAAGTTAGAAAAAGGCGAGCAGCTTCTTTCTTCTTTTTCCTTTTGTGCTAAATCAGGCTTAACCTATATTTGTGATAGAATGACAAACTGCCACATAGTTTGTTGAATAAAATAAATACCATTCAAGGCACATGTGTCAAACTCAAGGCCTGCAGGCCAAAWGTGACCTGCCATGGTATTTCTTGTGGCCCACAGGAGCTATTAAGATTTATTTATGTCCTTGAAATAAGCATTTCCTGCTTTAAAACCAGCATTGACCATAAACTTCATCTCCCATAATGCATGATGATTATCTTACCRACAAAATGACTGCATCCCACCACTGASTGGAGGTGCACAGAGTGAAAAGGTAGCTGGCAACCAGCAAAAATGCAGTGAAGTGGAGATTTTATACGMCGAATCACAGCAATTTTGCTGTGACCAAGTGGTACTGCGAAGTGGGAGTTTCCCACTTACAAAGTGTAAATTTGATGTACCACAGGGATCCATTCTGGGGCCTGCTCTTTTTTCACTTTACATGCTGCCGTTAGGACCTATTATTGCACGCCATAGTTTGTCTTCCCATCTATGTGCAGATGATTTGCAAATCTATTTGCCAGTCACTTCCAGTTTCTCTCTTGCTTTAAACTCCYTTGTCAGCTGCTTKAATGACATCAAACATTYGCTGTCTCAAAATGTCCCCCACCTAAATAATYACAAAACTGAATGGGCTCTTTTATTTTTGGATGTGTTTTTAACTTGCAATGATTTATTGTGACCTGTTTTTATTTGCTTTTTATCTTGTGAAGCACTTTGGTCAATGTAAGGCATTGTTGGAAAGTTCTATATAAATAAAGTTTATTTTTTATTTTTACTAGTATTTCTGTTTTATTTATTTCATATTTAGTCAGTRGTWRACYTAGTACYTCTTAGTYTTTATAAGAGGACATGTGAAAACTTTGRTTCTATGCAGAAAATACAATGTAGAGCTCAGTTATTGTTGGTTAGTAGTGCTCAGCTGTAGCGCAATGTTGACATACAATAAGCATCGTTTCCACACTGTTTCATATTTTCAGATGGCTCAAACAGTCCTGTCACWTCGGAWACYAAYYGAAACTTTTCAAAGTMCTTCTGGAAAAGCCTGCTGCCCACCTGTCGCTGTGTGGAGAGTCTCCCAGCGAGTCGAACGAGTCCCCGTACTGGAGCCCCGGCCGGTGGGGATCAGAATAAGCACAGTGTGCAGCTCGCCGCGCCCGCGCCTCCATGCACGCAGGACTGCTGCATTTACTGGTCCCCACGGACGATGACATCATTCCCGGAGAGTCGGAGAGGAAACTTTCGGACCGTTGCAGGCTCCATGTTCTCTCCTCATGTCTGACAAATAAAAGAGGTGTTAACATGAACACACCCCAGTGATACATTATATATAAAAGTTTCTTTTTTTCTTTTTCTTTTTCTTTTTGGGAAAAGATGAACGCCTTTTGAAAAAAGAAGTCATCTGTTTCCAACAGGCAGAACATTAAACCAATCCATCCAAGTTATTTGCCGTATGAGAACATGTGCACACTCCTTAGACGTAATTTATGAAATCTTTACATCAAGACGTCTCTGGAAATAAATTATGGCTCTCAGGTAGATGATTATGTCTCGTATTGTCTTAAACATTCACATGTGTAAATCAATAAAGTCCATTTTCAGCCATCTGTTGCTCATACACCAGATTTTTCTTTTCCTCAAGTTTCTCTCAGCGAAACCTGGATGGATTTCAGTCAGCTTTTAGTTCACAACAACAGAGTCCTCATAAATTTGCTTAGAGAGAGAAAAATAATGGGACGGTGTACCACAATTAATCCAGCAGGACCTCTTACTGAAATAAAACTCTCTTTTATTTGTCGCTCTGTTGTGCTATCAAATTGATTTCTGTGAAAGATTTAAAGTCTCTTATCGCTGAGTCATATGATCTAAACTCACCAACAGTTTAATCCTGATGTTACACACAGGCATTCCTTTCATTAGAATTGATTTGTAACCAGATATAACCATGATGTTATGTCTGTAAAAATGGCTTTAAATGTGATCCAACTGACTTCTCCTAACTGACTAAACAAGATAAGATAAAAAAAGACTCACTCAGCAGGTAACAATAAAACTCTGGACAAAGAACAGTGAGAGGCACCAAGAATCAAAACAACACAAAACAATTCCAAAAACCCTCAAATCTGAAAAAGTAATGATGTTGTATAAAATATAAATCAAACAGAATTCAATCATTTGCAAATCTCACAAACTCGTATTTTATTTATAGTGGAACATAGTGAACATAGCTAATGTTCAAGCAAAGAAGTTGTACAATATTTTCCGATCATCTTGAGACAAAGTTGGAACAGGGTCATGTTTCCTGCTTCTTCTTTTAATAATGGCCTTTAAAGGCTGAGGAACTCAGGAGACCAGCTGCAGGAGGATTCTAGCTGTTCAACAGTCCTGGGGGTCTTTGGTTGAGTTTTATTTTATTTATTGTATTGTTTTATTTATTTATTTATTTTTTGGCTGGCTGGGAGCATGAACAATTTTAAAACCTGTGTGAGTAAGCCATGTTATACCCAATGATCCAGGTCCCATACCATCAGAGAGGCTGGTTTTTCCAGCTGTGCATGAAGGACGTGGAGTTTGTTTCAAGATAGAATTGTAACATTCAATTTGTCTGACCACAGCTTTAAGTGACAGTATATCATATCTTATCATTATTACAATATTATTGTTACCTCCGCCAAGGAGGTAATGTTTTCAGTCGCGTATGTCTGTCTGTCGGGCTGTCATTCTGTCTGTGGACAACGTTACTCAAAAACTTGTGGACGGATTGTCATGACATTTACAACACATGTGAATATGGCACAAGTAACATGCCATTAAATTTTGGTGATGTTCCGGATCARGATGCGYATACAGAAATTTTTTCTTTTAATCCTCTCAGATCGGCAAAGCTGTGATGCTTTTACAGGGCTTCTGTAAAAATTTGTGACAGCTTTCAGTGTTTGGAATTCAAACTATAAAAGTAATGTTAAAACCAGATGTAATGATGAATAATTCTTGCCATAATGTGCACATTTTTACGCATTTGGTGCAAATTTAGAGAACATTTTGTGACCACGAAGTGCATGACTGCAGCATGAAACCTATTTTTCCCATTTTCTCAAACACACCACATTATCGGRAGGCTTGTACACAGATCGATGAAGACTGAGGAAGAGTYARGCGGTGGACTTCAGACTCGGAGGTTCTTTGTTTGTTTGTTTGTTTGTTTGTTTGTTTGTTTGTTCAGTTTTATTATTATTTAAATGAGGCCAGATCAAGTCGAGAGCTATTTGTGCGCCCCTCTATCCACCTCTTGCCAAACTTTGGGGAAAAAAGAATGCGCAGAGCGTGGTTGTGAACGCTGTGTGTGGTCCTCACAATGATAGGAAGATGTGTGTGTGTTTGTGTGATTAGACACGCAATGAAAACTCTGCTTTTTTGAATCATGTAACACTGATGCGAAAGCTTTCAACAATAACGTCAGGTGACGAGTCTGACTTTTTCCCCTTTTCCCCACATTGGACTCCACTGGGAAGAAATCCCGTGCATACTGCCTGCTTAAATGTTTGCTACGTCAGAACTTATTCTATTACACTCTATTACAGGATSGGGGAAATTGGACTTGGTGGAGGTTTGCACTCTCCAAGTGCTTCTAGTTGTTTATTGCAATACTTTTTGACTGTCCATCAAAATCTGTTGAAAAGCCTGGTAAACCTCGGCCCATGTTTCCTCCTGAAACATTCAGTCTCTTTAAAGTATTCTGTTAATGTGYTTTCCTTTTACGGACTTCTTTCCAGACAACCAAAAATCGCTGCAAAACATTTCTAATCACAATTCATTCTTACAGCTCTTTTTTGAGATGTGTCGATGCCATAAAACTTTATTTTCTTGCACCAAAAATGGTGCATTTATGTTTAGGTTTACTGTGTTTCATTGCAAATCATTGCATTCTATTTTTATTGACAGAACATCTCAACTTTTGTCAGAACTGTGGCTGTTCAAGAAGTTCAAGCATGTCAAAAAAGGATCTGATAATGGCAAGGAAATCCAAGGAGTGCAAATACTGGGAGGGGTGATTWGCTGAGTTGAAATTTGTAAGAAGAAAGAAAACATTGACAAGTGGAGACAAGATTTTCTGGAGATCAAATAAATAAAAAGGAGCTACTGAAGACATTTAATAACACCAAACAGGAAACCAAACTGTCTTGAACCGAGAACAAGGAGCCGGACAGAAATATATAAGAAAATAAAAAAGAGGCTTTTACATAATAAAACAAAGCTTATGAAAAAGAAAATCTGTGTGAAAAAAAGGAACTGAACATAGAAGCATAGTAACACAGGAACTAAGCAACAAAAGCATCATAAACCAAGACAAATATTTAAAGAGCATGACATCAGCCCACAACTAAACAACGAAACAAAGACCAACAGATCATGACCAAAAGAGCAGCACACAGGTAAAAGCTTACCTTTGAGTCGATGAATGGGCTCGCGTGGAAGAGTTGTGAGATCTGGAAGAGGCGTGACTGGCAGGGAATGATCGTTCTGTTGCAGATCGAATGACTCGCTCAGTTGCAGGCATATTCTTTGATATGTACTGTAAAAAAACATTTTTTTAAATGTGTGGCAAAAAAATTACTTGGATTGCACAGGAATGCATAAAAGTTTGGCATATTTGTGGATTTATAGGGAAATTTTGCAATGAACTCTCCCACAAACGTACGTCTACCATAGGGATTTCCTCTGGTCCGGGTCCTGGGTGATTAGGTCCGTTGGCAAGGTTCCGATTCGGATGTTCAAGATACATGTTCTGTCTCATATGATTGTGCATCTGCCGTCTTTGTTTCCTGCGGCACAAACCTCCATTTAATCTCTTAGTTTTGATTCGGGACTAAAACTGTCCCTTTGTTATGGAGCTTAAAACCTGAAATTAGAGCACTATAGTTATTCAATAAAATAGCAAATCGACAGAAACTTACTTGGTTTTACAGTAGGCGACCACACACAAGATGCCCACCACCAACAGAGCCACACAGATACCCGTGATTGTCAGGACTCTTTTCTGGTAGAGTTCCTCTGCCTCTGTCAACAACACACCCACAAACACACCACAGACACACAGGAGACAATTAGCACCTCCATGCTTCATTCTTCTCACGTGTTTTTTGCATTGTCTAAATACTGAGCAGTCAGATTTWCCCTRCTTCCTTTCCCTTACAGCTCAGTAAAATAARCAAATGTCTRCTGTAACACCATCYCTAACARAGTACTGGGCTGCAGCGTGGGTGGYGAGTGGGCGTTTAGCTGAAGCTGAGCAGCTGCAAACTGGTGGAAACTTAGGCTGATGTAAAGATGTTAAAGGTAGTTCAGAAATGTTTTCTTTAATAGGGGACAGCTAATGAACAATAAAAWTCMTACCTGTTGTAGKTAGCTCTTACCTTTGCTCTGCATTAGAGTTTAATTCTGATTAGATTAAAGTAGGATTAGGTGYGAGTTTCTTGYGTGTGGGCATAGTTAGAGAATAAAACCCCCTTCTCATTAGATTGGTAAGCTAACCGCTAGTCTGAGGACATCAAGGCCATAATTGAGACCTGCTACCTAAAAACTCATATATTGCTTTAAAGCAGGGGTCTCCAACCTTTTTCTCCTTAAGAGCTGCTTTCACAAAATGAGATTGTCCAAGAGCTACTATTTGCAACATTTAATTTAATCCTCAAACCATTGTAATAAGACTGTTTTGCACAAAAAACATTGTCTTCAATTCGCATGAAACCACTACAAAGAACACTGAATTTACATGACTGTGTTTTTTGTGTTTATCCATTCATGTTATATTGTATTTCACACTGCGAACTTAGGGTTTAACTGCAACAGATTTGTGCAAAATTTGCGTCGGGTGACAGGTCTCAGATTTTTTTCCGCATTGTAGACTCCAGCAGGAAGAAACCCCCTGTAGTGACATACCTGTATACTGCAGCAAGGGGGGTTTCCCAGGAGTTTGGCACAGTGTAGTTCAAGGGGCTATGAAAGGTGTGTGCAAAAATGAACGCTGAACAACCACATGACAGCGCATCATCTGGCGATAAACCATGCTGAGCCCTAAACTGTTTGATTGACATCTAAGGGGAAGGGACATCTATACATTGATTGGAATTAAYTGAAAGTTTGTTTGGCCAGTGACAAATTAAATTTTGCTTCTCCTAATTTTTCATAAGAACTGAAGAGCTACTTTGAATGTGCTCAGGAGCTACCGGTAGCTCACAAGCTACTGGTTGGAGACCCCTGCTTTAAAGTTTCCTCAAATGATTRATTGCGAGGATCAAACTCAATTTTACTTGGAAATGGGTGGGGCTTATAGCCTCCCCGCCCCTGGCCAATCACCTGGGTTTTTAGTCTGTGGCTGGAATAATTGTGTCATTTGTCATGAAGTGGTGCAAAGGTTAGAGAAGTGAGCCAGTAATCATGAGGTTGCAGGTTCAAATTCAATGACTGGCATAAATACTTTTGATGAGGAAAGTGAAGCAGCCTTATTTGCCCCAATGACCTTTAACCCACCTAGCTTCTTCCTGACCTGTCTGCTTCACGTGTGCAATGGAAAAACGCAGTGTATGTAAAAAATAATATATATGTATATACGTATATAAAGTATAGAGGAGTCATTTTAGGATCCAGTAGTCCACTTTGGTCTCAGTCTGTTTTGATTTTTTTTTCTCCAAACTGAGGTTTCAAACATCTGTCTACAACAGGTAAGATAGTAGTTATTCATTCCCTTTTCACATAACCCACTGTAAAGCATCTGAACTAATCCTTTAACATCTGATACTATTACAGGTCTCTGACTAAAAACAGCTGGAGGTTGTTCCTGTCGGACTTGCTGCTCAGTAATCCTAATCTTTCATGAAACTTCTTAATCTGCTCATGCTTTCAYTTGAATAAAGCAAAATTTCTTTTCACCATCATTTATGAAACAGTTGATTCGGAAAAGAAATTAGATTTTTCATGACATACAATCAACAAGATTTCCTTTTTTTTCTTTTTTTTTTCCAGAAAAGAGTTTGCGTGAGGCAGACTGTTCCTCCCTGAGGAAAATGACGAAGCAAAATAGGTCCTTGATGAATAATGTTATAAAAATATATTAAATTTACATGTGAGGTTGCCTTCAATCAGTCACCGGCAGCCATTTCACATCAACGTACCAATTTGTGTCAGATTTCTGACATCCTAAATAAATCACTGGAGTTAGTTTATCAGTGGCAGTGAACTGGATAATATTTCACACTGTGTGTCATCGACTGATAATGACTTTAAACAGAGGAAATGATACTGGTGCTACAGCAATAACACAGTGTTCCCCTGGTCCGGTGCATGAATGCACATGTATAATTGCATGATGTCTGAAAGGACGCCTCTAGCACTGATTCTAAACTCCCAAACACCGAAGCTTTTTTTCTGGAAAAAAAAATGGGGGAGCAGAAGACAAAAAGCTAACGGTAAGAGAAGTTAGGAGTTGATAGAAGGTAAATTGGAGGCTCTAAACATAGAATTACATGCTTTATAGGAGATAATTTGAAACAGAAACATACAAATTACAATTCAAACTTCAAAATGACATTTGGGCGATGGGGTAAGGTCATAAAGATGGAAAGAGGCACATGTAAATCAAAAGGAAAGAGAAAGCATGACAGAAAAAAAAGATCCGAGCGATAGAGGAAACAAACATGACACATCATGCTTGTTACGAATGGAATAAGAAACCAAAATTTGCAAAAAAAAAAAAATAATAAAGATAAAAAATAAAAATCACTTTGGGTATGGTGAGTAAGGCAGAAACTTTGTTAACAGTACTTTTCCAATGACATGTACAAGGATGGAGATCCATGTTAATGATGTTGGATCAGTCGTACTCATGGAGAACCTCTCAGACGTTATGGTATGATCGCTCCAGAGGTTGATTAGTTAATCAGYGGATTATATGATTTACAGATCACACCACAGACAGAAACAGGAGCATGTCACAATGAAGGATGGAACTAGGCTAGGAGCGGAGAATCAAAATGGATTGTTTCATACCCATAAATTCAATCCCAAGATGCTCTGCCATGGCAGAGGGTTGACAGTTGGAAGGAAAACAACAAACATAAAAAGGAGACACAAGAGACCAGATTAGGATAGTGGCACCTCGTAGCATAAAGTGACGTAAAACCAAAATTGCAGCAACAAACTTTGTTAGTCATTGTGTAAGACAAAAACACAGACATGCAACTCACATTTAGAGGCAGWCAGGACTACTGAACACTACAGCACGTGCACAGCTGCAAAGCAACAAATCTGAGAAAGTTCATCTCATATGAGAGTAGTTTATTCTTTTGCATGTTTGTTATTGTTTTACATATTAATTGCAGTCTAACTACTTTTAATTTAGCTTCTGGTTTTAAATTACTTTTTAGGAAATTTACCTTTTTATATTTTCCTTACAGAAATACATTGAGAGGTCTAAGACCTTTTACTGCATGTTACTTGTTATTTTTTGTGTGTCTCCTTATGCTACTTTTAGCTAGCCTTTTGTTATTTATTGCTTTTAGCTACTGCTTTGTTACTTTTAAGTTTTAGCTAACCCTTTGCTGTTTTAGCTTAGGTTTTGCTTCTTGTGGCTTTAACAACTTTGTTTAAGCCTTTGCAGCAAATTTTAGCCGTCATTCTGCGCTCAGAATTCACTATATTTTCACAGAAATTTGTCTTAATACGTTTTAAGACCAATTTATTACAGGAGTTTCTAATTGAGCAGATTTGTTTTTGTTACATAAACACACAAAACCTAATGAGAACGAGAGTTTGGAAGTTGCGTAGAAACCCTCGTTGTTGCCATGAGGGGGGAAAATATGTGTCATCTCAGGAGATTATCCGGGCCTTTCAGTCTCCTGCTCTGTAAAACTGCTACACTGTCAGTCGACCGACACACCCATCACATGAACAGGCAAGTTAAAAYAGCTGGCATTAGGAGGTGGGTTGATTCAATATGGCTGCACTGTATTGGAACAATATTGCTGAATATGGAGAATTATGGTCCGACTTTATATTCTCTGGCAGAGCGAGACCGTAGAGGGATGTTGCACCAACGAGCCGAGCCCATAACTCTGGTAACTCACTWGCTTTATTTTGTCTTAGGCAAGTCCCAGCTGTTCTTATGACAACAGGCTCTTATTAATCCAAGCTCTCGTGGCTGAGAAGAAGCTGTCCTCCTTCGCTGGCGTATCTCAGGAGAATGGGCGGCGTACGTCCAGGAGGCGGCTTTTTAGGAATGCAGCAGCGTGTGTGCAAGGGCTTGTTGCTTTTCAAAACAAAAGGGGGATTCATTTACCTTGATTTAGTAKGTTTAAGGTCCTAAAACGTAAAAAAAGGTTCATTTGCACGGCAAGCATGCTCGACATCTGTGAGAGTATCACATTACATTGTTGCTTTAATATAAATGTTGTTACTTCAATTGTTTTAACCTGTTTCCTTTTAATTATAAACTGTCTATTGATGCAAAACCAAGTACGTTAAAAAAAACTGAGGAAATAAACGCCGTCCTTGGTGCAGATGCACAGCTGCACTGGAGTGAAAACAGAACGCAGGGAAAGTGTGTGGGAGAAAAAAAACACACTCCCACATACTACTGTCTGCTCTGCCAAAAAGACAAGTGATTTCAGCTCAGTGCATCACAACCTAATGCTGGACGAAATTACTTGTAGTTAAGAAGGGGGAGTGTGTGTGTTTGTGTGTGTGTGTGTGTGTGTGTGGTAGGGGTGGGGGGTTCTGTGCAAACATACAACAAACAGCATATGTGGGCTCTGAGCGAGTCAGACTGCAGAGATGAGTCTCTGTAATCGGCAGATGGAGACTCCAGTTTGTTATTTCCTTAATGTTACATTGAATTGCAACCATATGAGCCTGCAGAGACGTGACGCTGAAGAGTCTGCGTCAGAACCTCAGATCATGTTTCATTAATGCCGGGTCACTTATTTATTCCGAGAATGGCAATAATGACGTGCGCGTATGATCCGGGATGCATAAAAAGCTGATCAGCTAAAAGACATCTTATCTGTTATTAAAGTATCCTTGAGGGGCCGTATCAATCAAAGTTGTAATCCTCCACAGGTCTGTTGGGGATCCTTTTTGTAGTTGATGGATGTTTTTGCCAGTGGGGTTTGGAAAGGCTAGCYTCTCTCACGGTAGCTGTTTAACGCAGCGATCCGGCGTTGTACAAACTGTGCTGAAAGTTCTGGTGGACACTTAAAGTTCTCTAAAGTCCTATTCAGGTGTTATTTTGTCAGAATTTTATGAACAAATAATGTCTTACCTGTTGTACATAGCTCTACAAGCTTRCGTTTGGAGAATAAGAGCTTTATTTTACTTGGACTGATGAGTTAATGGCTAGTCAGAGCAGTGCCCAGAKCAAATTGGATTGRTGCCAATTTRAAAAACATCACTTTTTTATTTACWTAAAAATCTATTATTTGCAAGTAGAAATAGCAACAACTGCTAGCTGTACAACCTCTGGTGTAGCCTGGGGAATTTTCTTCGGGAATATAATATTTTGAAAATAGTTTAGAATATCACTAGTATACCTATTTATTGTAAAAGTGACAGCCATGTAAATATTTGTAAAACAGCGGTAATATGAGAGCCTATGAAAGGTTTGATATTAGAGTTAAAACATCAGCWATCCACTTTGATCTTGATTCCATTTGTGCTAGCCATTAGCTTGTTCATCTGGTGAAAAACTAAAGTTTGTTTTTCAAAGTTGTTCAAAGGGCTATCAACAACTACTTTGGTACTTCACTTATTTTAGGTAATCAGTATCATTAGCAGGAACACAGTGGAAAGTAACTAAACTATTGAAATCTTGGAGGGAACTACTTTTTCTTCCACCTGAGCTACAAGTTAGCGCAGAGGCACGTGTTCAGTCAGACGTTACATGTAACACAAATTATGTAATGTAATTTAAGACTCAAGTTTTCATTTTTATAGCAGCAATAATAAGCAGTATTTTTTGAATGGTTTTATTATTTTACTTATTTATTGTTTACAACACTATTTACATCTATTTAATATGATTGTGTCATCTGTTTATTTTTTCTGTTGTATTAGCTTGGCTACACTAATGAGAATGCTACATTAATATACTTCTGAGTTTAAAATGAATAAATAAAATACTCTGATGTCTTGTATTTTTTATGAAGCAGTTATTAAAAATGAACGCTTTTAAGATTTATGAGACACATTACGTGTATTTGCACAAAGCATCAATATCGGATAAGRATTGCTCATTGCAGCCTGAGTATTACTCTGTATCAGAATCACTACTGAAATGACACAGTAGTGCTTCTTATGGTACTGTAAGTGAAATATTTCTACATATATTTAAATATAAATTAACCATTTATATAAAAACATAAACTATTGAGCTTTAGCTGGTTTCAACTCTTTACCTGACTGCAAAAATTGTTTTGTACCACCTACCAAACAAGTCATGTCTTTAGTCACTGTTAATTACTCAGGCTTTGAGTCCATCGATCAGCTCGAGTCATGTTATGCATGCGTCAAGTTTTACTACAGGCTTCGTTAAAATATGTTTAGTATTTGTTTTCTCATTAGGCTGTGTTGTTACATGCAGCTCCGAATATGCAAATCAGCTTTCATGAAGCATTTTGAAATTCACACAACTGCTGGTTAGAAGATTTACCACAAGCTCCCTCTCTAAGAAGGCAGAGCTCTGTTAGTTACAGAGAAGAGCAAACAATAGCACATGCTGACTATACACGGAAACAGACTCTGCTAATCTACGCCAGCTTGTGAGTGAGTCATCAGAGGAGACACTCGTGTAAAGATCGGGTCACAACAGGACGTGGAAGCAATCAGCCAGCATGCACGCACAACACAAGGACAGTCCGACACCAGTGACAGCAGAGGAAGTCGACATACGGTAGAAACCGGCCATAACGTAGGTTTGACAGCGATCACCAGTAAATGCATTTGGACACCTGATAAAAAAAAAAGAAAGAAAGCCACAGAGACAGAGGGAGGTGAAAAAAGTGAGGACAGAGAAAACAGAAGGACAGCGAGCGAGACAGGAGAGAATGTGTAAGAAAAAGTGAGAGAAATGGGAGGG
>NW_013952419.1:425999-429021 GCF_001266775.1 Austrofundulus limnaeus | reverse complement strand
GACACCACAGTGTGTGTGTGGTGAGCTGCACAGCTTATTCCCACTTGACCTGAGAAGAAGAAAAAAAAAAAAGGAGAAAGAGCAAGAGAACTTGGGAAGGAGGGGGAGTTCAGGGGCAGCAGGAGTCCACTGAGGTAATCCAGTGACAACTGTGTCTCTGTTCTCAGCTGCTCATATCAAGTGGACATACTTTTAGGATAATTGGGCGCGTATAACCGAAGTGGATCAGGCCGTGTGCATCTCTCACCGGAGAATCCAGCTGGACATCTAGGAGAGAGTAGACGTGTTATGAAAATGACAAACACAGTAAGGTGCACTGTAAACACAATGAGGTTAAAAAAATGAGTATCACATGTGCTTTGTTTCGAGGTATACCACACTTTAGTTTTCCACAGTGTCTTTCCAGTGGTTTAAACTCCTTGTAATGTCCTGACAGAGTCAGAGCGTGGGATTTTCTCTGGCCGAACAGCAGAGTAACACTCCACCTCTACTTGCTGTTGTGATCTGTCAGTCAGCTGTGCATGGTGGCCGTAGGATATGAAAGTCTCTAAACCTTTCAGCTTGTTGAAAATAAAGACAAAGTTGCCTGTTTGAAATTCTTCTTGGCAACAGAAAACATAATTGTCCTTTGTCTGCCAGAAGAATGACGTCTTTTCTCTTTTAAATGTAGCAATGTTTTGGAAGAAAATGTTTGCCGCAAATTCCAAGAATTAGCATGTTTACTGGTCTAAAAAACTGCTGCAGGCTCACTATTACTCTGATAATTAACTAGCTAACATTCACCTATCAGTATCCTAAACTTACTTTACAAAAGGAAAACATGAATAAAGGATAATATTCTGCAGAACGTCTATGCTTATTTTGGAACTATAGCTACAATCAGCTAAAAGCAGAACTATTTTTTTGTTTAGTGGACCAATTAGGTCTGCTAAATTAGGTTTGGCCAACTTTAAGTCTGCTAACAGCTAATTGACAAACTAACATCAAAGTCCCACCAGTCTTCAGCTACAAGAAGATGAAGACGTGATGCAGACTGAATTACAGTCACCTTAGCGATCAGCTGTGAGTGTTAGCGTCGGCTAATTTTTACCTGTTACAAGTTTAGCGTTGGAAAAGCTATATTTTAAGTTAGTGAATTAGCTCCACTCCATTAGCACCACTGCTCTTCACTTTTGTTTAGGCCTTCCATTTTTATGATCATTTGTTCAAAATGAATCATATTAACGACATGCTGACTATAAACAGCTGCAGTTCTGTTTCTAAATTAAAGCAATAAGATCATTTGAAARGTTCTCATATTTTTTTAATAACGAAGCTGTGTTGTTTTTGTTTAATGTTAAAAAAGGAGCCAGTTAGTTTCACATTAAATCAATAAAGCAGCCAATAAATAAAAGTCCTAATGTTTCCAAAGATAAAATTGCTTTAGACAGTGGGATAATCCCAGTTCAAATGTCTTCATAAGTGATCAATAAATCAATCAAGCATATATTCACATTAAAACTAAATATTCTTATACAAACCTGTAAATGTGGTAAATTAAACCTTGTAGCCACATTATCAGATTCTAGTCTAAACTGAAGAATTCCTGTTTTTTAATCATGGTTTGACATCTTGCTTACTTATGGTATTGCCCTTTAACATGTGGTTTTCTGTTTTTCTAGCTGAAGACAGACTATCACCACCATCATGGGTGTTGGGCAGGACCCAACTCATTATAATCCCATTATGATGAGCAGTAGGTCTYTCAGGGCCACCAACATTCTACTCACAGCTACAACTAAACCCGCCAGTCCAACAAAGGTCACCGCTTGTGATTTACTGGTTTCACACAATGTCTCCCAGGAGCGCCATAACATACAGCATTAATTCCTCATCCTGACTGATGGTTAACTGCGGAGCACCACCTATGCACAGAGGAAACTTGGCTGAAGGATGAAAGGTTTAAAATTTCGCCGCATGATTAAAAAATCAGAGGGGATCTCCGATGGCACAGAATTTAAACGTGACGTTTCGAGAGAAAGGGAATAAGTGCTTTAGCATGTGTTGGAAGATGTCAGGAAGAATATTGCTTTTACAATGTTTCAGTCCCTTGGCAATCTACAGGTTTGTTTTCCACAAAAAAAAAAATTGCCTCCCAAGCAAAAATGCCAATCACTGCTTGTTCACGGTGGCTCCACAGCTAAATGCAATTTAGGAATGCTCAAAATTACAGTGTCTGAACGTGTCACTTTGGTTAATCATGCCGAGCATCGCACAAGAGTTTAATGCTTGATGGAAAAGAAAACTTAACTGTGACTCATTTGATTTATGAGCTTTAATGCTTACATCTTATTGTAAGAGATGGACTTAAAGGAAGGGTTAGCTGTCTGAAGGACTTGTTCAGCAGGTGCGTTATTCACCGAGGCCTGATCGTACCGAATGAGACATCATCCAACTTTTCTAGCGCCGTGCCCCAGCTGTGAGGAAATTACTTCTCCAGTTAGAGTGACTGTTAGAGCCATGTATTTACTACAACTTGGCTAATGTTTCAGCTTCATATGAAACCAAATTAAAGACTTCAGCAATATATTTTTGTACTGACAACATGAGCCACTTTGTCTAAGAACCAATTAAAACCTCTCATGCTTACCCTTTTAGGTTTTAATTGATTAATATATTTTTTGGTATACAAACTGTAAAAAARAGTAAAAAAATATTTCCAGCAAAGTTTGCAAATGACTAACATTGTTTCCCTACAATGTGAACCTTACATTATTATTGAGAACTAGATATGAACCAAGCAATCGGCCTGAAATCAATAATATCTGATTTTCGCCTTGAATGGATGATATGGGAGCCTGGCAGGACAAATCTGAAAAAAATCAACATTTTTTTTCCTGTTCTTTAAACAGTCGGTAATAAGAAATTCTCAATTTGTTTCAGGGCATGAATGTATCACCAGCACAGCCTGCTGCTTAATTTATTTAATTTTATCACATGTAAGTAATATTATTTGTTATTTACTTGAAGACTGAGTTTGTAC
>NW_013952419.1:418388-425989 GCF_001266775.1 Austrofundulus limnaeus | reverse complement strand
ATAATAATAATAATAATAATAATAATAATAATAATAATAACAATAAAACGTGCATATAACTTTTTATGGGTTAGTTCCTTGAAAGAAAATTAGGTCAGAGCTATTCAAAAATCAAATATCAGCCCACAAATCAAGAATCGGTGCATCTCTCACGAGGATTACTAAATGAGCATTTTATTTATTGTTGGAACTGCAATAGTATAAAAAATAATAAAACCTTATAAAAAGCTGCTACAAACATCAAAGAAACCACATGTTTATGTTCTCCTCCTGAACATCATCCTCGCTAATGCTGCTTGACCTTAAGACTAATCCAAACTCAAACGTAAACATCGACGAGGAAAAAAAGGATCAMTTCTGAGAAAATGTCAACCCATTTTCCACCTAAAAAGCAAAAAAAGGTCCATGATTACTCAGGCACACTTTGCACACGGGTTTTGATCCTCTCTGCCAAATGTAAGCAATGATTGTATTTACCTCATTGGGGGCCCTCTAACACGCATAAATATTTGCTCACGTCTAAACCAGTGACTCATGACTTTTTAAAAAGGCTTTTAAAGCGCGGCCCTCCTGTACACTAAACATGACTTAAAAGAATGAGCACGCTTCAATATTGGTCTTAAAATACACAACAGGTGGCTTGTTAGAAAACTGGCAGGTTTTCTTGTCATGTGTTARTGTTGCTGCTGAAAGAAAAAAGCAGGAAATGTCATAAAAATTCAATTTACTGATTTATTTTGCTGGAATGATAACCTAACTTCTGTAGAAGTAATAGTTCCTAGGTGGACTGAGGGGCAAKCTCTATCAAACATCAAATGTTCTGCACAAAAACAAGGTTTGCAGTAAAAAATCCAAAAGTATAGGAATGAGAACTCACCTGCAGGAAAGCTTGTTTACACCATGAATGAATAAACAGTCACCGCCATTCACACAGTAGGCCTTCTCRGTGTCGTTGCATTTTCTGGCATGGCCTGAGGCTGGAGATATCGTTGTGGTTACTGTTTTAAAAAAGAAGAAAAGAAAAACAACACATTAAAGCAAGTCGATCTGTCTGTAAAGTTGTTTTCTTTTTCTTTTACCTGCAACGGAAGAAGCCAAAACYTTGACACGTCATGATAAGTGATTTTAGTTAATATGTTCTTGAACTCTATTGATGTGATGCTTCTATATCTACAAGTGATTTTATGATTTACTCTTATTGTACACTTTAATCTCCAAAAGGACTCTTAGTTTTCCGTACTCAGATGTAATTGTGTCTCTAAGCAGTGTTGACACTATCTGAAGAGTTTCGATGAGGAAAGATAAATATTTTCCTGAAAAAACGTAGGAGTTGTTTATGCTCTGACTCAGTTCTTTGGAATGGCCTAAAATGTCATGTAGCTGAACTTAATCCCATCCCATCGGAAAAGATACAACATGTCGGCAGTGGAGTCTGCTTATCYAAGGGCAGGGACAGGTAAGGGGGAAAAGTACATTGTGGCAGGATTGGGCTTGAGAGAGAAAGAGGGTGCTTCGTGTGTCAGATGTTAGTGTGTGATTGGGACAATAAACCTGCTGTCAAAAAAAGAATACTTTTTTTTACACCTATAATGTGACATTTGAGCCCAGATACTCAAGTCGTACAAAGTATTGTGTCAAGAAACTGCCTGAGGAATTTATTGAACTCRATAGCAGGTTTTTGCTTCTGCAGCAAAATTTCATGACATGTTGTCTCCGTTCCGCCCCCAGCAGTATTAGTATCAAATCAACTTTCTCTTCTGGTTAGAAAACTGTTGCTTTTTGAACAGACAAACTTCAGCTATTAGTTAAAACAAGCGGCTACTCTGCTAGTTAGCACAAATAATAAAAGTTCACAAAGTTTTTTCTTTTGGTTCCGCAATAATAAACACCATCTCTTCTAGTCCACAAAGAGTTATTTTCTTTTTTTTTAAATCAAAAACAAATGTCTGGCTAAGGCCTTGTTTACACAACACTTTTTTTAAATTTATTTCTAGGTTTATGTTTGAGTCATTTTCACAAACACGCTTTTTGACTCCAGGCTTCAGAGTGGAGGTCTGTAGAAATGAAATTTCAGTAAGTCAGTAGATTTTCTCCGCTTTCACAAATAGAMCAACAACAATAATACTATGCTAACTGTGCAACTTGTCCTCTTTACTTGTAACGTTATCCTCAGTCAGTCCGAAGTAGGTTTATGCGTTTACCGTTTTGAATGCGATTGTTTTCTTACTCAAGATTAAGTGTCTGTGTGTCATTGAAAAACAAAAACCACAGTGCCAGCTAGTGTCCTGGCATGGAAACTACAGCAGAGTCAATTATCAGAGCATTACTGTGTTCAACATTAACATTGAAAAGCTTGAGATTGTTCCCATGTAAACACGGCCTAAAACTACAGTTAGCTGTGTGTTAGCTAAGACGACAAGCTAAAATAATCAATCATTTCTGATTACCAACATGGTATGTTGTCATTGAAACGAGAATGTTTTTGACTAAAACTGAAATTAGATAAGTGTTAACAAATATATATATGAATATACTATCATATAATGATAATATAATTAATTAAAGCCTTTTTAAACAATGTTCAAATGTTTGCAAAGCAGATCATATTTCTGATTTTGTATTTATTATTGTTTTTATCAAACGCTAACTTCTTCTGAGGCTAAAATAGTTACAGCTAGTTATAACTAGCTTGTTCTCCTCGTTAGCAGCATAACCCAAACAAATCTCAACTGCAGTCAGCTCTGCAGTAAACGGAATAAAAAGTTATTCACAACCAAACATGGCAATATTATTTTTGGCGAGAATAGCAGTGTTCTTTTCCAGCTTCAAAAACACACTCCAGACCACACCGATAGACATTATAAATTCAAGCAGACAGTTCAAATTTTAAAGCCGGTTTAAGATGAGATGAACTGATAAGGGGGTTTATGGRTTATGTCTCACTTTCAGAGCTAAAATTTCGAACATCTTTTGTTTGCCGTCATATTTGTAGCTTTTCCAAAGTTTTGAAAACATAAAAAAATGCAACAACCCAGCTTGTGCACTTTCGCCTTCCAATTTTAGGACAAAACCTTACCGGGTTTAACATCTAATCAGCGCTACTTCATCGCCACATGACTTCTTGCTTGGAGTGCTGGCATGTAAAACACCTGATATAAAGATCAGACAAAGCTGTCGAGGTGAAGTAAGCTCAAAATATTGCACAAACCTCTCAAAATAGAAAGCTTTGTCAGAGTTCAACTGTAAAACACAGAAAAATAAAATAAAATAAAAGATTAGGAATAGGTAGCAAAACAAGCTGGATGAAGCTCAGCCTATCCCAGAARGTATTCCTTTGTCTATTTTCCTCCCTTCTTCATCCGCCTGGGCAACATGTGGGTGAGCGCTTACACGGGAGGGAGAAAATTCGACACAGAAAACATCAAGGCTACCATTTGAACTGACAAGGTCTCCTGTCAAACTTCACTTGACTACTGCTAAACTAAATCTGCTTTAAAGTGATTTAATGCAGCCTACTTTATGACCTTCTAAGAAAATGTGTTGCATTTATCTCTGAACCTGCTGAAAAAAATCCATTTGGATTTGTTTTACCAGACTGCAAACATCAACTGGCATCCAGTCGGTGATAAGAAACCTGTTTTTATTTTACTTTTTTGTCTCTCCTCCCTTTTCCTGCGGTCCTCCCTTCACTCCCTTGTGTTCTCCATCTACTCCCCAAAAACAGACGCTCCAACGTGTAACACTGATGAGTGACAAAAAGATCCAGTTTCAACACATAAAAAAATACCACCATGAAACCATGTAGCAAAAAAGTTGGACATGACAACACACCGGGGTGTAGTCCTGGCAAAGCTGTAATGTGGAAGAAAAGCATTAAAAACTTTGCTTCAGTTAAATATTTAGATGACTTTGTTATTAATATCGGCGTTTAACAAAACCTAATTTTTTGTTTAACTTTCAGAAAGATTTGTCACCAGAGCTTAACATCTGTAGGTAGTTCATCGGGGTATAAAACCGCACAGAGGGCCTGTATTTCACTGCAACATTTCGTAGCGATCTGCAAAAATAAACCAATCTGTTTGCTGGCATTTAATTCAATAAAGGCTGTTGTCACGGTTGTGCAACCTTTGTTCCCTGATTCTTACCAAATCTGAAAGAAATTCAACGTTCTGAAAAAAAAAAAAGTGTTTTAAATCATTGTTTTTTTCCCCCAAACAAAAGACTCAAAATATGATGTCTGGTGAAAATGTTCTACACTTTGTATTCATAAAACAAAACAGATCCCTTCACACAGTTTACACGTAACACATACAATGGATGTAATACTTCTTGGATAATGACGTACTTTGAGCCACAGATTTTAAACAACATTAGTAGCAGTTTACATCAAAATCGTCAAATAAAAATAATGGAAAGACATTTGACCAAATTGAGTCGTGTTGCTCTTTTTGCCTTTAAATTTTGACATCAGATTAATAGGAGAAAACACAAATAACCAGAAAAATGCAGAAGCGTTGCAGCTTACAGGCAGCGGAGGGCACAGCTAACCAAAACGTTAGGTTCATAACCACTGATCCGCTAAACAAGAATTTCAGCTCTGCTAATGCTAAACCAATAAAAAATTAGAGGAAGCTAATGTTAGCCGCTAAGACAACTTTCATTCAGTCCACACATCTTGGTCTCGTTCCAGTGTTAGACTGATGGGAATGTCTGATGCAAACCTTTCTGTTAGATTTATATAATTTGAATGTGGGACCATCTGTGGCAAATCGGCCAATCCAAACCAAAGTTTTGTCTTTCTTGCGATACCAGTTTACCTCTTTCAGAATAAAATCATTTCTTTGATCCAGTTTATGTTTTTATGAATACTGTTTTGAAGCCAAACAACAAATTGCAAATACTTTTTGTACCATATTTTATATGTAGTCAGTTTTTGTATTTGTTATATATTATTAAATGTTATTTTATTATTTATAAGTTTAGCTGCTAAAGATGCTATATGCTACACGCGGTACCTGACACATCAGAACTGATTGTAGAAGGAATTTTTGGTGGACTTAAAATTAGCAGAAGCTATCCCGTCCACTAACAMTTTCCAAAGTTAGCATAAGAGCTAATACGTTAAATGAGAAGCTAGGTTATTAGATTAGTGCACAGTTATCACAGCAATGACACAAAAACTCTTGTTTTCTTTATAGCTTTATCAGGTTTTGTTTGTTTGGGTGTCAGAGCGCYTTTCCTTTGGATTTAATATTTATGTACGATATTGATCAGATTGAAGATGAATYACAGAATAACAGAATGGCAGAGCATCTCGTCTAAAGTTGTGTGATATTTATGTGAACTGTGTGCGACAGCAGTGTGATTAAAAATGGGAGGCACATTTTTAATCTGTTAATTGACGATTAAAGTATATCTTGACGTAGGAAGGACACAAACATTGGCAGTGAGTGACTGCCCTCTGATAAATGCAAACATCTTTTCACAAAGTACTTGACTTGAACCTTTTTTTAAATGTTTTTTTTTTTTGAAAGATTTAGTAGTCGTCACGATGACATTCCTTTCACAACCTGGGCTTGAACCTGCAGCCTCAGAATGATAAGACCACCGAGCAGCCCTCTTTATCCATGTCTGCTAATGCTTCAACAACAACAAAAACCTGAGCTTATTGTATCTAAACCAGCATACAGATTACATACTGTACATACAGATTCAGTGACTGGAACATGAATACGGTGCTGGTTTATTATTAAATGTGTGTGTATTCTGTTTAAAATTGCATTCAGTGACATTGGTGTTACATCAGACCAGTGTCTGTCCTCAGAGGAAGGTTCAGTTTAAATCCTTCGCACAGGATCATCCGCACACATTGATTTAATATCACGCTGCTGTACATATTATCAACTCGCTGAAGAGTGGTCGAACAGGCGGGTTCTGGTTCTGCATGGTTCTAATGAAGGAATGTTGACTCTTTAGAATCAACTTCCTCACTCAYCGTGCTTTTAATAACCAGGAAAGTTGTGTACTCAGGGTGCTGGTCAGTCACGTTAGAGAAAAGATTTTATCGCWAGCCTAAAATAGAATAATGATAAAAAAAAACAATCAGGAGATGTTTTAACAAAATTATATATTTGTTTTAACCCTAAAAATTAGCTTGTTTTAAAAATAATAATATAAATACTTAGCACACAGAGTAAGGAAATTTATCTTTTGTAGATTTAATGTAAGAAAAGCTTGTTAAATTCTCTTTTAAAAGGTGCCACATTTGTAAGGAACATCCATTTGTGGGATGAGTGTGTGGGTTGCGCACGTGAAAAATGTGCCAAATCTTCTCCATCACACAGCTTGTTAGGCAGTTATTGACACTTGTTTTAAGCTTTTGGTACCCTCAGGTGCTGCCATCCAGGTGCTGCTATAAGATTTATTGCCATAAAAGCATTGTTACAACAAAGAAATAATCTACCAAACACAAATGTTTATTACTTTTTTGTTGCTAAGGGTGCAGAAAAATTATAGTGTGGCCATGCCTTGTTGTCCAAATTCTTTCTTTAAAAGATTTAAACTGTTTTTTTTATTTTGCATATTTAACTGTAAACCATTCAAACTTCATAAACTTTTGACCATATTTTTTGAATTCCATGTGTTGCTGTTCGCAAAATCCACCCCCTGGTTTACAGAAAAGGGACCAGGGGTCCAGGTGTGTTGAAAAGTTGGAAAGTTTCTGTCCGTCTGTGGAGGAGATCAGCTGCTCCGTTAACCTGAGGTTTAAGAGTCAGGGTTTGTTTTTATGCACTTATGCAGCCAAGGTTTTGTTAAGTTTGCTGAGTTTTTATAACCTCGTGTTTCAGTCCCCCACCCCCCCCCCAAACACTGTCGCCCGGGGGTTCAATGTGAGTGGAAGGGAAGCTGAAGAGAGGTTTCCTCTGGGTTAGTGAGAGCCGCGGTGTTTAGCTATCAGCTCTTGCCACTGACTTTGATTAATCCTTCATGGCCCAAGAACTGAAAAGAAAAACTGGGGGTGCAAGCAGAACCATCTGGAAACCTTCATAAACATGCCTGTCTTTCCACGCTCTCCAAAGGATTCTAGGAAAATCGTAAAAATGAAAAGAGAGGTCCCTTTTGCCCCCCCCCCCCCCCCAATGAGGCTCCCTCTGCAAATGCAGCAAGCAGAAAAGTGCTCGTATCTGAATCAGAGCCCTGCACTGCACCTCACAACCCAGCCCATAACACTGAATTGTGTAATGAAACACGCTTTCAATTTGGCCCGACGACGGAGCAGAAATACACACATGTTCCGACTAAATGATGACAAATGTTGATCATTTTCTTCAGCTTGGCTTAACCTTTTTTCACTTCTGCAGAAGATTAAAAAAAATAAATAAATAAAAATGGAGCGATTGAACAGAAAAACATCCTAAAACTGTAAAACACAAAGACAAAATTGAATTCTTTGCAGGGAGAAAGGAGTTATTTAAGCGTCCATCTGGGTTTTGTTTTGTTTGTTTTTTTTTCAGATTTTTATTGCTCTTAAAAAACAATGTTAGCAAGATAAAGTGGACAAATCATACCGCCTACTCGGGTGCATGTCACAGAGCCAGAAC
>NW_013952419.1:412029-417084 GCF_001266775.1 Austrofundulus limnaeus | reverse complement strand
AACTAAACAGCCTGCAGTATTTTTACAGTCTTGTTTTTATACTTGAAGTAAATGTTTATCAAACAGTGTCTAATGTTACAATTAGTCTCTGTAGGAAGGTAGCRACAGCTAATTTACAGCAAATGAGCTAAAATTTTATATGTGCGTAGCTGAGAGTGATTCATAACACACTCAAAATGCTGCATGAGATTGCACTTAACCAATGCAACTTTTGTCATGAGCTTAGCTTTAAAATTCTGCTGTGAATGTGAGTGAAAACTCACATTCCTTTATGAAACCTTATACCTTCAATAATATATGGCACATGATGCATGCTTTCGTCTTCAGATCTAGAACCACAGCATACGCTGAGAGGAGCTTGAGTTGAGATAAACCTGTCAACAAGGAACGCAAGAGAATGAAACACAGAAGCAAACAAACAAAAAAAAGTCCCGAATATGACCCTAATGCAGGAAGAGGAGGGCAAAGGAAAGAAGGTTTGTTGACAGGGATACTGGGGAAAATATTTCAGCTTGCCAAAGCTAACAAAAACCAAGCGTGCTACCACCTCACATTGAGTATAGCCACACCCAATTGATATTAACATCCACCATCTGTGCCTTCAAGCATTTTGTGCAAAGTTTTTTCAAGCCAAAGAGATTTCATGTCAAGCACCCAGAGGAATTAAATTCCTATTTACCCTAGGTACCACGCACGAAGAAAACCCCTATTATGAATGAGAGTTCACCTAAAGCTTGTTTCCAATAGAAAATTATCCGCAATTCAAATGCTTCCAAAATAATAAAAAACAAAAACAAGAAAGGTTGTTTAGAAATGAACAAAATGGAACCTGCCCAGGACATTAATCTACCACCCACTCGTCGGTGAGACCGCCACTGCTTCAWCCAGTGTGTCTTCTTTTATATTCTTGTCTCCTATTACCATTTTTTAGTCACATAGCTGATCTGCCTGGTCTTGCCTGCCTCAATCGTCTCAGCTGAAGCGAAATCAAAGAGCAACTTAGTTTGTGATTGCACAACAGTTGTTTAGACACTGCAGAGAAGCAAAGCACATTTTAAGGGCAGGATGTGGTYCTGGGCAGGTAGGTCCGGTCGCTGGTGGACACCAGCATGAAAGCGTTTTAGCGACAAATGCACAGAACTGGGTTTTCCACGGCACAATTCTTTTTCCGAATGCAGCACAGGCTGCATGGACGTTCAAGGRGCTGGCACATTTTAAAGTGCGCAGCTCCCCTGTTGCTTTCGCTTTTCCCACTCTGATCAGTGAAACCTCTGTTTACTCCATTCACGAGTTGGAATCTTTTCCAGCTGGTAGGTAAAAGTCTCTGAGCAGCAGAAGGTGAGAGGGAGAGGAGGACAAGTCTCTCAGTGCGACTGCCAGATCAGTTCAGCCGGGACAGAAACMTACAAAACCCCATGTTTTTTTCAAAGATTCAGATTACTAACCCTGTCGTGAAGAGGAGAAAATCAAACACAGACACGCTGGACGTGTCCTCGTCCTCTTCACCACTAAACCCAGCAACATGTTTTAGCCTAACCKCGGCCACCAGGCAGCACTTCTGACACTGCGGTGAGGGTCAGACAAGCAGATTTGCGACTTTAAGGTGAGACTTTTGAACCGCAAGGGCAAACACAATGGCGTGTGGAAATCCTTTCAAGATGTGAAGAAGAGCTGCTATGCAGTAAAATGTTGCAGCTCACTCATCCATCCTGCAAAAGACTCTCCAAAAATACTAAAACAAAAATATTGACTTTTGGCTTTATCTATTGTAGCATCAAACTGATGGTTCATGATTATTACACGTGTCCAAAGATTCATACAATAAAGTTAAAACATCTTAGTTAAAATGTGCATTAGGTTATTTCTTCCCATTTGTTTGATACTTTTAGAACAAAACCACCAAAAAGTTCAGGGACTTTTACATAAATGACAAACAAACATTTGACCTGAACAAAAGGCTGTAAGCTAGCAGCTAATGGGCTAAGGTTCACCGTAAATGCAGTTTCCTTATTTAAACAAAATGTACTACAAAGACACKTTCACATTGATAAATCATTGCCATTTTTAACATGTAAAGCTCAAGCCTTTTTCACCTTCCAGCTAGGTGCTAAGAGTTCTCTACAACACCTTTCATACAACCCTTAATTTATTTATTTATTTATTTATTTATTTGTATTTTTTGGTAAATTACACCATTTCCTCATAAATTCTCTCACGGCAATTTTCATTTTCAGGAGGAAAGCCTGTCTTCAAAATAAACCTGATATACCTTACATTGTCCATGATTTGAAGGGTCACACTACCATCAAATTATGAGCAACATCGTAAGCATAGATCTTGTGATGCCCTTACAAGGGCTGTAACAATACATCGATCCAGATCAATAAGTCTGTTGGAAAGTGATCAAAAATTGTAAGCCTGTATTATTGCACAGCAAACCTCTTCCCTTTGGTGTTCCTGAGGTTAAACGTTGAAAACTATGGAGACCTTCAGTTCCAGCCAGAGGTGGCCCAGTCCCGTAACTTCGGAACCAACTTCTGATTCTCCTCACAGTCCTTAAAAGTCCAAAGGCCCTCGACATGAGCTGTAATTTCCTGGCAGGCATTCAGGAAAGTCCTTTAGCATCTTTCAGTAATTTTTTTGGCCATTTTGTGAGTTATTCTTTGACAAATGTTCGTGCTGATGATTTAATTTGTTCCACACATTCTTGTAAGCCTTATTGTTCCTATAGATTCCATCCAGGGTCTTACCAGCAGGGCCAGTCACACATTCTTTCAAAAACTATAACTTATCGCCTGAAAGAATTCCTTCAGTGACTCAGATGAAGCTCTCCTTTGGACAAAATTTACTGCATCGCCACTGAGTACAGATGGTTCTGGTACTGGAAGTCTGTTCAGGGCAATACTATTTTGAAAGGACATCCAAKTGTGAGGATGATGATACTATGGGAATGAACAGCAGTTGAAGACGTACGTTCCTCCTGAATACAACCACCATCTGTTGCTTTTGTTGTTTCTTCTAATACTCTAAAATAACTTCCCTAGCTGTCTACACAGCAGATGCTCCTGTACGTTTAGCTGCTATAAGCAAAGCTGTGGAATAGTGACTGCAGGAAACAGTGAGTCCATAAATGGAGGGAGTCATATTGTAGCAGCTTACTGAGGTCTTCCATACCTGGGTCACATAAAAGTCTCCGTCAATAACTGTAATCTTTTCATTTATGGCTTTAAGTAGGTTTGCAGTCACCACTTTGCAGGCATCAAGTCCCTAAACCTCAGCAGAGTGATTTTGGATTTCAACATAGATGCTCAGTACATTATTATTTCCTTTCTCCAGTGTATCAATGACAGAACGTACCTTTCCATATGCTAAGCTGTTCTCTTGTTTTGCAGGATTGTCTCTGATCACACAATGTGGCTGAACCTTTTAACCTCCCCACCCCACCCCATCATCTTTTTCCTGCAGAGCAAGCATTTTTTTTTTCTGTAGGCTGGGGTGAAGATGAAGAACATTGCAGAACCTGAAGCTGCACTTTAGACTCTTTGAATTTACTCTGACGCTCCAACAAAGAATGTTCTTTATATTCAAACCATAATTGTTTTTCCTCTAGCTCTTTTACATTTGAAGGTAGATCGGCTAATCACACACCTCCAAGTAAATTCATTTGAAACATAAACCTTAAAAATAGAAAAACATCTCCTGAAATTATATCTGTGACAGTCTTGCTGTTCTATTTTAAACCACGGATGTAAAAAGTGAGCAGGAGCAGCCACTAAGAGTTTTTTCTGATGAATCAGAGGATGAGCAGTTCTGTTACACTTCTCCTCTGATCTTTGACTTCTAACAAATTTTACTGATGAGTTGTAAAATAAATATTTCAATCCCAGTCCTCGTCAGTTCTTTGTCTTGAAAAAAATGTGATTACTCTCTGTTCCACTTCGTGTGATTGATTGTCTCCTTATCAAATGAGTTTCATCACCACACTTCTTACACAACCCTTACAATGTTTGAGAAGATGTCTTCAAAATATAGCTTACACTATTACCAAATAACTAAGCAAACATTGCCATTTTAAAGYGACAGTTGTATTTGTCTTTTTTTACATTTTAACTCAGCAAACTACTTGATCAGCTACTGCTCATTAGCACACTAAGTCTTGTAATTAGTATGCTAATGGTGCTAAGGATGGAACCAAGGTACTGTAAAATAACCAGAGCTCAAACATTTAGAAAAGAGTTACTTTTCCCCCTATAACCTAAATGATCAGGTTCACACTCCAGGTTTATTTAGTTAGAGTAGTGACAAGCTTTGAAAAGCTTAGTGACCCGCCATGCTAAACTGTGGTAGCGTTACGCTTGCAAATTAGTCTAAATTAGTCCTTAGGCTCTGTTTACACTGCAGGGAAAAATAATCCAAGTCCAATTTATTACCCACATGTGACTTATATCAGATTTTTCTCAAATCCGATCCAGGTCTTTTTCATATACTAAATCAGATGTCATCTGATGCTTTTCAAAGTGACCCCATTGGTCACATTGATTGATTGATCAATACCAACAACTGGCAGTTTAAGGCTTGTAACTCCACACAACTTCAGCTGAAGAACAGAATTGATTCATCTTTTTTAAACTTTCCAGATTTGTCACATCCTGAATTAATGAGATTTTACACCAATATATAATACTAACAGTGGTAAGTACACCTGTGTGTTAGATTGCATCGACACTAATATGATGGAATCGATACTTGAGTTTGATCTACTTTAAGTACATTGTTCCTGTTCCAGAGCAGCAATTCTGTCCCTGAGTAGACAGGAAGCAACAAGATCAAATATAAACATTGGATGAAACAAGCATAACAGATAATAATTTAGTCATCTCGTTTGCACTTCTGAATCGAGCCACACATTCCAACATAGAGTCTGRGTTTAAATTATAAAGTGATTAACGACACAAAAATTCAGATGTGAGCAAAGTATCAGAATTGATATTCACATCAAATTCAAATTCAAATTCAAAAATACTTTATTGATCCCTGAGGGATATATATATATAT
>NW_013952419.1:407596-411896 GCF_001266775.1 Austrofundulus limnaeus | reverse complement strand
ATAGATATAGATATAGATATAGATATTGCATGTAAACACAGTATTAGATTGAGTGGATTCGCGTTTTGTAATTTTCTTCATAATCAAAATGCCTATTTAAAGTCTTAAAAGCTAAAAAGCAAGATATTCGTGTCTTCACTGCCCTTCATGCTTTTTTTTGTCTTTCTAAGGAAACAGCAAACTCTGTAACCTTAAAGCACCACAGCTCCATATTTGGGTCTTGTACTCACAGTTACAGTCATGGCCAGCTGTTAGGACCAAAGGTTTTCCCACTGCTATTCCCCGAAAGCCAAAAAGCACTCAGCCTGCTTGTATGTGTGTGTGCGTGTAGCCCACTTACGCTTATAAACAACCTGACATACACACACCACCCACACCTGCTGTACGAGCCTGACAACAAGCGAGGAAGCAAAATTTTATTTTATTTTTTCGTTTTCTTGGATTAAAAAGCGACGAGTTCACTGTGAGTGTTTCACAATTCATGCCCATGTTTTTTTTTTAAAGGAAATGACTGGTTGACAATAACATTACGTAAAGAAACCCCAGAGAAGACGATCACTCCACATATGACGTGGCGAATGCAGTCGCCAAATCGCCAACAAAAAGGAAGCGGAGGGATGGAGTAATGGGAGGTTTAGGGTTAGAGACAGCTGTGGCCAACAAGCTCCACCACTGAGCTCCTGAGCTTTAAGTCATGGAATGGTAAGTATACGTTGGGCTCAAAGAAAACTGTTTAAAAAGGACACAAAGATACCTAGAATTAGTCGTGCCCTTATTGTGAAAAAATGCAAGGTAACAGGAGGAGCATGGGTTTTGTTTGATGTGAGTGTGAACAATAGTTTCCTGGCGACCCTTTTTGTTCACAAAAAACTTCCAAGAAACTGCAAATTATTACAAGCCCAGCGCAAACAAGCCTTTATGATGCAAACAAACATTTTGAGCCATAATTTTGCCTCTTTGAAAGCAGTAACAAACAAAAAGCAGTGTTTGTTAGTTATCTGGCAAGTTAAAACAGAGCCCCTTTTCCATGTATCCACAGCTGGGGTCACCAAGAGCGAAAGACCACCAGGACAGCTGTGTGTGTGTGTGTGCGGAGGGTGGGGGGTGGGGGGACTTTTATTATGCTATCAAATCAAGCCTCTGATACATTCTGTTCAGGCGAGTTGGAAGAGTTCACAAAGCCCCGCACACAGTGAAACCTTGTGTCACCTCCTGCTCACATCACTCAGCTTTTCAAGTGCAACAGCTGCTTCCGCCCCGTCCCCGCTCGCTCGCTCACTCGCAGCAGTCGTATCCTCATCCGTTCGCACTTGACAGCTTAGCTGACCCGCAAAGCGATTACCAGATATTTTATGAAATCGGATACGTTTTGATTTTTAATAACTTAAACGCGACGGATTAACAGGGAAAAGGAAAACCACGACGGGAAAGGAAAGAAGTTTTAAATCTTTTCTTGACGCATCCTCTCTAAAACAAGGTGTGTGCTTGGATTACACGTAGTTCCTGTCAAAAACAACAACAACAACAAAAAAAAAACATTAAAAAAGTATAGCAGATCTTTTGAAGCGTGGGTTCTGCAGCAAGGTTATACAGCTAACATCTTACCTGCTGTAGATAGCTCTTTGAATGACCTCAGATTAGAGAAATAGAGGCCAACATCAACAGGGAAACTTCAATCTAAAATATTCAATTTATCTGAAAATTGATTTTTCCACAATACATGTTAAGTTACAGAGAATTATGTGTTTTTTTTCCCCCAAACACAACAGGTTGTAGCACTTTTGGTGTAGCCTGGAGCACTTCCAGAATGAATATCATTCCATTTCTGTAGGAAGGCTTGTGTATTGCACAATTAAATGTTGTCGACAAGTTAATGCAAAAGTGTTTGGATGAARTGGCATAACATGTTTGAGACTGAAATTACTTGAAGATGGAAGCAGTCCCTTTTAGATCAGTAAGATTGTTAATCCAATCAAAATTAAACTGGATTTCTCACAGCTGAGATGATTCAAAAAGCTATCTATGACAGGTAAGATACTGTTTGTTCATAACCTTTTTAGAGAACTCAACTTTATAGGATATGAGCTATGCCTTTAATTTAAGCCCTGATTCTGTCCTTTCGTAGATTAAACTAAGGTTTTTGTCATGAAAAAAAAATCAAATATGTTCAGATAAACAAAAGGTGTAAAATATGATCAACTTTAACTCTGATGCATTAAAAATCATTTCATTAATTGGTAAAACAAATCGAAAGGTTTTCTGTTTTTCTTGTATGCATGGCTGCAGTTTCATCCTAGAAATGCTAGACAAAGTGGTCCATGTGTCTTTAGATTGTCAAAGCTTAGGCTCACTGCAGCCATCAGCAGCACTGAACGCTGTGTCCTGAAGTTGCACCAACACATGGCTTACGACGCTGTGGGCGTCTGTCCACTCATGACACAAACTGTTTCCCTTTACTCTGGACCTTTCCACTCTGCCGGATACAGCCCACTAAAACAGAAAGGTCCTAACAATAAATAAAAACAAAGTGCAGCGTGGGTGAAATAAATGAGGATTTCAAGCCTGTGTCCAAGAAAAAGTAATAAAAAAACAAGACATGAACCCTGATAAACTCAAGCTGTCACATGACTGCATCTGTCAGGAAGACTATAATGTCTCAATGTCGAATGTGGAGAATAATGTCTTATGTTAAACTGTACATGTTTTAAAAAGGACATATTTTATAGAAATTTAAAAACAATCTGTCCAATGTTCTACATGTCAACTAGATTACAACATCTTACTGGCTGTAAAAAAAAAAAAAAAGAGGTCTGGACCAGATCCTGATTCTGTATTTTAACTCCCCGCCTGAAAGGACCTGAGTTTCTGGCGCAATCAGAGGGCCACCTCAGAGGAGTGCCTGTCCAGACCTCTGGACTCAGGATTATTTCGAAAAAGTGGGCATGACTAATAGCACAGCAGCTTGATCCATGGAGCCTGACAAGCTGTTCTCCAGTGGCCTGTAAATACAAAACACTTGGCAGATGTGAAAGCCTGCTCTTCTCTGAGACGTGGCTCCTCCTCCTCCTCCTGCTGCTGCTGCTGCTGCTTACCCACAGCCATCAATTGCATCGATCGACTTACAGGTTCTCCACATTCAGCCAATGCCACGACTAACATCCTTTAGCGTCATTGGAATTGCGTTTATCTTGCTGCTTGCGTAGCAGGAGTGAGTAGGTTCTGTTTTTTTGGAAGCGGACTAAAGAGAGATGCAGGAGTGAAGGAAGTTGTTGTTTATCTTCTTTGCGCTGCTTACAGTTTCACTTACGTAAGGAAAAGATAATAAGACTTACTGGAAGGAAAYAGGAATTTTTGGCTCAATGTCGAACTTTTACAAAAATCAGGTCACTGCAGCATTTAACATAATAACATACATTATTATATACATGAGTCACCTTTAAAGTCATTATAACTCACTAGTTTTACAAATATTGAGCAAAGGTTTGGTGTGTTAGTAGCTGAGAGTCACTGAGAATGCAGACGTCAAGCCCTAATAAAACAGAGGTCCTGGTTTCGAACTCTGGATTTCACTCTCTCTGTCTGTTAACAAAATTAGTCATGAACCACCGAATGGATTCTAGTGAAACTCCCAGAAACTACGGTAATCAATCAGTGTACAGCTACAGCTGATTAACGTGACTGTGGAGCAGTGGTAGGGCAGGTGACATGGGACCAGAAAGTCAAACTTTTCAACTCCACGCCATGCTCACATGACGTTGTGCCCTTGAGCACTGGGTAAATGGCCCCGTCATGTAATACATTTTTTTAAATTTAGTTTAAAAATTATAAAAACTGAGCATCCTACAGTATTTTTACAGTCTTTATTTTACAGTTAAAGTATATGTTTATCATATAAAGTCTAATGTTACAACTAATRGGGGATCCCTTTAATAAATATGTTTTCGTCTGTCCTCTCATAAAATTAGAACCTTCAGATGTAGTTTTACATCTTCTTCCTACAGGGATAAGATGGAGTGAAAATTTGCACACTTCTACGTTTGTGCTTATCTCTGTGATTGGGGAAGGGGAGGAACCCACCATGCGTGCATGCGCAAAATTGTTTCTGGTGGGCCTCAGCGTGACCACGGAGCTTGGAGCAATCATACGTTCAGCTGTGATTTCCATCAACACATTCCTGGACGCTCACACACGCTCTCAGTGGAGGGGCCTCAGAGTAACCACACTGAAAGTTTCTGATAAGGCCACCTTCGAGGGGAAGGTAGGGAGTGACAGTCGCGTTACGCCCCCCCCACCACCACCA
>NW_013952419.1:377680-407191 GCF_001266775.1 Austrofundulus limnaeus | reverse complement strand
TTTTTTTTTTTTTTTTTGTCAAAGAAGACAGACCAGATACATCCCATGTTTCAAACATCCCAGAGCCTAAAAAAAAGAAAAAGAAAAGAAGAATCTAAACCGGACCTTCAGGCCAAAGCACTGATAACGAGAAACTCAAACGCTCCACTCAGCAGAACATCCGCCCGTGCGCGCTGAGCGATTGTACAGTAACTGGCACTTAATCAGTGTGGGTTTCTTTTCCACCGCTCCAACAAAAAGACACAAGTTCAAATCCCCACACACAAGTCCAATCAATCAATGCTATTGGCAAACTCCGACGTTGGCGCGGAGCCACGGCGCACTGCATGCCTCGGAGAGGGGTCCACGTTAAGGGAAACTTCCAACGTGAGCACCCTGGCATGTTTTTCTGCCTCGAGGCAACTTCCAGACCCAGTTCAGACTTCCAGGGATGTTGCACGCACAAATATTAACGCAAGCTTGGCTGCAAAGTGACCTGTTGTTTTGTTTGCTATAAAAGAAAAATAAAGGTTTTACGACAGAAAAGCGAAGATAATTGCACAAAATGACGTTATCACTCTCATTTCTGGTTTTGTTTGTTAGGCAGCTCGGGTGTATTTGTACCTCAAGGGTAAACCTCAGTTTTGTCTCTGACGTCTGGTGTAATTTATGCACTACATCTTCAAACACACACATACACACACACACATGCACACCAACTCAGATTTGCAGATAAAACCTTTCTGCTCAGCTTGGCGTTGCAAAAAGAGAAACTGTCCTAAAGCCTTTCGATCCATAAACACAAAACAACCGAATGCACAACGGTCGAAATGAACAACTCGTTAAGTTATTTTTCGATTTTCAGGAGCCTCCAATCATTGCAGGAAGGAGTCAAATAAAGGATCAGTGAGGAAGGTTGTGCAAGTGGGTTGTGGTGGCTCGACTTGGCCATGTGGTGGAGCTGAGCGCTGGTGTCCGCGAGCAGGCAGCGGTTAAAATCAGCCATGTGCTCCACTGGAAGCAAGAGGAGCGAGGGGCTTGGGACGCTTCTGTGTTCAGCTGTTATTTTAATCTATGACCTCAGTTTTTGACTTGTTCTCGCTTTAATTCAGCATGAAAGTTGAGTTTTTATAGCTTTTATTTCTGCCTCTCAAACTGATAAAGTGAGCTTTAGCACCTCTTTTCGATTATTAAATACAGTATAAATTTAAAAAAGGCACCTCAGAGCTTACAAAGCACTGACTGCATTCTGATATGGGTGTGAAAGTCTCCCCTGCAACATAGTGAGCTCAACTCTTCCTCCTCATCACTGCCCCCCCTCCTCCTCCTCCTCCTCACTGCATGTCTCTTTTTCGCTGCATATTGCGTTCTCTAATATCTTTGTCTGTTTTCTGTCATGCATTCTCCCTCATGTTCCGTCTTTCCCCTCCCTTTATCCACGCTCGCTCCTCTCCTTTATGCTCCTTCTCTCTCTCCCTCTGTGTCCATCTCCATCTGCACCCCCTCCCCTTTTCGCTCTCCCTCACTGGAAGGCACACGCATACACAGATAATACTGCGGCTACATGCTGCTTTGGCAACATACTGCAGCAGGCGAAGCGGTACTCCACTGCAGCCCTTTAACACAACCGCCTTTTCTCTTGTGACCGTGGGATGAGAAGCAACTCTTGGTCTGAATCAGTCTGTGCTGAGCAAACAGTGGCACACACACACACACACAAACACATGTTGTGTTTTACAGGTGATATATAGATCACGTTCCTGTCATTTCCCCTTAGCATCCACTGGATTAGGCTTTTCACCAGCACATTGATCAATGCAGCAACATGGTTTGACGTGCACCAATCAACCAATGCATTATGATCACTGAAATCAAAAGGGGAAAATGTTAATTATCTTGCAGAAAAGGGGGGTGTTTAAGACACAGAGTGAACATTTTGTCCTTGAAGTTGTCAAAAGTAGAAAAAAAAAGGACGAATAAGTGTGAGTTTTGAGGTACTTTGACAAGGGCCAAAACCTGATGCCTAAACAGCTGAGTCATAGTGTCTCCACAACTGCAGCTGTTGCGGGGACGTTCCCAGCCTGCAGCAGCCAGGACCAACCAAAAGTGCTCCAAAAAGGGAGAACAAGAGGACGGGCAGCGGGGGTCAAGGCCGGCCAAGGCTCGCTGATAAACGTGGGGTGGCCTAGATTTCTTAAAAAGTGAGCATTCATTTTAAAAAAGAACCTCGTCAGAACATGCGTTGTGTCGCATTTTGCTGCAGGAGGGATTGTGCAGCAAGTGAAGCGGTGAGGATGCTCACATCGAGTCCGTGATGAAAGCAGAGACATGGAAGATTTTGTTAGAAGAGTCTGGTTTTCTTTTGCGCCCTGTAGATCAACAACTCCCAAAGATGGGGTCGGGATCCAACTATGTGTCATCGAACACCAAGCGGGAGATGTTCTAAGGTCAAATAAAAATTTTAAATGATAGCTAATACCATCTTTTTCGCAATACTTGTTGCCAGAGATGAAACAGCTCAACAGAAGTGAATAAAAATGTTGCAAAAACTGCTGGTGTTGTCATTTCGCCCTTGTTTAACTTCTTTAATCAGATGGGGTCAGGTATGTGTCGTTTAGCCAGGAAAAACACGGACAAAAATGCATTAAAGAGATCGTTCAGATTATATGAAGTGCTCTGTGCAAAGATTATAAACAATCAATATCTTACCTGTTGTAAATAGCACATTAAATGACTATTTAAAAGACATGTTTAATTCTGATTGAATTAATAAGCTAATAAATGATCTGATTGGATCTAAATCTAAAGCAGTGGTTCCCAAAGCTGGGGTGAGGACCCCACTGGGGGTCCTGAAACATCGAGATGGGGTCTTGAAAAAATTTTCAGAAATAATTGCATTTAGAATGATCACCAACAAACATTTTTTTTGCTTTAGTTATTACAAAAGATTGAAGTTAGCACCTTAGCATAATGAATAGTGTTACTATGACTTAGTTTATTTGACCTGACAACAATGGTTATCAAGGGGCACAGGTCTCTGCTGCAGTCATTTAAAAGCTGAAAACTTTGGGAAAATTGGTCTAAAGGGAAATTTGGATGCTTTAAAACAACTCTAATCTCTGAATGTAAGACTATAAATCCACACGCCATCATAAATTTAAAATCACACAATTACTAACATGCAGTCTTATAGTTATTTGCATGCAGCAGCAGCTAGTGGTAGCACGTCCTGTACAGCCTGGGGCATTTCCTACAGGATTATCACTGTGTTTCTGCTTGAACAATCATTAATTCAGAGACTAGCTCATCGGTTTGGTCAGAAATAAACTCTGTTTTTTTATGAGGCCATTCATTGAGTTATCTGCAACAGGTAAGATATTATTTGGTCATATTCTTTGCACTCACTTTAAAATATTTGAACTATCCCTTTCACAAAAAATGGTAAACCAGTTTGGATGATGCAACTCTCAGTGGAAAACTTTTGAGTCCTTCCATGTAGCATCTAGCTAACCACAATTGCTAATGGTGCGCACACTTCCAAGGAATCCAAGATGGCGCTGGCTTCCTCCCACACATTATTGCTAAAACAGTTTTGACAAACAAGTTTCATGAAGATCCACCTCATAACTAACAGCCTTGCAGGGGGGGGGGGTGCTACAGACGGCGGTTTGTTGCTTTCAGACATGAGCGCTTCCATCGGATCTGGGCAGTCAACATCAGGCGGTCATAATGTTATGGATGATCGGTGAAGTCCTCCCACTTCCTATAGACTTATCGCCTCAGATTCGCCCCGTCTTGCCTTCTTCCCTGAAGCATGACAGAAATAGGCGTGCTGTTGGAACACAATGTGACGTTTTTATTGAACAGTTAACAACACATCCACACGTACACAAACAAAACGCACAGTGACAGACATCTAGTGATCACAGGGCATGAAAGGAAACACAGTGATGCCATTGTTGGAGTATCCAGGAGTAATTTAAGGAAATGTCAGCGCTGACAGATGACCACACAAAGAAAGACACAGGGATGCTTTTATATGAAAACATGCAGGAATAAAAGTGCCCGAGAGTAAAGGCCAAAAAAAGAAAAAAAAACTTGAGGAACAAACGTGCTTTAGCTTAAGTTTTAGGAGTTGCTAACTTAACAGTCGCTAACTTGTTTATCATATTCTGCCCTACATGTAAGGTTGAACTTGTTTTAAATAGTGTGTGCTGCAAGCGAAAACACTGCACCGTATCACTGCTCAGTCATGTTTTATCCATTACGGCTACTGTGGGAATCAGCCCACTCGCTGGCTGCTTTGTAATAGTYTATTTTCTTTGATATTTTTGCATTACCAGCACTTTGGCCCTGCTAAGATCATCATATGTGGTTTCACGGGCCACGAGTGACGAGTTCACAGGCTTCCAGAGAATAGTCAGGCAAACAGGTGCTATCACCAGGGATTCTCCGACTTCGACCTACTTTGTGTAATTACCGTTAAATGTAATTGTCATGCAGCGACGCGCCTTTATTAGATTAATTTTTCATAAATGTTTGCGCAGTGCACATTCAACTCTTTAAATGTTTTATTGTGTGAAGGGATCTGTTGTATATCATAACACAGGAAGTCATACTGAGTCACCTGATCTGCTTTTAAAGCCCAGCAGAAGCTTTTTTTATATGTCAGGGAAATTAAGGAATCAAAGTGCAGCTGCTCTGAAAGGCAAGATGGATGTCTTCTTTTCTGCAAAATGTGTTTGCTGGACGTTGAGCTTGCATGCAGAAAACTGAGGATCTCCTGTGTTTCTTCGAACACAATGGGTCCTTTCTTTATCTGGAAAGAGCTGCTACTCTAATAACGCAGCTCAGCTTAAGACTACTAACAGTAAACAGTGGTTCTAAAAAAGGTGGCCCTGACAAACATAAAGAAAGAGTGAGGGTTGATTATTGGGCCTGGATGTGAAGCAAGGGCGTTGAGGAAAAAAATCCAAACGCCCCCCTTCTATACCTCTGACTGTGTGGGATGTCTGCAAAAATCACCCTGCAGCTACAAGAAGTATAAACCTCTGTGGTATGAAGCAAAGTAGCACTTGGTGTTTTTGTCTCCCTCCCCCCCCAAAAAAAGGCAACTGGACTTTCTTTCTTCTTCTGTGGACATTTCACCTAAGCTTTCTCAGTTCAAACTGAACAGCGCTCCAGTTCCAAGCTTTAAAACTGCAGGGAGTTTCAAAAGGAAAAGATCTGGATTTTTATATGATAAAATACTATGAACAGAATTGCACCCTTAAAAAGACCATTAATCCTTGCATTTCAGACATGTTTCAAACTAACGCGGCAAGGTCTTAAAATTATCGGTTGATTTTCAAAACGTCTGTGACCCRAGCAAAAACAACACACCAACAGATTTCACTCACGACCATTCAGAWGTCAGACAGGAAATCACYCGAGACCTCTCAAGTTCAAACGTGAGTTCAGAGTAAATAAACTTGGCTGACGAGGAAGAAGCAATMATGATAGTATGTGGACTATTTTTAAKAAAATAAAACAAAAAGACATCTCTGATGTTTACTGAACTTTCTGGTGCACCATGACAGTTGTTTTGTCTTCTGTATTTTGTACCCCCCTCTGTGTTTCTGTCACCTGCTTTTCTGATTAAGGCTGAGTCACACTACAAGATTTTAAAACAGTCGGCAGATTTTCAAAGACTGAGAGAGCCCACACGTGATGATAAAAAATCATGGATYCACCAGGTTTGGTCCCACAGTGTGTGGTGTACAGCCACACAGCATCCACGAAAATATATTTCATTCATGAACATTCAGATGTCAGATATTAAATCACGCGAGACTTCCTGAAATCTTGRGAGAATTCAGATGTCGGAGGAAAAATCTCACGTGACCTCCAAAGAGACGTGAGTTCAGATTAAATAAACATTTGCGACGAGGAAGAAACAATGTTGATCGTTTGTGGACTATTCTTACCAGAGGAAAAACAATTCCATAGAACTTTTAACATCCAGCAGACTTTCTGCTGAGTCATGACAGTTTTTTTTTTTTTTGTCTTCTGTATTTTGGAATCCCCTCCATGTTTACGTCACCTCACTTTCTGATTGGCTACACGTCTCATTCAACAGGCTGCGAGCTCGGGTGAACACAACACACAGTGATATCYGGCRAAAAAATCAAACATGTTGAATATCCCTGACTTGAGGTRGGASCGGTCCTGACGTCCTTCCAAGCGGACTAGATCACTCTTAACTCACCACCCACGGCAGGAATATCTGCTATGATTATCTTTAGAGCCATCACGATAATCTGGACTTCCTTAAGCTTGTCGGAAGGTCAAAAAATCTGAATGATTTTCTTGTGGTGTGACACCGGCCTTAGGTGCACATCACATTTAACACATGCTGGGATATCGAGCCGAGACAATCAAACATGAATATCCTCGATGTAAGGTCAGAGTGGTCCTGATGTCCTCCCGAGCTGACTAAATCCCTCCTAACCCACCACACACAGCAGCAACATTTCATACGATTATCTTTAGAGCTGTCACGATAATCAAGGCATCCTTGAGATCGTTGGAAGGGCAAAATCGGGCCAAAAATCAGCACAATTATCTTGCCGTGTGAACCCGGCATAACTGAATTTTAGCCTGTATWAATGAAACAAACAAGCCAACAGGTAATTTGGTATTGCTGTGTGCCACATTGAACATAAAGCAGAGAAAACAATGACCAGAGCTTATTATATATGACCACAGCTGACAATAAAAATAACAAGTATAAGCTTAACAGGATTGTAACCAACCTCACAGMATGTGGACGCAAGAGGAAATGCAACTCCAGGTTGATCAGCAAGATTGACCAAACAGAAAGGTGCCAAGAAAACCATTTTAGCTGAACTCCAAGGCCAAGACGTATCACTTTCTGACACCCAGGATGGATCCACTCAAGGCAGAAAAACAATAAATCCAGACAGGAGTTCACCAAACTATACACTGACAAGCCTCAAAATCTTTAGGACCTATAAGACAAAACTAGAGGTTTTTCACAAGTCACAACAGTTCTGTTTTTATTTGCTATATTATTTGTTTCTGTACATGTAGAGACGTAGGAGGCTTCAGGACTCCTACATCAAGACCCTAATAACCTTCAGGTAGGAGAGGCAGTGTTACAGAGTGAGCGAACCAGGCAGCTCGCTGATTTGTACAAACATGAAATTTTGCACTTTTCAGTTTGAATTGAGAAAGCTCCTCGGTGAAACAGAAAACAAGAAAAGATCAGCTGATTAAAACAATCTCAGGATATCTGTAGAAAAGCGACACAAAGARGAGCACTTAGTTTGATTCTGGTGGACTGCTTCACCTCGTCTCATCTAGACAATAAAATAACTATTAGTCCACAATTCAGTTAATCTTTTGTTATTGTTGAAACCTTGCTTTTTTAAAATGGAGGCTTTATCAACTTTAAACAACATCCAGCCACAAACTTCCTGCCCACACTTGTCTCCAAGCAAACAAACTCACCCCTTCACCAAATGGACGCAGCTGTCARAAACATGCTTTCATTTCCACAGAGCTTCGTATAAATCTGTAATGACCGCACATGTTTAAACACTTATAATTTGATAAGCTGTGGGGTGTTTTTTTAAGGCTCGTATCTGCCATCTGCATTAGTCGTATGAAGGTAAAAGTGGTTTTGTTGAGCTTAAACTGCAATGAACGGCCYAACGTTTCCCTACATCAACATTCCATTCATTGTCAAGCACAATGCACCGTTCCACTGACTTATGAGGCCGGAGCCACATGTGTGGACAGTTGTTCTTCACGCGTGTTACCGCRGCTGCATGCCTGTTCGTGATGGCCTCTTTAAAATCTCTCAATTGGCAAGAGAACAGTCCCAGCGACAGCGATGATGCCGGCGCATCTGTGCCGCTTCGCCCGCCCSTTGCTTAGGAGTGGGTACTCACTGCTTTGGACGTTGACGATGCCGGTGGAGTTGTCCCTCCCCAGCGAGTTCTCCACCACACACGTGTAATTCCCAGAATCCTCCAGTTTCGCTCTGCTGATCTGGACTCTGGAGAATTTCCTGTGGGTGACAACACTCACACAGCTGAGTCAGGGGAACAGTGGGCAGGGAGGAAACGACATGGAAACGCAGCACGTGGAAAGCACGGGGACAGAATGGAAAACAGGTCGAGCACCAGCAGGCGGTTGAAAACACGTTCTTGTTAAAGGTGGCAGAAAGAATAAATACAGTGAGAAGCGAAAAGACGGGCTGTTTGAGTTGTTTTGCAGCCTCACCCTTTCAAAATTTATCAAACCATTAAAGGGTTTTCTTTTATTGTCTTCATGATCTCTTATTTTGGGCACTTTTGCTCTCATAAACAGCCTTGTTTAACTTCAGCTCACCAGCAGACATTGAGGGGTAATTACCGGATTGAAGAACGTTGAAGAGATTTCTTTCTTTCTTTTATTTATGTCATTGCTCTGAGCTGGTTGATTTAGTTATGTAACTTTTAATTTTCAGCTCATCATTACAAAAAAGAAGAAACATTTGCTGTCTGCTGCATTAGGTAGCCTTGATGCATAAAATCAAAGCTGCAAAATATTTCCCCCCTTAACAGATCCTTAAAAATACATCAGGACACCAAAAGCAAATATAGCTTTAATTTTTGTCCTAAATTTTGTTAAAAATGTCAATAATAGAGCTGAAGAGATGAAGTGGGGAGAAAAAAGGATGTTTTCAGTAGATTACACAAAGTGTCTTTAGTAAGAAATAAATGCTTTATTTATTATTATTTTAAAAATTTAAACAGACACCAATCATTCAGGGTCAGTTGCAGCAACTGGTAACACTATATCTATGGAACAACACGTCCACTTACTGCGTTTTTGGTTTTCCTCCTGTGATTTAAAATCACTTCATCACGTCAAAAACAACATGCCAAGAACGTTGCATAATCATATCCCAAGATAAGAGGAAAAAAAAGGGAAAAAAATCATCCTGCAAGTTGAATGATGGTGTTTCTGAAACATTTCCACAATGGCCTTGAGGTGCAAAGCACAACTGCACTTGACTAAATTTAACAAAACATTTCAATTTCTTTGAAAATATCTGGAAATGTTGAAAGAAAGGAAATAAAAAAGCCCGAAACTTGGAATGATTTTTATAAAGCAGAACCAAAACATACACAATACCAGAGCAAATTAAAAAAAAAAACGGTGTCCTGATACCAGCATGTTTACAAGTACAAAATGCCACAATACTCATAATCAATCCCAATCCCAGCATCAATACTGGAATACTGGTATTGATGCTCCAGTGAATGTGTTAAAGTTTACATTTCAAGTGAAAAGTTTGTCAGTTCCATGTTTAAATAAATTTATACACATTAAAAATATCTTATTTGATATTTCTAATTATTTTTAAACGAGCCACCGTGTTCTAAATGCAATAAACGTTTTTAAAGTTATTGTGTAATGTTCAAGTTCTAACTCAGTAACTACTCGGTATCGGTACTCATTATTAATAAGTACCTAAACTGAAGTACTWGTGAAAAACTGGTYRTGGGACACCCCTTTGTGTTGTCGTCTTGGCTGCCACAGTATGTTAGCTAAACTGAGTGTGTCAGGGATGTAGCTGTAAAACAACTGAAATGAGACATTTTTGTGATTCCTAACATCAACCAATGGTTAATTTATGGGTGTTTCATCAAAATCCATTCAGTGGTTTATGAGCTGTTTTGCTCACAGATGGACAAACGTTGCCTTTTTTTGTAGTTTGGGGGCATTTTCATTGCTACTCACCATGAAGAAAAGGCAATCATAAATGACTGTTGGCAAAGACAATTACAAAATGTTGTTTTATCTTATGCTGTTGTGCTTTGACCCTTAGGACCACCATTCAAGACCATTTACCACTTGTTAGACTTTGTTAAACAAATACGAAATCACAGTAATATGTGATCAGGCTGAAGTGAAGGTTGATGCAAATTATCTGCCAATAAATGAATGTTTCATCTGTAAATGTCGCAAAAAAATGATGTGGAGGACGTGTAAACCTACATTTTATTTTACTCTGTGACAAGTTTACAGGATGCGGGTGCTTTGTACTCACTTGGAATTCTTTATTTTAATTTTTCCGCTTTTCTTCAGCTCGTTGCCGTCTTTGTACCATGTGTAGGAGGGGGCGGGGTTTCCCGTGGCCTCGCACTTCACTATGAGCTTGCTTCCCTCGTTCACTAACATTGGATTCTTGAGGGGTTTTAACTTTGGAGCCGCCGCTAAAACAAAGAAGAAGAAAAAAAGGAAGGGAAATGAAAAAATAAATAAATTAAAAGCAACAACTTTAAGGCACAGTAAAGAAAACCTTCATCACTTTTGATTTGTGTATTATTGTGAGTTTTTGGAGAAGACAATGGAGAGGAGAGACAAAAGGAGACGAGCCAGTAAGCCTCTCAGCAGATGAACATCAGCCAGCAGCTCTCTCAGGTGACCTCCAGATGTGGTCACTGGAGACATCATCAGCTTTGCCTCTTGGACTAATAAACACGCTCATATTCAGTCTGGCTCCGCTGCTATGAAAACACCTGAGGCAACAGTTAGCGAGCATCCACCAGCGGACAAAGAAACGTCTGTAACCACAAACTCACACAGTAAAAATGTTGACATACCTTCATAGCTACCTGGTTTTGATGCTTAGAGCATATTTTTTTAAGAAACACAAAAATTCTTACTTTGACCTCTCGTAAATGGAAAATTCCAATCTTTAAAACTAGAGTTATGTGTCTGTGTGTCTGTGGGGTCGTGTGTGCGCATATTTTGACCTGTTTTAGATTGATTTTTTGAACAAACTCATTTTAGAGAGAAAAAAATGCGAACAGTTAAACTTAGCTGGGCTAAGTTTTGAGATTTGCTTTTACACACCAGCAACCCTCGTTAGCTTACGCCTCATCTAAACTAACATAAATGACAAGTTGTGCATATTGTCTGTAAATTACACAAATTTTCCTCTATTTTGCATGTATTTAAAAAAAAATCTCATGGATTTTTGCAAAAAACCTGCCCTCACGTCCTCTCCCTGCAGCCCTCAGTGTGTTAACACCCCACCCCTGTTCTATCATCTAAGAGTACTCTGGATTTTTTGTAAAAAATTCTGCTAGCTCGTCAGTCCAGTCAGAGCTAAACTCTATTTTATTCCTAACAAAATTCATTCAAAGAGCTATCTACAACAGGTAAGATATTAACTGTTCATGTGATATTTAGTAAAGACAGTTGCACTGAAAAATGAACAATTTTGAATAATTTCCTGGAATTATATCTCTAAAGATTAAAAAAAATGTTTTAATTGACACATAAAGAGCGATCTGTATCCAAACTCACTCAAACACAAACGACACACAAGACGACACGCAGCAACACCTGCCAGATAACAGCTGCACACGTGTTGAGCTGAAGACTCATCCAGGATAGAGAGACAGAGAGTGAGAGGGAGACAGAAAAGGGGGTCGGCAGGGGTCAGCTGGGGGCTGGCTAAGATCCCCCCCCTGCACACCCACACACTTTCCCTCCATGAGTAACGTTCTCGATTTCATGCACATGCTGAACTGAGCTGTCCTACAAATTACAGCTGCCTGCTGAGCGTTTTCCCCGCTGACAGTTGGATGAAGACAAACAAATCGTGACAAGCGGAATGAAGTTCACACAGGTAACGGCTTCAATTAAACACGGAAATAGCCTCGCACCAATATTGCCCCACCCCAACCCCCCCACCTCCCTCCAGTTTGTCCTCTTTTTGAAGAYACTGTCCTACTTCACTGACCTGATAAAGGAGACATGTCTGCACAAGAAAAAAAAAAGAAAAAAGAAGTGATGCGGCAGTTTTTCACTCTCTTTGTTCTGACAGATTTGGGGTGCAGCGCAGAAAGCATCTGTAAAGACATTTTGACACTTCAGGTTTGTGAGCGTCAATGACAAATAATAATAATAATAAAAAACTGATTCTTTACAAATGAGTCTGTTCTGCAGTGRTTGACAGAGTTGTCAGTTCCTGAGCAGGTTACTGTTGTTTGAGATGTCTTTAAAACAGGACGTAAAGCAAAATTTGTGAGCATATTTTACAGGCTGACAGTTATAATCTGCTTACTTGGCTCTAATCCACTGACAGGAGACAGAGGTCAAAGCTCTAAAAACTAACAATGGATCACTTTGGTCCCAAGCAATAAACAACCTTTTAGTTTCTGCTGATGAAAATGACAGCTTGCTATAACTCATCCCTATACAAACATGTGAGATTATTTATGATTGTTTCAATTGATTTAATTTGTAGAGTAATATTATATGCTATCATTCTGGATYGTTTATTATCACTGTATCAGTGTGTGCAATATGAAGAGTGTTTAAATGCCATGAACTCCAGGCTGTTATAGACCACATGCTATGAATCATGRATTTGACCAATCAGGAGGATCCTGGTTTGGATGATGTTGGCAAAGGTGCTAAAACCAGTCTCTCACTGGGCTATGACTGTTGTTGAGAATAAATGAACAGAATTTCTGATGGTGTTTTGAAAAGTTTTAAAATGTTTTGCAAATGTTCTCTATTTCCTCTCGTGAGTTGCAGAGCCTCCCTTTCATGTTGCAAGCTTGAAAGATTTGCACAACTACTCTCAAAAAAGTCCCAGGGTTGTCAGAAATGGATGGAAGACAAAAAATAAATTRGGGGGATTTAAGACACTTTTGGAGTTTTTGCATTGCTCGGCRCGGCCCAGGTTTTCCCTGGTTCTGCACAGCCTTGATTATTTCGGCATGCTACCAGGATTGTCATAGCAAGGACCCTCGAGGTTGGCGTGATGTCCTTTTGTTTAATTGGTGACACCTCTACTCATAGGATTATAAATCCTTCTTTCTCTCATCAAAAGAAATTTATAATAAAGTGAGCGAAGGCTCAAAGAAACAGCAAGAACGGTAAGGTAAGCTAATGCTAGCTTGTTTACAGATGTTTTAAGTAAGGTTGGGTGAAATTGTATTGCATGCAATAAAACGTGAACAATTATTCTTAGTGACTTTACAATTACTGCCATGTGATGATGGCATAATTTTGTGTGCGGCATACTATCACTATTAAGCGTGCATGTGAGCCCAAAAGTGYAAGGTGGAATGGAGCAGCTAATGCTAACCTTCCAAACTTGTTTAATTACATGAAACACTGACATAAACCAGAGTYCAAGAAACAGACCAAGGCCACAACGTTGYCTACAACTGTCAGCTAATAATCATCTTAATACTCATTATTGGCTAGATGCCACAATTAATCATGAAAAATGTTTCTGCCAATACCACACAACCTTAGTTTTATGTTGAGCAGACAACCAGCCACTGAAAATAGTTAGTGGTCAACTTTCAAATTACCGTAGGCTTAGCAGCCAGGCCTGTATYGCACCCCAGCTTTCACGTTTAGAAGTGGGTTATAATGCCTAATGCAAATATGCAGGTCAAGTTTGAAACCATGTGCGCCATCCATTCATCCATCCATCCATCATCCATCCATCCATCCATCCATCCATCCATCCATCCATCCATCCATTATCTATGCCCGCTTCTTCCTTTCAGCGTCACTGGTGCCCATGTGTGTCAAAATGGTGACCAAAAACTTTTACGTCATTCGCAAGTGACTGTTTTTTTTTGTATTTTTTTTTTGCTGTTATGTACCTATAARCGTGTTGTAAATACAATTTCAGAGTAAAATAAAGTGAAAACTCGTGTGCGTTCTTGCAATTTTGTGTCTCAAACTAGTCGCCCGCCAGCTGAGATCCAGGCTGAAAGCTGTTGCAGTGTTGAAAGGGAAGCAAAGAGAGGATAGGAGAATATGTGGGTTAATCACAAGTAATAATGTCATCACCATATTCAACATCATTGCGGCAGAGTGTTTTCCTCAATATGCAGCCCTAGTTCCTTYCAGAAGAAACATCAGTATAACTTAAATTGATTGTTTTAACGTGGAGCAGCACTGATCGAATGCATCTCAAAGAGAAGACTACATTTTATTCAGGTAAGCTTTTTTATTACATATTTAAAGTATAAGCCCTGTTTTTCTTTGGACTAATAAATAGCTAAATGTTTGATCCAGAATAGCTCACAGATCAGTGGAAAAGCAACAATTTTTAGTCCATCAGAAGCCCTTTGTTACTAAAATTATCCTGCTTTTCTGTCTGCAGACAGCCTTCTGTTGGACAGTGTGACTGAAGATATTTGTAGTGTTCAGACAACAAAGACTCTAACGTGCTGTGATATGATGCAGATGAGCACTTAATAACATTTAATGAGCTTTTAGTCTCAAGACAGGTTTTTGCGCTGCAGTCGCTGGAGGAGACTCTTCAGGATTTTAATGTCCCAGGAGTCCGGGGACAATAAAAATCCCATTTATGCGATGAAGCAGAAACGGGGCCCCGCTAAAAGTTATATCATAATATAGATTGAACATGTATCTCTTTATTTGACATCAAGTCTGAGAGTAATTTGGGTTTAGTGATGGCCAAGAGCCACGTTTTTCTTCTGTTAAACAGCCTAATGTGCTTGATGGGACTTAATGTTAAACAGTGCTCAGTGTCCTGTGGTCTGACCTCCTGACCCCCGCTTTAATTTCACATTACACTCCCTGAATGGATTTTAACACCATCACATTGACTGTAAGACAGCATTGTAGATGTGTGCACACGTCTAATGTCTGATAAGCATCTTCAGACGCCGTCATAAACTTTTATATCAATCTAATTAGAAAATGACTGCCTTCTGCCYCTCTAACAACCTAAAATATACAGAGCAGAACCTACAAAAGCCTCTAAGAGGGTTCCAAGTCTGTATAATTGAACTTCTGCACATGATTTCTACACACACACACTTAACTGTGCCAGACTAAGCCTATGCACACCGCCTGAGGAAAGCCTTGTCAGTCACAGAGAGCTTCAGGAATGAGGCCGTGCCGACTGTACACAGAAATGTTTAAGTACTTCGTCTGGACGCAAAGTCTGTCCTTGCCGCGCACATGAACCCGGTTTTTTTGTCCTTGAGTGGAGAAGCTGCAGAGACTTTGGGGGCCGCGTTTTTCATCAGCTCGTTAAGCCAGATGTGTGCGGGGGGCTGAGATTTTTGATGGTAACATAAAACCCCCCAGAAAGATTAGCCCTGTCCGATCGAACTGTGCGGTTAAATAAAAAAAAATTACATATCTGTAATTATCAGCTTCTCACCAGAAAACAACAGTCGGTATCGTTGTAAAATACAACAGCCTCTTGCTGACAACTGGTCATTTTTCCATAACCCCAGTGGAATGGAGTAATGATAAACCCCTGCCTCAACAACAGCCCGTTTCTCTCTTTTTGAAGCACAGGGGCAGCTGCAGACATGGACTATAAAAACCCAATTTGAGAATAGAAGCCTATCTGGTGTGTCAACAGCTCATGCCTTGGGTAACAGTTGGGGATTTCAGCCTACAGAGCTTGGCCTAAAAAACAAAGTTGCTTGATGTATTAACAAACTCTTTTGCTCTTATTACGGAGGTAACGTTTTTGTTTCATTTCCAGGAGCTTAGAAAAGGAATCTGAGGCATGCCTTTGTGTTTCTTTCGAGACAAAGTATTCCTGATTACTGCGGTGTTATGTCACCTCGCTGCACGTTGTCAGAAGACAAACTGCTTAGTGGTTCAGTCAGAAAAAAAATGGGCTTTGCATGTGGGAATGGTCTTCAGGCTAACCCTTTAGAACCCGGACCCATTTCTACTTTTGTGATAAGACCCACTTGGTTAAAGGTCTGTTGAAGGAGATCCACTTAAGCAGCATTCGACCAAAAACAGAACAATGTCACAAAACAAGGAACATGTACATTACTGAAATTGTTGCCAACATTTTGGTTTTACCAACAATGCAAATTGTTTGACGTTTTCTATGAACATTTATCTCTGAAGCAGTTTGATGGGTAAGATTTTAATCACAAAAACATGGAGCTGATGATGTTTTCATACATGAAATCTTGAAAGTTGGGCAGTTTCTGACCTTTAACGTAGCATCAACAAGAGCTGCGTTATTTATKCTTTGAGCATCGTCATCATGTGTAAAACATAAGACGCTGAACTAAACCAACCCATTCTCACTCCCAACTCGTCACATATTGACGTTTTGCAAGGTTCCCTCTACGTCCGATTTTGACGCGCGYGGTACCCCCCTCACGTCAGTTACTGACGAGATGGGGCGGAAGCTGTTGTCATATGTTCAGAAAGTGTATAAAAAGCGCAAAAACGACCGTTCCAAAGCCTGAAATTACCTTAGTTCACTTTAGACATCCTGTCCCTGACCCTAGTAGGTAAAATTAACCATTTTTAGAAAATGTACGAAATTCAGGTGAACATGTTCTAAAGCGTAAAATGACCTAATATTCACCATGGACATCCTACCCCTGATCCCAGTACCTAAACTTAACCATTAAACCCGATCCCTCATGTTAACCTCAGACACCCGCCCRAAAGCCCCCTGGTGGDGCAACCCGGAAAAGCCGTGGGCGTCAAGGAGTGACGCGAGGGGGGTACCTTCTGCGTCCAAATAAGACGCAGAGGGAACCTTACCTTAAACGTCAATATGTGACGAGTTGGGAGTGAGAATGTGTAGACTAAACAGTCGCGTGGTATGGTTTTTATTTTGATCATGTGAACCGGCGAAAATGGGCGACTTTGAGTTAAAAAAAACCAAAACTTTCATTATGTTATGAAACTTCTGGGACAATTATGGCAACATTTTTTTTCAGAGAAGTGCTTGTGAATTCTCGAGTTGTGGAGGAAGACAACAAGGATCTTGACAAAAACTAGGAAGATGAGCATATTTGCAAAAAACTGCAGGAAAAGAGGTAAAATGTGGTTAGCGTGAACGCTAATGTTAAAACGATGGAAACTAAGGTAGATGCATAGGCAACACGTTGCAATATACGTTTATCATACGGTTAGAAAAACAAATGTCAATTTTTTATCAGTATCATGCAGTCCACTTTTTTAATATGTGGAGAAATATGGAGCTGTTTTATAATTTTGCTCTTTTTGGATTCCCTTTGGTAGCATTAAGCAACAAAACCACCTGGTGAAGTTAACAAATAAACTTTTTAACACTTATTTTTTCTTTTTAAACACTTACTTTTTGCTCATGTTTTGTTTTACCACAGTGACAATTGAGYGACATCAGCTGGACAACACTGCATGTTACACAGTGATGCTAACAAGATCCTGTGCATTGCAGACAAATTCCAGAAGAGCCATCTGAGAACTGAACTGTTATTTGAATTTCATCCATRTCAGCTTGTATTTTATATTTTGTGCCCCTGTGGTGTTCTCTGTGGTCTTACACAATGAACCAAAAATGATCAAAAACAACAACAAAAAAATAAATAAATAAAAAAACTGCAGCACAGCTAAATGATACCACATTGTATTAAAATAAAAGAGGTCACATTTACTTACATAAAGTCTGTTTTTCATATTTGAAGCCAGAATCTGAGAAATTCCCATTTCCCAATGCCACTGCTTGAGTTTCAGTAAGAACTAAAGCCATGCTGTGCAAATATCCAGAGGATTCAACATGTGCAAGAACTTCAACCTCAACCATTAAACTATTACTTCTTTAAAGATTTTTTAATTACAGTAATCCATGTATTACTTAGGCGGCACGGTGGTGCAGAGCTGTCGCCTCGCAGTGAGAAGGTCACAGGATTGCATCCTGGCCTAGGTGSAGTTTGAATGTTCTCCCTGTGCACACGTGGATTTTCTCCAGGTAATCTGGATTCCTARCACAGATTAAGTGGTACTTTTTTGATTGGGGACTCAGAATGTTTTAAGTGTAATTTTTAAGAAGTGTCAGGTAAAAATGTAATAGTAAATACCACTGACAATAAAACTGTTTCATAAATATATATAGGTACACTTTTGTTCAGCTGAATTGGATTAATTTTGTAAAGGAATGCAGAATTAAGTCAATGAATAAAGCATAATATTCCGAACTCAATAATTTTGTTTTATATGAGATTGGACTTTTTTTTTTTTACACCAAACAACACTCCCATTCCCCATTAGAGACCAAGAGGTCCTTCATATTTGACAAGCTTGTTCTGCAAAATAACCATACTATTTATTACATTTTCTGTGTTATGTCTTAATATATTTTAGATGTATTTCACATTTAAGTGAATTAATAAAAAATAAACATTTTGACACACGCTGCCTGTTTGTTAATTCACAGAAATCTAGATCTATCTATCTATGTTATTTATTCCAGGAGTGCATTATAATATTAATGCTATGTTATATGTTAAATACATACCAATGTGTTGGAATAAAACATTTTGATAACTAAAAAATATTGTGAGGTTAACAAATTGTTTATTATGCATCACATATATATTGTATTATACTGTATTTGCAGCTGTTAAGTTAGAGCTATGACAAACACTGGCTAATACCATATTGCTCTGCATGTAGTGAGTCTGTCTGCAAGATTGTTGAACACGTGACCTTGAATGATTGCTTTACAAGTACAGAAGAATCATATATATGAGTTGTTATCCCTTGTGCTTTTGTTTGTGAATTTTATGACGTTACAGTTTACATAAAAACATGCAGTTCCTGATGTGTCAATCTTCCATTCGCATYTGTATACTCAACACATAGCAATGACAGCACCTCTGCTCAATTTTGCTAATCTGCAGATAGCAGAATTAGCTTCTCATTTATTTCTTTATTTACTAACTTTAGACACTGTTAGAAGACAGATTAGCTTCGGCTAAATGAGGTTCCACTAATTTTAAGTCCACTGAAAAATTCACAAGTGCAAAACTTCTATTTTAATGTAATTTATCCTGAATTAAACATCCCTCTTACAAGAAGTGCTGCACATGTGTGTTTAGCATGTAGCATCTTTAGTAGTTACACTTCAAAGTAAGGGTAAAAAAAAGACTTTAACAATAGTTAAATAAGTTCAAAAATTAACTACATWTAAAATATGGTAGAGGAAGTAGCTACAGTATTTGTTGTTGTTTTTTTGATTAATTTCAAATGATATTTAAAAAATAGAAACTTGATTAAAGAAATGCTTTTACTTTGTAAGGGGTAGGCTGGAAGTYTCAAAAGTTTGGATTGGCCAATTTGCCAGAGATGGTCCGACCTTTAAATTAAACCAGTCCCACCAGTCCCACCAGACTTCAACTGGAAGGAGACGGCATGTGACACAGACTGAGTTGTCTTAGTGGTTAGCGTTAGCTTCCACTAATTTTGTAATCTGTTTAGCGTTAGCAGAGCTAAGCTTCTTGTTTAGCTGATTAGTGGTTAGTGAACCTAATGGTTTTTTTTTAGATTTTTTTTTGTTAGCTGTACCCATCACTGAACTCTGTGATGGAGTGGAGAACCTTTGATCTCCTTTGATTTTAATAAGTATTCTGAAATGATGTTGCAAGGTTTTATACTGACTTGTGAGCTGCCATTGTTGACTGTTTAACACCTAAAACCCTCCCAAAGCTCCCCAAAAATGTTTTGCTCCAACTACATAAAAAATAAAGCCTGGCAAGACAGATTCTCGTGTGATTATGATGTTGCAAATCTCAGTGAAATCCAAACTCTTTGTTCCAAACAGGTCAGGGAAAAAAAGCAGGATTTTAAAAACAGCTTATCCCATTTGAATCAATAAACTGGGGTTGGCTCACCTTCAAACACAGAACAAGRGACCTCATAATGACTTCCTGGTAAATGACAAGGTTGTTAATTCTGCAAATTGTCACAGCAGTACAAGTCTTTCAAAACCTTTTATAWGTTTAACCCCAGTGTCTCAGTTTTGCACCAGTGATCTGTAAAGTCCAATATTTCCTTTCAAATTCATAGGCTTTCCAACACCAGTCATAAGAGATTGACAAAAAGCTAACTTTTATTTATTTTTGGAGGCTGGACCCAAACCAGAACAACCATTACGATTMAGGCATGTGTACAAGATGATTTTCATCTCATCAGGAAGTTCATTTCCATAAGCACATTAAATATTCCAAATATGAACAGCTGGCATTAGGTAACAGGAACCTACATGAGGGATGACTTACTAAGTTGACCATTTTATGAAAATAGGAAAGGGAAAGTTGATGGGATCAGGWAATCCTCCATATTTTTAGCCAGCCACCATCCACAGAATCTGAAGGAAGCTCATTTTAATCCGTTAACTGTCATCTAAAGGTTACTGTTAAATTACAATGGATAATTTAGACCATAGGAATTTCCCCTAAGAACGTTGAAATCACCAGTTGGTARTTTTGATGTTTTAATCCTGTTAATGAAAGTACTGCAGAGCTGTTTCTATTAATTGTTGCCACAAAGACCTTATAGGTTGAATGTGTATCAGCTGGCTCGCTTTTTGGGTTATCAGCGCCTTTTAAAATCTTGTTTTCTGTGATAGAAAAAAACAACAACATCACAGCCGAACATGGTCGCAGTCTCCCTCTGATACATCTCCATAAACTACTTTACCGCTGAGTGATTCAAGCGGCAGCTTTTTCAACTCTGAAAGGCGCAGTAGGTGTTGGTACATGATGAAGAGCAACCAAAACAACGTGAAGGGAGCCAAGTCTTCACTTCCCCCCGAGTGATTATTACCACCCTCACTACACGCACGCAAAGCCATCCACCCAGAATGGAACTTGTTTTGTTTTGTCTTGACGTCGGATGAAAGGGAGGTGCCAGCTTGTGAATTAGAACATCATCTGCTGCTTATTTATGCAGGTCAGGCAGACCGAGTATTTAATTATGGCATTGCAGCTGAAATAAAGCCGGGGCACAGCTTTTCCTTTTTTTTTTCCTCTTTCCCTCTTTCAATTGGGATCAATGCTTTGACAGAGGGACATTATTTTGTCAAGCTCTGAAGACGTTCTCTGTTTTCAAACTTTTTCTAAAGTGAGTCGTCTTAATAGAAGCAGTTTTATGAAAAAAAAATAAAGTGATAGGAAAGGAGCTTGTCACGTAACGGCAAACGCCAAGTATGTCCTTTATCTGTCATGTTCAAATAGTTCTTTTGATCCAGGAGAAAGAGGTGAACTTTTATTGACATAAAAAAAAAATAAAAAGCACCTGCCGGGAGGATATTCTCCCCAAATGAACGTGCAAAATTAAARTCGAAGTGAAAGACACGAGACAAACATGTCTCTGCGATTTCTGCAATTGGCGACTGACGGCCTCAGCAGATTGCTTGTGTTTACATAAAATGAAGAGTTTGACACACCTAACGCAGACGGACACGTGTTCACATGCACATTGTATAATACCTCATAATCCACGGTGTAACATGCATGAAGTTGTGTTGAAATAACATCTTGAATATGTTACTAAATTAGACCATTCCATTGGAATGCATATTAAAGCTCATTTTGAGCTATTTTCAAAGACAAGAAAAAGTTACCTCTGAGATCTTTAGTTMTTTGAATGAAGATGTATTTTATGGTTCTATACCCATTCTGCACATTTTATTTTATTTTATTTTCAAATTTCGAGAACCCAACAATCAGGATCACTTTAAAATGTTTCCCTACTGGCTGCATGAACTGAAACAGCTTATAAAATAAGCACTTCATTCTACAGTTGATGTAGGATTTATATTAAGGCTTTGAAGTAATTTAAATACTCTGACAGGAATCACAATCCAAGCATTTTGTTTAACTTAAACCTCTTGGGTGTAAATCGTGTCATTCAGAACAACATTGAAATTTTCAGGTGATTTTGTGTCAGAGTCGCGGCTCAAAGTAAAATAAAATAAGCTACTAAATCTTTATTTTCTCCCAACTTTAACACCAAACTTCGCTGCAGTCACTGTACTTCTAAAGTCGAGGTAAAACTTTTTTAAGCCTCGTTTTTCTTTTTGTTTTCAGTAAAGAGTGGTATTGTTTGTTTAACATCAAACATAACTGAGCACTTTGTGCTATATTTGTCATTTTAACTAATACATCAGGCTTCCCGTAAGAATTTTCCCTGCTTTTGCTTCCAAGACAAGCTGGACAACCTGGTTTCATCTGTGCATTACTCAGCGTTTTAAATAATATATATATAAAAAGATTTTTTAGTATCAATGGTTACACATGAGGGAATAGATCAGCCAGGGCTTTATGCTTCTATGAGCTTGCAGAGTGTTAGTCTGAGCTTGGTTTGCTGTGTGCTAGTGTGAGCTGTTCTTATTTCATATTGAAGATTTTTGGGGCTTTTAAATWTCTATTCAAACTATCTCCAAAGACAGAGGATTTGTAGAAGAGAGGYAAGTCCTACTAGGGTCAACTTGGTGTGGGTTCAAGSTCTTTATTGGGTGATCCCATCTGCTAACTCCTCTGCTTAGCATCTCCACGACCGAAGATTGGACATCAGCTGACTGATGGCCATTGACTGGCCAGAGAATCGTTTTCACAAGAATAAAATCAAAAACTTTTAATCACAGCATTTGTTTATGCCATTTATGTTTAAAAACATTATTTATACATATGTTCACATGATTTGGTTATGTGAACAGTGGGATTGAAGAAATTTAAAGTTATTAGAGGTTAGTACTGATGTTAAAAGCACCACACTATATCCTTAGGTTTTCCTTTTTGTAATGTTGACAGTCTTTAATCTATTGTGTTTTGATTGATATAGATTAGTTTCATGTCCGAAATATGTGACAACACGTAATCAACCGGTGTGATGACAGTAGCTGAGGATTTTGTCTGAATGCCTGTGATTCAGCCGTTGGTCAGTAGGGGGCGAACACAGGCATTGAAGAAGGTGGATATTTATGTATATATATGAAATTCCTGGTTTTCCGGGAGTGTTGGTTTCCTGTCAGCTTGAGTGCCAATAAACCTCACTCAGATCCAGAATTCTGGTATTGTATGGTTTAATTCCTTCTACAAATCATTTTATTTAACAATTGTGTTTTTAATATCGACTTCAGTTTATTGAATACGAATTTTCTTACACGTACATGGCTTGTTCCCATGTTTTGATTTCAATAATTTATATACATATATGTTTATAACCATTAAAATAGGAACACGTAAACCAACTATAAGGAGGTGAAGACGTTTCCGTGCTTGTTGGCTGTTGACAGAGGGAATAGAAAGCTGGACCAAATGGACTTGACTTACAAGCTTCAACGAGTGAAGGTGGCCTTGACTCAGCCATTGCATTTTTAGAAACCGTGGCGAAGGATTTGTTTTGTGACTTTTGTTAATTTATTTGCCCATTGCTGTTTTGTGTTTGCCTTGGACAGAAGTTTCGGGCAGCTGCCCACATCGAGGCACAACACAAGTCYTACGGAAAACCAACAGGACCATATAAACCCGAGCAGAGTTGAAGCGAATGAGACTGAACAATGGGAAAAAAAGCTCAAATGAGCTGAAAATACAGACAAGTGTGGGCCAGATCTGGTGTCAAGCTGGCACTGCTGGCATGGCAAATGGTTTTATCCTAGATGTGGGCCACGTCTGACACTGTCTTATTTTAAGATTATTTTATGCCGAGAGTGCCAAAGAACTGTTTTTACCACAAACATGACAATGTGAAAACTATAAAGAACGGATAGTTTAAAAACACGCAAAAACTGTTTTCATGAACAATCTGATTTAATTTGACCAACTAGAGTCAAAACTTTAGTCACTTTTTCTCCAACAAATATAACCCATTAATGAGAGAAACCTATACATCAGATTATTCTGCGTATTTTTGAGAGTGCCACCAAGTGGCAGCAAACAATATAACAACTAGAGAAGCGTTAATGGAAACCAAATCGTGAACCAAGTTCTGATCATATTTCTGCTTTATTTTGTCCAAAACAGAGCTTCTATAGATGTGTGAAGAAAAAAAAGTCTAAACAGACAAATTGAAGTCAATTATGTTTCTTCTGAGCTATTGATGCTGAGTTTCAGTGCAGACACAACAATCATGACTTCATCTTAACTCACTTTGAAACCAACACATAGTTTTGCACAAATTACATAGTTTCAGATAAAACAGTTTCACATAAACAGAAATTGCTCATTCAAAATCTAATTATGATGCTTTGGATCGCTTTATAAAGAGATACATGACAGATGGAGAATTAAATGCATGATTTAATTCAGGCGGGCACACAAATTTCTATGAGAAGGAGAGAAAATAAACCTTTAGAGGCAATTTTTTTTCCAAGTGTGTGCTGAAATTATGAAATCATTTTATRTCACGTCAGTTGTTGTTCAGCTCGTCTGTAGTTTAAAATCCAGCTTGGACATTTTGCAAGTAGCTGCGTTTCATCTTCAAATGTCTTGAGCAGATAATTTTCTGTACTACAACATGGCAAAACAACAGTAGGAGTCTGTTATCTGTTGTTCTGCTGGGGGTTAACAGGGTGACATCACCAAGTACAAAATGTCTATGATCCAAATGAAAGAGGCCGTATCTGATCAAGCAAAAGAATGACACACAAAGAGGGAAAAGGAAAAACAAACAAACAAAAAGAAACTACTGTAATAATCCAAGGATTGTCCTTAAAGTGTCACTGAAATGGGGGCTGGGCCTCCCCATGACCTGAGGTCAAACTAAAGTGACATGCTGCAGCTTGTAGAACTCACTACTGAACAACCGCACTTCAACCTCTGAGAAGGTGATATACAACAGCTTGCATGCTTTCCCCAATACTAACACAGCTTTTAAAATAGAAAAGAAAAAAGAAAAAAGAAAAAAGAAGCAAACATTTCAGCTGGATGACTCAGAACCGATTCGGAAATTAAATAGGCAGGGAAACACTTCAGCCCATTTTGAAATATTAACGCTGTCAAAGAGCGCATGATGATGCATGTTTTTTTTTTTTTTTGCTGCCAGACAAGCATTAGTTTCAATTAAAACTCATTTTAGAATTAAAAATAAAACAGCGATATGTGACATAACATGGATTATTAAAAGCCTTTAAAGCACAGTTACGGTGAGCCACATGGTGAGATCCACAACTTGGTTTAAAAGTTGTTACACGTGAGGATTTTTTTTAACCTCCATATAGGACTAAAGTGTTGCCAAAACCAGCGCCTCTCTGCCTCTTCCACTGAGAGATCAGCTCATGTGACAACCTGGCAGACAGCTTTGACAAAACAAGGGGGACACCAAGTTCACCCCCCCACCCCACACACACACTACCTTAAGATGCAAACTTTGAAACCTGCTAGATAATCTCTCTGCCACTGTTCCCCTCTGCCACACACAAACACAAGAACACACTTTAATTACTCAAACACACTTTTAATTTACCTGTAGCGGGACTGCCCTCTTTCTCTTTTTGTCCTTTCTTTCCTCCTTTCTTTTTCCCTTTCTTTTCTTTCTTCTTGTTCTCTGTCATGCTGTTAGGAGGTGGGGGGAAAAGTAAATCCTCTCTGTTAAAGATGATTTTTTTTCTTTCCAAAAACCGGTAGTCCTTTTGGGAACGTGTTGCTAAAAGGGCACCACCAAACTCTGAGCCTGTTAGAGCGTCTCTCCTCCTATAAAGACTTGCACCAATCAGGCACAGCAAGGCACCACCTACTCACAGTAGGGCAGTAGGGAGTGAGGAAGGGAAAAAAAAGAGGGAGGAGTGCAGGAAAGCATTGCATGATAGCAATCAACTCCTCCATTACTGAGGATACAGATAAGCAGTCGTCATTCGCACATAAATCTCTAGCTCCATGCTTCCCTACAGCTCTGCTACGCTTGAGCCCCGGCAGCATCTTCTCCCCACTCTAATGGCCCGTGCAAAAGTGAACCGAGACCAGTTAAGCTGTCCCACTTTGCACCGCTGACCCCACCCAGATAAGTCAGTGGAAGGGCCTGCCCTTTGCCAGGATGATGTCGGGGTCCCAAAGCACCTTACATCTGCTTCACATTTGTCGAGCGCAGATTGTGTGCGTGTGAGAGAGGTGCCGAGCTTCAGATCACAATCAGTGACAGACTGCTCCCTGCAAAAATTGCACTTCCTTGCCTTCTCGTGACTGTCAGTACCTGTCCCGGTACTACAAGCGAGTACGAACAAGTCTACAGCTGAGGATCTCTCTTCACTGTCTCTGTTGGCCAGTTGTCACTGATGTCCATGAAGAAACCAATCAGTTAATTTACACCGACTTGGTGATTAAAATTGTTTCTTTTTTAGTCTGCATTCCTTCACCTACATTTACTTTGACATACAGAGCAAAATAAAGCAAAAGAGAAGAAAATAACAGAATAGAGCCTTCCCCGTATATATAAAAAAACAAGTTTGTGTGTATCCAATACACAGATTTGCATGTAATAAATTCATTTTTCACACAAACACGACTGCTATTTTTGCACATTTTCCTTTGATGTGACCCAAACCGGAACGGCGACACCACATGCCATGCTATATCAGTGGGAGGTTTACTTATGTATCACGCACTGTGCTGAACRCTGGATTGGCAAAAGATTAAAAAGGAAGAAAAAAAAGTGACGACAACAACTGAATGACTCTCAATGAAACTTGTAGATGAGTCATCTATGGGGCCACCCCAAGGTTTGTCTCTCCGTCAAGCCCTCGGAGGTTTCTCAGGAGTAGGCGGTGGCAGCAGCAGGGATTGAACAGGGGGCAGCGCAAGGGTCATGTCTTAACAGGTCAATGCACTCAAGAGCAAGCCTCAGCTGTGGGCAGAGAGAGGTCAAAACAAGGCCAAGGTTTGAAACCGATTCAAACGGAGGGATTTTTTTTTCCCTTTTTCTTGTACGAACAAATTGGTCTGCTCCCAGTAGTAGTTCTCTATGATCTAATCTGTCAGCAGAGGCAACTAGGAACTAGGGGCTGCGATGTGACGAATATCTCTTCGCACCGCCCTATCTTTCCCCAATCTTGACTATCACTTCCTTCTCTCTCCATTAAACAAGACGGGACTCGTAACGAAGCTCAGCTTGTCTTTGGGTGGGCAATGTGGTTTATGTGTCATAGACTTCAGGACAATCAAGAAACATATATAATTGTAACTTTCAGGATGACGGGATCGAGATTTATAAACCCCCCCCCCCCCGTCATCCTTCTGCGTCTACAACTCATATGTGTCTTCATGCAAAAGCCACACAAAGTGCAAAAGAAAGCCAAGTTTTAGCTTTAAGTTTTTGTTCAGCTTTAGTCATATTCAAAGTATTTGATCCTTTGAAGAGGGAAAATAATAATTCATAGTTAAGTTATACAATTTAAATAACCTAAGAGAAATGCAGATAAATTTTGATCAGGTCCAAAAAGCTAACGGCTTGGCCGAGTGGGGCCAAAAACTAAAAGTGGACCACTGCCGTCTTGAAACAACTCCTCAAGAGTTTTACCACAGTTCGTGCCAAAACTAATTTATAACCCTTTATAAAGCCATCACTATCACATTACACAATTATTTCACTGGAAATATGATACTAGAAAACCTTTTAAAAACAAACGTAATGTCTGCCTACAAAGGTTTGCAACAAAAGTCTTGCAAAGTCGGTTAATTAAGTCTGACTCTCAGCTACACCAAACATTAGCTCAATATCTGTCAAACTGACCAACTTATAGGCATTTGCAGTTTGCAAAGCCTGATTAGCTGTGACGGTCATTTTGATTTGTGCTGACTACAACAGTTAAATCAGCTTTAGATGTACAACCAATGAGTTCTTTCTGAGAGTTTTTTTATGGTCCACACCAGTGGTTCACGAGATATTTTGTCAACAGACAGCCAAGAAACACACAGGCACACACACACACATACACAAAGACAATTACATGACTGCTCGCCTTTCAGGGCAGGCTGTGATAATTATAATATCCCTGCCAGAAGTGCCCTAGGCTGAAGTGCTAGCAAGATGCGGCTGTTGCTACTTGTGCTTCCAAAAGCCCACAGAATTTTACGTAATAAAGTTTATGACGCAACACTGATGGTAGTCTAATACTGTAGAGTTTGCATAAACTGCTATGAAACTGTGTTTTAAGACAGTACTAATCCGCTGGTCTCAAATGAACCGTAAAATCGTAAATCCAGTCAGATGTAAACTATTTCTTTGAACCGAGTTCATTCAAAGAGCTATCTGCAACAGGTAAGATATTTATGATTCATAACCTTTGCAAAAACTTGGCAACCCCTATGCCAGCTAAACCACAACTAAAAGGTAAAGTTAAACAAAGAAGGTGGAAGTGAAGATGAATAAAAATAATAGCTAAAGTTAGCAAATAATAACTAATTGCTAAAATCAATATGATGGTTTTTGTAAGCTAAATACAGCTAAACTGTAGCTAAAAGCTAAAGTTAACCAAAGTAGCTAGAATCTAAAATGAGCAAAATAATAGCTAAAAGATAAATGCAGCAAAACATAGCTAAAGGCTAAAATTAGCAAAAGGGTTTCTAAAAGCTTTAAATACCCAAACCAAAGCTTCAAGCTGAAATCAGTAAAATTCTAGCTTTAAGCTAAATACAGCTAAATTTTAGCTACTAGTTAAAGTTAAACAGCAAAGCTGAAAGACCAAATGCAGCAAAACTTATGCAAAAAGTTTTAACAAGCAAAACCACAGCAAAAAGCTATAATTAGCTAAATTGTAGCTAAAAGCTCAAATTAACAAACCATATATAAAGCTGAAATTAGCAAGACAATAGCTGCAAGCTAAAAAAAAACAGAAACAGAGCTGGTATCTGAAGAAAAATTTTAGAGATCAAAGTTTTTGAAGAAATTGAAGAAATGTCATTTCTCTGAAGTAATTGTTTTACATAAAATTGAATAACTTAAAAGTATAAAAGTTACAAAAATTAAAAGTCATACAAAACTATGATCAATCAAGTCAAACATTTTGAAATAATAATGGTTAAAACAGAACAAAACACAGAAGAAGTTTGACTGCAAAAAAGGTACAAAATAATATTTTAACCGGAAAATAATGTGAACATTTTAAAAGGGTTTTACTTATGGCATATTTATTCAAAAATAAATGAAGGAAACTTATCTTTTAAAGAAATAAACTATTTTCTAGGACTGCATGTCCTTTCTTTTGAATGCTCCACAGAACCCATCTCTGTCTGGTTTCTAATCCCTCTCTGCTGCTCCTAGAGATGGTGTGTGCATGTGTGTGTGTGTGTGTGTGGTGGTGGTGGGGGGGGGGGGGGTACACTTTTCATTCATGATGAAGTTTACAGCAGCATACCTGCACATCATCACACTGATGCAGCTCCACAGCACTCCTGCCCTTCCACAGGCATGAGAGTTTATCTTTTTCAACATAATGGCTTTAAACAGCCATTAGGTTGTGTTGTTTACGTCTGTCTTTTCTCCCCCCCCAACAAAGTGGACATGGGTGTGTGTGTGTATAAATATGTGTGTGCGTGTCTGTTGTGGCGGGGCCCAGATGGGGGTTAAAGTAGTATATAGTACTTGCTTTTAACACTCATCTGTTCTTTTATTCTTTGTAGTGAGTTGAGGGCAGAACAGGGCTGCTGATGTGTGTGTGTGTGTGTGTGTGTGTGTGTGTGTGTGTGTGTGTGTGTGTGTGTGTGTGTGTGTGTG
>NW_013952419.1:376028-377622 GCF_001266775.1 Austrofundulus limnaeus | reverse complement strand
GTGTGTGTGTGTGTGTGTGTGTGTAAGGGTGGCAAGGATTCAACAAGAAGCAGAGTTTTAAAAGACAGTAAATGAAAATAGTGGTGGGGGAGGATGAAAGGAGGTCATGAAACTAGCATTGTTCGATAGGACGCCTATCTCCTGCCTCCTTGTGTGCTAAACTTTTAAACAAAAAACCTCACACAATCTGTTGTACGTGTCAGGGATGACTCTCAGCTACAAATATAACAAATTGTAGTTCGGTATCTGTACAATTGACTGAATTGTTACACTTCCTGCGTTTGCTACAGTTGACAAGTTGTGGCGGCCATGTTGGATTGCACTGACTCTGAAAATTAATCAGCTGTCGATGTTTAAAAACCTGTCAGGATAGCACATTTTGCAGGATAAATTGGGAAAAAGACAACAGCAGCTACTGAAGCTGAAACATTGAAAGAAAAATATTGTTAAGCGTGTTCYTTCATCAGTTTGTGTGCTTGAACCATACGGAGAATGTACCAGTGCATGGAAAATAATCATAAAGAGATCATACAGAATCAAGAGCGCTCTGCTGAAGGCCTGTTTATTGACCAAGCACTCAGACCGAAAACCAGGAAGACAACTGAATTTAACACAGTGCTTCGAGACATGGCTATTTGATTACATCATTGGGAAGGGGTCCCTAAAACTGCTCGGGATGCCTCCAGACAAACCATAATCCAGCCTAATGAAGATTTAAAAGTTCAGTTATGTGTTGAATTTGTTTTCAGGCATGTATCTATTTATATAAAATCATCAAGTTAAGCAAAACAGTCACATTTAACAATCATTACAGTTCTTCTATCATACGACTATACCATGTGTATGTAATTAAAATCAGTATATAACCTAAACCCCAATAAATATCTTCAACATCGCTACCCACCTCTACGCTAACTGGTGCAATTTATTCTTTATGTTTCTTCATAAAATAACTCTGGTCATCCTCACGCTGCTTACGAAATTTACATATTGTGAAAAAAACAACAACAACTCTTAACAAGTCCATGGTTCAACATGGTGCCTTGAGGGCGTCTTTAGCCATCGCCAGCTGAAAGAAGGCCTGGTTACGAGACTATGTCCCTGGTAAATACCTGACGAGAGTTCACCCCTCCTATGCTAAGGAGTACAAAGAGGAAAACACAAAAGCAGACAAATGAAAATTGTATTTACTGTGCTTTTAACGGGGCAATACTATGTGTTTCTCAGGTGTACATTTAGAAACTATACCATAATAAAGTATCTATGTCACCTTTAGTTGTTATTAAAATGCCACTTTTATGTTTAAATAGAAAATAAACTTTTCTCATCACTTCCTCTTCTAAACGCCTTGAAATTGGCCTCTGTCTCTTTAGGAACCACCTTCCGCTTCTGTCCCGCCAATTTCAGTGCGGGAAGGGGGGGTTGCGCTATGATGCAGTTTACTTGGCATCTGAAAATACATTTCCTCAAAGGTATTTTGAATCTGAGAAGAGCTTCACTGAGTGAGAAGTAGCTCAGCAGACAGTTTAAGTTTCACTTTCAGCTTCACTCATTGTTTGCTTTGTTACTGCGAGAGCCTGCAGCAGTCATGGGT
>NW_013952419.1:364981-376018 GCF_001266775.1 Austrofundulus limnaeus | reverse complement strand
AACAGACAGATGTAAGTTTATTGTATTAAAATTTGTCTAATTCAAACCATCTCTGAGGAACAGAGTCAAATGTAAAAAGTGTTGCAACTGTCCCCGGTCTCACCTACTCTCAGAAAGTAATAATTAGTTTAACTGATATTATTAATCACAAAAATTACTATCAATTTTTCAAATACAGAATCTGTGACTGATCAACAAATATTCTGAATACTTCATGTTGAGCTACATCTCAATCCTGTGTTTTGTTAACAAAACGCCTCATAATGTGGGCCTGCAGGAGTCATGGGCGGGGTGTGTGGGGAGGGGGGGCGCTCTGCCATGAGGAAGTTCAGCTTATAGACACGTCCCAGAGGTGTTTCTAGTACCAAAAGGCGTTTCTGGTCCCCACCTGTCGTTTTGCTCCTCAGCATGGCTTCCAAAAAACGCTGCAGGATTTCTCAAACATGCAGGAATGAGTCAAAGCAAGGTTTTGGGCATGTTTTTTATGAGAGTATAACATTATATAACAAGATATAAAACTCAAAAAGTTGATTTTACATGATATTGCTCATTTAAATGATTTATCACTTATCGTGACAGGCCTATTCAGTGGTTAGATTTAACGAGTTATTAAAGAGTTCATTCGAATCTGTTCAGTGGTTGCATGAGATATGCAGTTACATGATCACCCACTTCTAATGATGATGGGCAAAAAACACAGTATAACTGGATGTATGTGAGAGGGTTAGAGTACAAAGCACTGTCTGAAAACAGCCCCACCTGCTGACATTCAACCTTAAATAAAGTTTTACCTCCTTAGCTGTGAACACAGGTGTGTCACAAAGCAAAAATGCAGATTTCCTGATTGCTCAGATAAAAACCTGCATATTCAACCYTCACGTCTGTGGCAGCAGACACTAAAGAGACAGAAACTTATCTTCACACTTGATGTTTATGCTTTCCCTGTGTTTACTTGTACTGTAATTGTCAAATTGAAGAAATAGGTGAACCGTTTGGGGAGGGGTGGTGTGGGGGGTCTGGTGCGGGAGTGGGGCGCGACTCAGATCAGGGTCAGTGATATCTGAAGGTCCAAAGGAAGAGATTTATCTTTCCTTATGGTCAGCCGTGCCAAGGTGAACTGAGATTCCACATCTAGGGCATCATAGCTGAGCGCCCACCATCGACCGAGATCTGGATAACAGAAACCACGGCCGCTGACTCATTAGGGGCACAGAGAAAACGGAAGGAATGGATTTAAAATCAAATCGAGCATACCGGTTTGTTTCGTCACAGAGAAAAAAACTCTAGAAGAAAACCCAGGAGAAAACGGCAAGGTGTTACAATAAACAAGGATGTGATCCCAAGGTTGGATTTGGGGCTCTTTTTTTTCGATGTTTCCGCAGCCCATAGCTGTCGCCATGGTAACCACAGTCTTAAGGGTAGTGACTGAGAGAAAGAGAGAGATGCAGAAGGGTGGATCGAGGATGAGAAACAAGTGAGAAAAGTGAGGAGATAATGTGTGAGAAATCCACCGCGAGGAAGAGCGAGACGAGCGGGAAACAAAAGACAGGTGGGAGTTTAAASGCAAAGTGAGAAGCTGTAAAACGCAGGGGATGGATGTTCAGCAGCTGCGGTCTGGCCACTGTATCTGTCCAATAAGAGAAAAGTCCACGAGCAAAAGGCTGAGCCAAGCCTGCTGAGAAGCACTGCAGCAGCATCTCAGACAGGACATGACAAACATCAGCGCCGCTCCACTCTAAAGGCCGAAATCAGATTTCAGGGCTTCGCTCGCTTCCTTCCCAGCCTCCACGTGGCAACCAGCAGTGCCTTCCTCTGCTTCGGCTTTGGCCGCAGTTTGGACTGATGTGTCTGATAAGTGATTGATGCAATGGTAAAAAGCATCATTCCCCACTTGTGGCCACAGGTATACCTACCTAAACAGTGATAATATTGTTTTTGTTGTTGTCGTTTCATGACTGAAAACTGATTTCTATCTTTGGCGTCAGTCAGGGTTTGTGGTGAAGAGTCTGGTTAAGTGTGTGAGAAAATGTTCTGTTTGATCTGAATGTACTGTGCATGTGAACACGTCTGCTGATTGGACAGTTACCGTATTTATTTGTGTATAATACGATCTCATGTATAATACGACCCCCGCCCCCACTCTTTGAGCTTAAAAAGCATAAAAATATTAATCCTTAAACTACCTCCAATTTCATACAGACTTCAAGATTTGTCAGCCTTTGCAGTCTTTATACATATCAGTAAAATGATCATTGGACTGTTCAATTTATTTTAACAACATACATACTAAAGGGTATTTTGACAACACAAATATACATCAGCTGTAGCAGCATCATATGAATTCTGGCATTTTACACACAGTCCACCAGGAGGCGCCAACACAAAAATTCAGAGACTTCACACGAGATTTGGGCCATCTTGTGGGGGAAAAGCAGATTACTTCCTACTCGCAAGCTCTGGTGGGGAAACGTTTTTTCAGGGATACAAACTTTTTCAGAACACAGGTAGACGGCCGCCATTACAGACGAACATGTTGTTGTTCAAGGAGCGGCCCGGTCACACGCTAATGTCATTAGTTCGCTATCATTACCAAGGTGCAGGACTACTTTCCCCCCTTTTCTTCACATCATGCCGCCTGCTTGGATCTGTTATTATCTCGCTCTGAAGCACGGAGGAGTGTCYGAGGCAAGGTCGTTTCAACTGCTTTTTACGACACTGTKTCATTTAAGGACTCATGCATTTTGTGAATGAAGCCGATATTTCAGTTAAAATACATAAGTAAAAATATTTATCCAAGTATAGTACTACCCCCCAACTTTATGGATGATTTTATGGATTTAATTTTACGTATTATACTTGAATAAATACGGTATATCTCACTGTTAGGATATTAAAATAGCACAAATGTCTCTAATGGCAGATGTTAAGWAGAGAACTTTGATCCTCCTGAATAACAATCCGCTCTGTTTTTCACAGCCGTTTGATTGAATCTCTGTCTACTTCTTTTAGTTTTTTTGTTTTCCTCTTTTTAAACATGGTTATTTTGAGTCTGTCCTTTTGTCCGTCTCTGCCTGTCACATCATTCTGTTTAAGGGAAGGATGAAGAGGTTTGTGTTACTGCACTGATTGACTTGAAGATAGAGGCTGGAAAACAGAACTCCTCCACCTCCTCATTTGGCTCTTTTTCTCCCGCTCTCACCCAGATGAATAGACAAACAGTCTCCCACATGCTCTCACAGTTTATCAAACACACACCCACCAGGTCTTCATGCAAACACATATGTGCGCTCTCTCACCAGGGGGTACAGAGCACGCTCTCTAAGTCTGAGAGTCCTCAGCCTGACAAAGTATACACTGTCGCACTCAAATACAAACATAACCCCTCAAATACGCACATATCCATGCAAACACACAGGTGCATCCGCATGTAAATAGTGTAGAGGAAGCACATGGCTCATCGTTGATGGGCTTAGAATGGACTGTTTTTTCCACTAAGCCAATATAAACCACTCGCCTGCATGACAGCGAGCCTCATTTACAAAGTCGTCTTTTAGGACATCACATGTGAATCACAGCTTTACGCCAGCACTGTTTCTTTTTCCATTACTCACACGAATACACAAAAACACTCATATAAACTAAGCTTTCAATGGAACTTTCAGGCTGCATCATCTTAGCAGTGTTTCTCTTCTGATCTAACAAAAGCATTTGATACAGTGAGTCATGATCTTTTATCCAAAATGGCACGCTTTTGTTTCTGAAAAATGTAGGATTTTTTTTGGTAATATTGTATCAATAAAACAAGAAAACTTTGTAGTTGTGATGATGGGATCAAATATTATCTTGACTGCTCTGTGGGCATCCCACAAGGCTCTGTTCTTGGCCCAGTTAAATTTAGACTTTATGTTACTGATGTATGCCCAAATTATATTGTCCAAATGTATGTATATAATACAGTTATCTATATGCGAAAAAAAAAACATTAAAAGTCCAAGAGGCATATGGAACGGTTACTTTTGCAAGGACCCTAGTTTAAGATTTGATCTCTAAATTTAATTTTTAATCCAATGCTTAAAATATGTATTCAAGGATCACAATACAATATTTTGCCATCTGTTTGTGCTCAACTTATAGGTTGACTGATACATTAAACAAATATATGGGCATTCAGAAATTGATCAAATCCTAAAGCATCGATCACTTTAAGAAATCGTTCCCTTTTGCAAAAACGTAATGGTTTTAAATATGCTTGTTTTACATCTATAACATTCTTTTAAGGGTTTTGTCAAACAGAGGGCTGGACATAATTAACTGTGAAGTGATAGATAGGCATATAGCATTTTGAAAACTGGATTATCAATCAGAAGTTGTAAAAACTGGGTTAGTGTACCACCAGTTTTGAGATGGTCTGCCACTTATACCTGAGTTTCTGCATAAATAGCTGACTTCAAATACATTTTTGTTTTAAAAACAGTCACTTACTTCTCTCTGAGCAAACCTGTCAATGAAGTGCACCTAAAATCACTTTTACACACTGAAAAACACTGGAAGATTTAGCTCTTATCAGCGTTACCCCCTTCAAAAAACATACAAGCATCCGCTCTCTGCTTTGCATTCTTCGCATCAAATCAAATTCCTTTTGTGCACTGCACTTGTCCTTTATCTCTAAAATGTGTTTTTGGAGCGACAAAAAAAAAACATGTCACAATGAGGACACTGCGAGAAGTTTCACACAGATGGAAACCAGCCACTCTGTGAAGTCATTTGCATTTCTGCCTGAGCCTCTAATGGCCATGCCTGGGCTTATCAAAAGTATGTTCTTATCGCTTTGTTTGTTTTTTGCCAAATGTAGGCTTTTCCTGGAAAACAGGCCACTACGCATGTGTGAGCTTAGGTCATGCTTTTGGGGGCGGCATAAAGCCCAGATCAAGGCAGACTCAAATTGAGTGAGCTTGATGAATGGACAGTGCCAGGACGGGCTCACYCAGCACTCRGGCGGGCCAGATGAGGCTYACAGAAAGCTAGAGCTGAAGTTGGGTCATCTTAAAAGAAAAAAAAACCGTGAATGTGGGGGCGCACCAAAGCCAGTGACTGACCACCTCAGGACTGAGCCAGTGGTCAAAGCAAACCAGTGTGAGCAGCTAGCAACAAAGCCTGGAATCCAACAGCTGACTTTTATCCAAAAGAGTATTATTTTGCTCAAAAAGTCATCCAGAAAAATTAATAATTCTGCAAGTGCTCAGGCTTAGAAACATAAAGTCAGACTTTATGAGCAAAACGTTGACCAGTATTTTTATCTAAATACTTGTTCAGAGTTTAAATGAAACATATCATGTTTCAAATCCTCCTTTTTCACATTTAAGCCAATCCGTTGGGCTCAATATAAAGGGAACTGCAATGTTTTGGTCTAAATTCCTCCTTACTGTAACTCCACAAGCCCCTCTTTCACCCATTTTCTGTTGCGTTTCTCAGACCAACTTGTTTTGATGCTGTCTCTTTAAATCAATACGCCTCATCCAGCTTCCAGACCGCTCTATACTAGTTTGATAGAGGGGTTTAAAATATACAAAATATTGGTGCAAAACTCTTTTTTTGTTTGCAAATTAATTAAAAGATGTCCACAATGAAAGACTTGTTCACCCAGCGTTATATGTTTGAGCCAGAGTCTGACCCAGAGCCAGAGGAGTATAACAATATCTACTAAGCACTGGGACAGTCCTCAAACTAAATTAAAAATGTCCGCGCTCCCGATTCCAAGTGCACACCAAAATGCATTTAAAGGCTTAAAATATGAATTTTATATCATATGTTCCCTTTAAACTCTGATACAAAATTTATTCAGCACTCTCTGAAAGCATGCAGTTCACCTGCTGCATTGCAGGACAAAGTATTAAACAAAGATCTTGTGTGATCTGTACTCAGAGTATGTGTTAAGGGTGACTCTGAGCTACTATCACACCAAATTTAGGCTCTACATCTGTAAAATTGACTGACTTATAGCTACATTTGTGTTTGCAAAGTTCCATTAGCTGTAGCAGCCACCTTGAATTGCAGTTCTAGATGTGCGTCCAGTGATGAGCTTTTATGATTTTCATCAAGAGTTGACCAGTGGTTCGGGAGATATTTTGCTAACAAAGACAAACCAACAAGTGRACATGGAAACAGAGGCAATTTCATGATCACCCACTTTTTTTATGGAGTTAGGCGATTAAAAAAATATATATGACAAAGTATCAATGAGATCACTTTTCATGGTGCATTTTTGTTGTTTTGTAATGCTGGCTTGCCTACAGAGCTCAGCTGGCTCCTAGCCATTTGAGGTAGGTTTGTGAGCTTAATATCAGGGAGACAACAAGGGAGTGAAAAGAAACATGCCTAGACAGTGCGTTGCAAAAGTACACATGCAAACAGATGTGATGGAGAGAAAGCGGAAACAGGACTCACTCCACAGGGGCTTTCAGTAACACTGATCTTACTGCCTTTAACAAGTACAGCAGACCTCAGCGAGGGAATGTTGCTTTCTCATTTACCGTAAAAAAAAGAAGAAAAAAAACCACCCCCAGAGTTAAAGGGTGTCAGTATCACAATCGAGATCCCACTTTTGTCTCCATTTCCTGCAGAGAGATGATGGTTTGGGTGCTGGTCTAGCACAGGCCAGCTGGGATGCATCTGAGTTCACCCCACGCACGCACGGACGGACACACACACACACATATGCATGCACACACTGAAGCTTGCTCTACACTGCTCGCTATCTTTCAACAACAAGCTGAACAGGGACCAGACGGAAAGAGGTCCTATTTGTGCAGGAAGATAAATACACTTTCTGCACCCAGTCCTGTCCCGTCCAGATTAGGGTAACACAATAATGAGCCGGAGAACTGGTGGAAGGTCATAAAAAAAGAAGGTAAAGGACAGAGGAGCAACTTATTTCAAAAATACACACCTCTGACGCATGCATTTATGCCAGACATTTGCAAGAGAAGTGCATGCTTTTATACAATCTTTACAGCCTTATATTGATAGTATGCATCTGCAGCTGTATCCAAGACTCAATTTTGTCAGTTGTTTTTGAATGTATGATAGTTTTCTTCAAAAGATACTCATTGCAAACTATGAACTCAAACGTAAAAAGATAATTCTGAACCAGATCAAACYGTGCAGTTTGAAAGAGTTTACTCSCGTACTTTTCCAGATATGCAATTCTGAAATGCAGGTATGCACTCAATGTAAACAAAGTACTCTTATCTGCTTATTTTACTCAACAAAGTTGAGCAATAATAAATACCAACACTACAAAGACTGGTCAGAATTCTTGATCCTAAACAGCTCTTTTATGGACATCACCACTGTTGACCCTATTTCCCATCATTTTGGCTCTAAACAAATACATGGTGGGTAGAGTTTTATCAAAAATTTTACTTACACTTTTTTATTTATTTAAGGACATATTCATTTAACACCAGCATGGAGAAAACATGGATTTTACCATTTTTAATGACATTGCAATGAGTGCCTTTAAATTTGAAACCARCTTTGAGGATTAACCATATTTTGACTTCCTTCCTATTCACTCTTGAAAGTTCCACAATTTACAACTAGATGACGTCGCATGTTGAGGAAGCACAAACAGAACGCAGGAGTTACAAGAAGTGTGGGTGTCAAATATCCGGTCATTTTTACAGTGAAGTCCAAAGTGTCCAAACATCTACATCCTTCAAGGTCAATACTAAGGATTGCCTGCGTGGAGTTGTTGACAATTTATTCTCCAGTGAGTCAGCAACATCATAATCTTTTCTCAGCTCCTCCTCTCTCTTTCATGTAATCAGACCACAGAATTAGGCAATTCATCTGCGCTCTGCTGCGTTCACGTTTTCACGAACTCCGCTGAAAAARGCCTCTGTCTCCAAACAGGAGACCCCTGTAGAGGAAAACATAGTTTACTGTTGGTCCTCTTCCAAATACTGCTAACAAGCCATTCCATTCTGTGTAAAGTCATTTCATGTTAAGACACACATCCATCCACACCTACAACATACCTGAGGAAACAAACCTTCTCTTAGGATATGCGCTGTGTGTGTGTGGGGTGAACATGGCCGGACACGTCCCTTAAACACACCAGGAGGCGCCCGGCAGGAGTGCCGGCAGCCCCTCTTTTCAACACTTCAGCACAGTGCACACAAACACAGTTGCCCTTCCCATGGTCCTTTTGTTCCTGTCGTTTTGTTGGAGTTCCTGTCATGGACACTGTCAGCTTCTATGGACATGTCTATTACCGACAGCTTCATTAGACTCCAGAACAAGCTCTAAGGTTAGCATGCAGCATAATATTCATCCAGACTGTGTGACACCAGCAGCATCTAAATCACTAAACAAAAGAAGAAAAGTTGCTGAACCTAGTTATCTTACAATTAGGTGATGCAGGAAAACATGCATATGCTTGCAGGCTCAAAGCAAAGACAGACAGCAAATCAAGTCTGCAGATATTAATTTACACGGGCTCCATAACGCAAACCTGCAAGCAAATTTCTTAAAGCAATAGTTCATATCGTTAAAAGTAGGGTTCTGTGGAAAAGTTGATCTATTATTATCTCACCTGTTGTAGATTATCCTGGCCCTTGCCTTCCTACGCAGTTCCGCTCAATTCTAGTTTCCCTTCACTGCTCRGTCTGGGATTTCTCCCATAGACAAGGGTTTCGCTGGCAGATTTTTAGCCGACCCAGTCAGAGAAGAGAACATCAATTTTCTGCGCAGTGTCTGCTTGTAGTTTGTTTTGCCTGGGCCAATCACCAAACAGAAGGAGGAGTTTTGAACGACATCGATTTTCTGCGCAGTGTCTGCTAGTTAGTTTAGCATACGGCAGTGGAGGAAGTGAATGAAGCCACTCTGTGTTGARAAGGCTTCCAAATTAAATTAAATTTGTCTGACAAAGCAGCAGCTCTCATTTACAGTCGTCTCGTTCGGCTCGGTATATTTCTCCTCTCAGTAGYGTTGTTTACAGCGCACTCGATTTCCGGTTAGCTTCTTAGCTTAGCCTCCATGCACACACACACTTCAGCAGAGGCCACGCCTCCAGCAAGAATCGCTTCTCTGTAGCCGCAAGTCCAGACCCTCGTACGAAGCAAAGTGAAGGACAACGGTCTGGTTTTTACCAGGCTAGTTGTAGATAAATCTTTCAATAATCTCCACAATATAAAAATTATAGCTAACAGCTGGATTTCGTTTCATCCATTCCCCCATGTTTGTTATGTGTGTCTTTCTCTCGAACGGGTGCTCTTTGCATCCCTGATGTTATGTTTGAATGACAATAAAGCTGATTCTGATTTATGATGGGACGAGCTGAATTTGACCAGAAAAAATGTGCAACCATGGACTAAACATCTGCTGTAAATATTTAATCAGATGTAAAAGAGGAACACTGGACCACCCAGATRCTATCCCTGCTCTTTCTGCCGATAAACAGGTACAGTAAACCTTATTGATTTTACTGTAGCCTACTGCTAGCTTTACTTATAGCATCTATGCTAGCCTCATACAGTGTTCTGCTGTCAGTCACACATACGGTGGAAACTAGTGGATATGAGACTGTTCACAAATTATAATCAGCCGATTTTTTAAAGGCCGGRGGAGTGGGGGTATGTAAAATAAACTTTGTGTTCAGCTTTATAATGTCATGTTATAATGTCATTCCATAATCAAAAATACACCCATTGTGTTACTTTAAATCATTCATTCATGTTTGGTACAAAGCACCGCCTTTTTACACAAAGCCCCTCCCTGAAGCTCAGTCCTCAGTCGTGCTTCCACCCACAGCGTACCCCTCCCTACGCCTCCCCCACACAGCTCCATCAGAGTAGCAAAATGTATCTTAAAAAATGGCGGCTGTTCATAATTTCACTGTAAAACATGGCTTCATAATGATCTATATTCATAGCGTTTTCATATGATTATGGTGTAGAATTGAACTATGTGCCTGGAAAATACACAAGAGGTAAAAAACAATGCCTTTGGTTTAAAAGGCCACTAAGCCTCCAAATATTTGGAGCCTTTTCAACCCTTGATTTGCAAGCAATTTGGTGAGCAGCTGGGGATGAAAAGGCTAATGTTAGCTGTTTAAGAAAAGCTGCAGAAAATCACTAAAATGCAAAAGGGGATTTAAGGACAGCGAGGAACATCAAAACAAAAAATCTGCTTCAGAAAATAAAGAAAAAACAAAGGTGATTTTGTTGTCTGTGTCATTTAGACATGATGTTACTAAACAGGTTCAAATGTACAGATAAGACCACATGAGAACGAAATACCAATGCTCAATAAGAGTGAAACAGTGGCCTGGGGCTTGTGTTAAATGGATGCCAGGGAGCGAGCGTGCAGAAGGGTTATCGCCTGCATTATCCTTCAGTGTCATGTTGCTTCCCGTGAACCTGACGCCTCGGAGAGATGTTGCAATGAAGAGGCACCCGAATATGCACATGGTTAACTGACAAGTAGGTTCCCGTGCGTGCAGCAACAAAATCACTCAGCTCTCTCTGCTATACACTCCGTCTACACATTTAAAAAAAGTAAATTCTCACACAGCACTTCTGACCCAAACACAGATACACACAGCGAGTAGATAAGATTTCATATCCGTTTAACTCGATCCACATTTGAATATTTGCAAAGCAAACAGGGGCGAAGTATCAATAAGCTGTACCTGTTCTGCCAACAACTGTGTTGATACGTTCCATTTTCATTTAATAACTTTCCCCCCAGCCTGCAGCTAAACCCTTGTTCCTGGAACATCATCATCATTATCAATTCATCATTTGCCAAAAAGCCTTGATATGCTTTCCATTCCTGTTGGTTTTCCGGGTTATTAGCAAAGCAAAATATTGAACCTTAAAACAACAAAGTTTCCCCTGTTATTCTCCAGCATGTCATTGCTTAACACGAGGAATGAAGTGATGTTCAAACGCTTCAAATTTTTGTGCATCGCTGTACTAAAAACATCTTAACGCTGATTCGCTTGTACCTTTGTATTCAATAACTGTATATATA
>NW_013952419.1:354490-364056 GCF_001266775.1 Austrofundulus limnaeus | reverse complement strand
CCTTGTACCTGACCATGACAGTTACATTGTGCAGTATGTGTTTTAAAAGGTGGACCGAAAAAAATAATTAAAAAAAAGAGTTTTGCCTAAAAAGTATTAATTACAGTGGAATTAAATGATCTGAAAACAATTCTTTTGGGAAACAGAAAAAAAGCAAAGATCTGACATGGGAACTGAGTACAGTTGGCTACCATCCTTCAATACTGCTGTTGTTCTCAAACTGTGGTACAAGTACCACTGGTGGTCAGGATCCCTCTAGTGGTACTCTGAAGAAAGTTTGGTATCAATTWTTTCACCAAGCTAAGTAACTGRTGTAAGTTGAATCATGATATGRTTATATAGTTTTCATGTTTCTTATTTTATCCATGTTTTCAGTGCTTAGGTGAAATGCACCATTAAATATTTTACATTTGTTGCAGCTTTTAGATTAATAATATTTATCTATTACAAAAATATGGTCARGCACCACACTAACAACCCACACKTTGTGCTACAGTTCAGTAAATGGACCAAATGAAGCTGCTAAAGTCTGTTGCTGTCCAGGGGCTCTTTTCACTGAAGTTAAGAGTGTGAGTACTCCAGTCATTTTAATGCATTCGGTGTTTCATTTGGCCGTTGCAAGTACCTTTCTTTGGGGTCCTCCTTCAGCACTAAACAAACGCCTGCCGACTTGAATATAGAAGAAAGTTTGTCCCATACAGGACACATCCCAGCTAATATAGTGATTGGCTACMTACACAGAACCAGTAGACATATTTTAGGACCTGCAACTTATAAAAGGTGCAAAACTTACCTCAGCAGCGGAAAGAGTGGCGTCTATGTGGCACTGTTCTAAGCAACCATTAAATCTTAAATTGTACCKCGCAGAATTAGTGGCTTTAGCAGTTTGCTCATTCATGTCATATGAACTTGAGCTTGTACTACTTTTTAATATTTGCCATAATGGTGATACTTGACGAGACGTCAGTTTTTATTGAAGGGGAACTGATTATGAAATGTTTGAGAACCATCGATGCATGACAATGTTTTAGCTTGTCATGATGTGTGGTTTTGTGACTGAAGTTTTTTTTTACATAATGGTAATGTTTTTTTTTTCCTGTTTCCTTGTTCCTTTGTTTTGAAATCCCAAGTCCAGATGCTTTCTCAGTGTTTCTCTGTGTCYTTGGCCTTTTCCCTCTGTCAGTCAAACCACACTTGCTCCTCATTTTCATTAGTCTCACTATTTTTTACCAATAGTCAKATGTCCCAGTCTACTTATATACTTGGTTTGCTCTCACTGATCAAACCGTCATCCTGTTGTCCTATTTTGTTTGCTGCCCTGTCAYCATTTTATTTTGTACTRAAAATGCTTTTTAGTTTTTTTTMTTMTTYMTTTTAWTTWATTWWTTTMWMYAAKCAGTCCTAGTGTTTGTCTGRGCTTGTTTGCTAAAGTTGCTATTCTATTGTGTTGATACTGTAATGAGTCATGGCTTGAGTTAAGAGATATTTAGGCCTCATTGGTTCATAGGTCAGAATGAAGAAGCTTAAAACTGAAGACTTGGTAAAAGTCGGAAAAAAAACAGATGTAGTGTACAAAAAAACTATTTAAAAGGATGTCTGTCACACTGGATTCTGCGTACAAACTGATTAAAGGTACTTTGGTTTAGTAAAGTACAAGTTTAAAGCATTAAACTATATTATTCTCAGAATTTTAAGACAATAACTCAACACAAATTTGATCGTAAATTCTTAATATTAGCATATTTTTTTATTCTACATTTTTTTAAACAGAAACTTGTCTTTTCCACCTTTTATTAAAGAAATCGATGTACATTAGCACTTAACAMCTGAATTACTAGTTGTGAGTTCGAAAGGTTAATGTTGTGGACAACTCCGCGTGCCATATGACAGAAAAAAAATGCTTTAAATAATTAACTGCATACACTGACGGCAGCTTGTGAAGGATGAATATTGCAGCCCAAGATAGCTGCAAAATTACTGAATGATTCAAAAGACAGAACAAACTTAAAAACATATTCAAGTCGTAAAGAGGATGATGAATATGACACTAAATAATATCGGGCCAAAGCATGAACACATTATATTAAAAAAGGTTGGTTTTCAATTTAGGGGAGAGATTGTGTTTTTTTTTTTTTTTTTTTTTGTAAGACATTTGTGGTGCTTTGGCGCTATATTCACCCAACACTGAAGGACAATAATGTTTCTGCCCAAGCTTGTGTGTGCTTCTGTATACGTGTTTGACAAAATCTCTCATGAGGCAGTGGATATATTTTATGGAAACTCTCAGAAAGTAATCAATGGATAGAAACGTACAACTGATTGTTTTTTGGAGTGAAACCCCATTTAAGATGGTTGACACACAGCAGRGACTAGCAAAACCACAAATGGTTACAAATCAACTAAATTTTATTTACCGTAGTCGTTTCTACACTGACTTCTCTGTCAACACCTTCCTGTTTCATTTAAACACTACGTGTGACAATGCTTTTTTTTTATTTGCATAAACTCTCACTTTTATAGGTGAAGTAAATATTTATCAAATATTGTCTAATGATACAAGTCAGAMTTCCCTTTAAGGATTACAAGGCCATTAGTTTAGTTTGTTGTTAGTCACTTTGTCTTGTTTTAGAGGAAAGACTCTTAGTTAAAACAGACTGATTCCTTGTATCTTGGGAAAATTCACTATAGCAGCAGCACTAGATGTGTTTATCTGCACATCTCTCTGGATAGAGTTACTACTGGCCATCTGTTTTTCTACAGTCCAACACTGAACATGATTGTCTTCTCCCAAGAGGCAATCATGGTTAGTTCAGTGAAAAGAATGCATCCGCTTAGCTGTCTGCTGAGTTAACACTATGAGTTTACTATAACGCTGAACAAAGTTGGCTTCTTTCAGCGGGCCAAGTGAAATCCAAATGGCAGCGTCGCACACAGTTGTTGCGTTGGACATGTCTTCRGGACTGACCGGTGACTAGGGGCTTTTCAGTMTTTKWGACACTCCTCCGGCTGCGAGAGGCTGTGAGTCTAACAACTGCTGGGATATTCCCAACAGACTCATCCCTCAGAACTTTTTTTCTTTCCCTTTTTTTTTTTTGTGGTGTTTCTGCTGCTTCCTGATCCTGATCATATACTGCCTCATTGTGGTGAAGTCAACATTCTTTAGTAGGTTGAAATAGTAGAGTAAAAGCATGGACCTGTGACAGGATGTTGTACAGTCACAGCCCAAATATGCTCCAAACACACYGTGAATCATTTAAAAAAAATTAATCTCCCATGTTTTGTAATCATATAGCTTTTTTTCTGCAAGTCCCAAAAATAGCAGCAGACTGTTTTGTAATTGCAAGCCTGTGACAGAAGGCATACTCTTCATTTCAGACATAATGGGTTTAAAGTGGTCTTACTCGCGCATTCAAGTCTGACCTCATGGCTTAAAACTTGTTAGAGAAATGGAGAGTGTCCTCGCGGAGAGGCATGCAAAAATGTGGGCAAAATAGTTCTGTGTTCAAAGGTCTCTTTCATCTCCARGCATGAATTTAAGCTCGAGATTAATGGAGATTAGGAGTTGTGAGATTACTGTAAAACTAATCGGCATTCACACGGCCAACTGACCCGATCCTGCTTCTGATTTCGGCCAGCTGTTTGCAAGCTGAGCATCAAAAGTGTTTAGAGAAGGTTGGTGCTCTTTATTTAATATTAGTGCGTCTCTTAATATTCTAGGCTGAGATGAAAATCAAATGTATTACTAGAACTTTAATTTTAACATTTCAAATTGATGTTCCATGTTTATTTTTCACAAACACGCAGATAATCATATACTTTTCACAATTCTAACCTATACTGTAAGATGRAACATTTCCTGTCAAGCAGTCTTAGATTTTACAGATCTGCAAACATATTTTTTAATAAACTCCCAGCTGAATGTAGTATTGTTCTTTAAAAACTCGTGCATAATTCTGTTTTACAGCCCCGACGTGTATAATCATCACGACATATAAATGGGATGGTGCGGCTAAGACCTCCCTGGTGCTTACAATAAAGATGTTAAAATACCAAATAAACACTAATTTAAAATACAGTGTCACATTTTGTGAAATGTTTAACAAAACTGGTGACGWGTCTGGAAGAGATACTGGAGTCTAAGGACTAACTTTCATGATACAGAATGATTGACAGACGACTTGTCCCGCCCCCTCAGTTTGCTGCTCTGTTTGTTTGTGTGTTAGCAACACATCTCAGCTGGACAAARTTGAATGAAACTCTCAGAAAGTACTGATTGGATCATTTCCAGCTGATTAACCTGATTCAAGATGTCTGTCAGAGCCAACTAGGAAACATTCATGGCTGCAAGTAAACTTTGCAGATTTTGAGCTAAAACTTGGGGTGGTAGTAGCTGACAGTTCTCCCCAACACACACTCTGAGCACCAACAGATCCTGTAAAATATTTTAATTTTTTAACATTTGTGTGCAAAGCGGTGGGGTGACATGCATTCATTAAAGAAAAGCTGCTCTTCTTTGCTTTTTGTAAAGTGATCTGTATCATCTCCAGGAACACGTTTCTTATTCTTGGAATTCTTTTAGCTCTAGAAGACAATGTGTTGAGTAGCTCAATTGTTTTTATTTTAATGATTTACCAGCTTTTCTTTCAGATGAGCTTTGACAGGATTAATCCTCATCGCCCCTGCAGGCGTTAATGATCTCTTCTGTGACGTTATCACAATCTAGATATGTTCGTCAGCAGGCTGCAGGGGTGAAAAGTCTGACAAGCTGCTCAAACGTCTCACAAGGCAGATTTCTGAACCCTGCGTTCCTTTAGTACGTGATATTGCTTCATTTTGATGAGCATACAAATAAGAATTGACAAACACAAAATGTAAAAAAATGATAATAATAAAATAATTACCGCAGTTTGCAAAGCTGGGAACACATTCACAAWGGCAGGTATCTTTATTTTGAACATCTACAGGCATTTAAGTTTAATTTTGAAATTAAAACAATTAACGCCAATTTTAAGCTTTTAACTTTTAGCAATTTTATATGCTTCAGTAATTTAATAAAAACCACAAAAACACATAAAAATAACACATGTGAGATTAAAGCTCTGTGGATAGGGATGGAAATTTAAATTGATTGCTCACTCGTGCCGTTTAAACAAGTTTTATAATCAGAACGTCTCCATGATTAATGAACCATCTGACAGAGTAGGAAGCTAAAGCAAAATATACACAAATATGGARAATAATCACATCTGGAGCACACGTGTTTCAACAGGGAGAAACTAAATTCTGCAACAAATTCTCTTTCATGTCATTGGGGCTTTCATCGTTTGTCGACTCCACTGCCGTAACGCCTGTGTGTTGATTGGGATCAGTCCTCTCTGTGTCGTTTACAACTTGTTCAAAACTCAGCCGCTGGGCTTCTAACGGGCACAAAAAGTGTGCAACTCCAGTCTTCACATCACTTTGATGGCTTCCTGTTCACTATCAGATAGAATAATGGGATTTTATTGCTTAGTTTTAAAAAGGTTTGGACCAACTAAACAKTACACACACTGGTGAGAGCATCACAAACAACCAGACAGCTATTTTAAATGTTCTAAAATCCAGATTAAAATGTAAACGTGATTGGGGGTTTGGTTGACCTAAATCTGTGGAAGAGCTTTCCTCTCAGTGTTTAAACCAGAGGTGCCCAAACATTTTTCCCAAGAGGGCCAAAGTGAAAATCTATTCACGGCTGTGGCCAAATGCAGTAATATAATACATGAAATACAAATACTTTTTAAGTAAAGTCCTTTATTTTTAACAATTAAACTAGCAGCCAGTGCAATGGCCCTCTTTTGTTTTAGTCTGTGCACTTGGAGAAAGTCTGCCTTACACTCAAGTAGCAAAGGCTCATGGGACATTTTATAAATTATAAAATATGAGTTTTGCAGCCTTATAAAGTGTGCAAATCTACATGTTGGGGTTAAATCTGATCTAAATATCTCTTGTTGTTACTTCATGTTTTCCGTTTAATCTTAATACAGTATATCAAATATAAAGTCAGCACCATGAATGAAAACTACCTTCAGCCCTTTAAATAGTCATTCGACCAATGGAAATCCTGTGTTTCTACATGATGACAGGTTACAACCTTGTAACTTTGGCAACAGTTGGTGGGCCAAATCAAATGGCTTGGTGGGCCAAATTTGGCCCACGGGCCCCACTTTGGGCTCCTCTGGTTTAAACAGACACACATCAGGGTTAAAATGCATTGATTTACATTTCAACCCAATYGAGGAAGACATATTTATAGATTAATCATGATCTGTGATCACTTTGTTGTCTGCTTAAGTTCTTATTAAATACACATTTTTATGTTTTTGCATCTTGTTTAAATGAACTATAAAGTAATTTGACGAACTTTCCTTTTTTAATGAGCTGAAATAGTTTGATTATATCTAATTAAAACAGATTATTTCKGTGCATTCTATTGCATTGTGTTTATATGTTATTTGTATGTACATTTTTTTTATTTAAAAACGTAATAAAAAAGGCAGTTTTTGGGGGGTTGTCCAGAATTGATTAATGACATTTACTTTTTTCTATACGGAAAACTGATTTGACATATAAGTAATTAGAGTTAAGATATCCATCATGGAAAAATTAAAATCTTTAGTCAGGGCACCACTGTATTTAAATGCTCTGAAATATTTAGGATGGGAGCAATCAACATGTTTTGGCCATGTGGACTAGCCATTAGCTCGTTAACCTGATAAGAATTAAACTCTATTTTGTTCAAWTAACTATATATAACAGGTAATACATTAATTGTTCATAACCTTTTCACGGAACCCKACTTAAAATGATCTAAACTACCATTTAGGATTGTCAAATCGCAGTTTGGGAGCTAATTAGTTCAAATATCTGCTAAGATTCCCACAGTTTTGTATTTTTTTTTTACAGATTTTAAGCTCAACACCGTCTTAAGGCTCAGATCACACCAACCCCTCTTATCACTTTTTGCACAAACAGGTAATAATAAACCCTCGATTCCACCAACAACGAATGGTCTGTTCCTGCAGAATGGAAACTTTTACACACACCAAAGTCTGAGAGCCGATGTCCTCATCCTGTCATAATCATAGCTTGTTAAATTCTGTCTTTGAAAATGTTGAGTAGAGATCTGAGTGGCTGGGAAAAAAAAGGCCTAATGGACAGGAAAATGAGCCACCAATTACTGAAATAGCCAGGGCCTTTTTTTAAAAACCACCTTATAAAATACATATCAAGCTATGTTGTCTGCATGAAGTAGACATTCTGAAGTTTAACAGGACATATGTGATCCAGTGAACATAGACCACAGCTCCTGCCCTTGAAAATATGTTATAATAAAACAGACCATAAATTTGTGAGGTTTTTAAAGTCACTAGATAAACTTGCAAAAAAAAAAAAAGAAGCAGAACCCTGAAGCCATCAGCAGCTGTCATTCATGCAGCACGTCAAGCTCTTCAAAGCCGCTCTTCCAGCTGACAGAAGGATGCATAGCTCGGGGTGAAGCTCTGCCTGTCTGCCACCTCAATGCAGCAGCTGCGGCCTGTAGACAATGGAGCTTCACTCTGACAGATGTGTTAGAGTCTGCCTTCATGTTAACGGCATCACCACGCTTTGCTTCAGAAAATAAGTCAGCTAAATGAGCAGTAAACACGTAACCAGGCCAAGGGGAGACCATTTACAGGCTTCTTTGTGGCAAACATGAAGCCAGCTGTGTGACAATGCACCACTTCCTAACTCGTTTTTTAATATGTACACAAGTGCAGCACTGATTTGTACTTTTTCTTTTTCTTTTTACTGATTCACCGATGCTGCTAGTCTGAATACACCCACACACGTGTGCAGACAGAGAATGCAATTATTCTGTTTTTCTCTACAGACTCTGGATAGACAAAAAGCTACAAGCCTCGCCCACCATTTGTGCCATTATACAAGCTTTTGATTTAGACTGAACCATGAGGGACGGAAATTCTCTGATTATTATTTTAATAACTGCTCAAAAGAGAGACGTGGCGTATGAAAATCACTGTTCAGTCTATTMTAGGTTCTGTCCAACATAAAACCAAACTGCTCTAATTTTGCTTCCTGTTTTTAATTTCTGACAAAACAATACAAACACATTATCAAGAAGTATTTGAGGTGCAATATTAGACAAACTTATCTGACACAACAAAATATTTCCTTCACTCATCCACTCAATCACTCRCAGTGCCAGATTATCCTGTTCAGGGTTGCAGGAGTCTACTCATCTTATTAGAGAAGAAGACTCTCCTGGACAATTCCCCTTTCTGTTCAGAAGGAGAACCAACTACATGTGGTTGTAACAGCCAGCAAAAAGTTTTAAAAAGTCAGTTTTTAAATGTTTAAAATTGTGTTCTGTATATACAGTAGATTAAAAACAATATCGTAGCTGTTGTAGATAGCTCTTTGAATGAGCTCAGTTTGGAGAAGTTGACTGTCTGGATTGACGAGCTAACAGCTAGTTTGAGCTAAGTCAAGAATAAAGTAGACTCGATCTGTTTTATAAGAACTCCAATCTAGGGTTGGACAATTAATTGTGGGATTTAGTCGATAACAATTACTATAATGATTAATAGATGACAATTTCACTTGCATGTAGCTGACATTGGAGCCTCTGCATTTTCTGACTTTCCTCGTACTGTTTATATGTGGTGATTAATCAAGTTCATAAGGTTAGGGTTAGCATTAGTTGCTCTGTGTTGCCTTCCATATGGGGAGAACAGGGTTGGTTGTCACACTTTTTACTTTCTTTTAATTAAAAAAATGCTATGCTTAGTCAATCTAATTTCAATGTGTAATGGAAACCCAAAGTGTCTTTTTGAAATAGAAAAAAACATATCTTTCTCAGGAGGATTTATTTAAAAAGATATGCACTACTAAACAGGACTTGTGCACTTGTGACAACAAACCCCATCATGGGGTTGGTTGCCACACACAACAGGGTTGGTTGTCCCAATTACTGTATATTTCAATGAGAAAAAAAATAGAAAAAGGCTTTTAAAAATAAATATTAATTTTAATGGATTTTTTAAATTTACAATGTTTAATTTAATATCGTTGATAAAAAAACATTTTACATAGGTAACATCTTATTTGCCATACATTGACAGTACTTGTCAAAAATTAGAATAAAAAACAGTTTCAAGTTGTTTGCATCTGAACAGAGTTGGGCCTATTCATTTAATTCAGTTGATGTCTGCATCACAGTTCTGACAGATGTAAAGAGGCTGTCCTTGTGTATCTCAGGCACCAATGGGCCAATTTCATCCCCAGAAACCTCTGATGGACTTCTTGTTCGTAGTATCTTGCCAGTGTTTGATAATTGATATTAAAGTCCTTTGCTGTACTTCAGATAGATTTGTGCAACAGTTTCACGGCACAGACTGCTCTGAACATCACGTCAGGTGGTGTCTGGTCATAGCTGGTCATGTGACAACCAACCCCATCAGGAATATTTTTGCTAGCAGTTGTGCACACATTATAGTCTAGCAAAAAAAAAAAAAAAAAAAAAAAAA
>NW_013952419.1:334516-353819 GCF_001266775.1 Austrofundulus limnaeus | reverse complement strand
GTTTTAAAATTTGGTTTTGCTTTCACCCAAACTAGCTGTTAGCTCAATGGTTTTACCTGAACTAGTGTTAGCTCAGTGGTGTCTAACCCTGGTCCTCAAGGGCCAGTCCTGCTTGTTTTAGACATTCTCTTGCTTTGACACACCTGATTTAAATGAATGAGTGATTGACAGGCTTCTTTAGAACTGAAAGAGCAGCTGAAGAGTAAGAAAACATCTAAAACCTTCAGGGTATCTACCTTCAAAGGCCAGGATTAGACATCACTGCGTTAGCTTATCAATCCAGTCAGAAATCAACTTTATTTCCTCAAACTGAACTTGTTCAAGAGCTACAGCAGGTAAGGTATTAATTGTTAATAACTTTTATGCAAAACTTACTTCAAAAGGTTTCACATATCTTTTCATCATTTATGTTTTAGTACTCCGACGTCAAGCCTTCTGACTATATTTGTTGAGCTAAAACAAGAAAACATGTTACTAAATCCTACGGTGATGTTGCAGCTTCACGTCACGTCATTTCAGGTGTCGGCAGTTAAACGTACACGGTCCACCGACTCTCACAGTGTTCTGTGACACAAATATAAACTACTYCTCAGTTTTGTGTTCAGCAAACTTTATCTCAAAGGCAATGCAGCTTTGTCCTCATTAAAGACTTGTGAGAAAACAGCACCAGACTTCCACAAATACACCCCGAGAGGGAGAAAACCCCGCTGTCACGCATCGATGCAGTGACACAGTGCCTCACTTTGCAGTACTCTCCAGAACAATGTGAGAGTTTGAGCCACACACTACATAAAATACCTGAGACACGGTGTTTGATGCTGTACAACTGCAGTACGGTACAGAAAAACTGTAATTGTTGTTGACTTTTGGTTTCTGGCAGGAGCGCACTGCTGACTGAGTCTAGGGGAAGTAGCATGAGRGCTACATTCTGCAGGAGGCTTGGATAAAGACATTTCTTAGAAAAATATATAGAAAGCTAAAGGCTTGCCTCTAAAACACAGGCTGAGAAAACACTAAGACCAATGTCCAAAGTTATAAAGAAACCTCTCAAAATCCTGTATTTTGAAGGAATCCACATTACTATATTCCTGCCTTTTATTCTATTTTAACTAAGATCAATAATGTTAAGAACTATTTTTGGTCAGACTAAATAAAAGATACACAAACTGTTAGCTTGTGGTACCGACTAAGTTATATATAGTCGTTTTTATGTTGGTTAAAGTTGATTAGTGACAGCCAGGTATATAATACAGTATTTAGAAGAATTTTACAGTTGATAAATTGGTTCACTGAGGAGCAAAACAAAGACATTATGATTTGGCTTAAGTGTGAAAGCACYACAGGAGGTTGTGCCTGTTTTAAAGGGTCACTGACCATCATTTGTGAATACTGTATAACAGACATTTGGATTGGATAAGAACTCATTATGTGAGTAATATGGGACAATGAACTTTAAAGAAACAGTCAAACCAGGAAGAAGAGGGAGTTTGGTATCTTTTTCCTGATTTGAAAAATGTTAGCAATTAAGATTTAACGGTCTAATTTGTTTAAAACTMTTATAAATGATACTGTTAAAGTTTTAACTTAAAGCTGATCACCGTTGGACACATGTAGCCGACCGTTTTAGGAAAGTTGAAAAAGTTGCTATTTAAAGGCAGCAAAACCTACATCTGTAACTTGTTTGAAGTTTGTCTTTGAATCTGTTTGGAAACCGAGGACACTGATTGTCAGAGTTATATAGATCTGCATCAAATGCATCAAGTCAGTCAAGCACAAACTTTTGTCTATGAAGCTGGACTTTAAGAGAAGTAATATACAAACTTTCTCTGTTAATTGTCGGGACACTCCTTGTCTTTTTTCAGGATCTAGAACCTGATAGATACAAAAGCAGACTATTTTAAATGGCTGTGATTTTCCATACAACTCCTGAAACCATGTGAGGGTTGAAAAAGTCCTTTAAATCCAGAAGGTGTGGCCTTTCTGCCCTGAAACGTTTCTATTTCAATGAAGGATGTGTAGGTTGAACTAACAGGTGAATGCTTGGTGGGGTTTGTCACAAAAGAGTTGAGCCATGACTCATCAWCAACTGGAAAAACTAAACCTTTTGTAGATGTGCACCTTTTATGCTTAATCCTGACGCGTTAAAGTAATAGTTAAGATCTTTTMAAGTAGGGTTCTGTGGAAARGTTGTGACCAAATAWATCATTAACTGTTGCTGAGATAGCTCTTTGAATGACCTCAGTTTGAAACAGAAATAAAATTATTTCTGACCAATCGGCTAGTCCATCATACCACTATCAGTTGCCCCCCTTCAACTACTGTACATCCACAGAACTGTTTGAATTTTTAAAGCGAGAAATGCCTCGGAAGTGCTAGAGCTAGCTGCTGCTGCTATTTTCACTTTCAAATAACCACAGGACGGAAATAACTGCAATGCAAAACTGACAGTGATGTAAAAGTTTATAAAACTTTTTAATATAATTGCTGTTTTAAAACAGCAGAAACATATTTAGACCTGTTGTTGATCTGATCAGATCTAAACAATTTTCTCCAAATTGAAGGCAGTAAAAACTACATTTACAAGTATTAAGATAATATTTGGTCAAACCATTCCACAGAACATCTGTTAAAACATTTAAACTGTTACTGATTCATAATAATCTTCTATAGAGTCTTAAACATGTTACCCATCGTTGTGATATAAATGGCTGTCTATATTTGCATCTATAACGTAATCAGCTGCTTAAAAAGGCCCACAACATCTTAAAGGACACGTCTCAACCTGGACATAATCGGTTTGAACTGTTACCATCAGGAAAAAGGTGCACAGCTCAATCAAAGCAAGAACAAACAGATTTAAAAACTGTTTTTATCTGTCAGTTGTTTCTGAACTCAACAAGAACTGATTGAGTGCAATAAGAGATAATGAGTTAATATCACTCTTGTTTGTGTTGCATATGAGGAGTGTTTTTAAACTTGAAATTATTACTTTTTTTGTACAATAATCTTGTTTTTCAATGTGTTTTTTCCTTCATCCTACCTCATTCGAGTGTGTGTAAATATATATTTTATAATATTTTTACCTTTTAATGTTGTGTTACTTTTTCACTCTGGGAAGCAAACTCAAAATTGCTTGTACTCTGGTGATAATAAATTTTATTCTATTCTGTTGTGTTGTGTTGCTGGCATCAAAATGTTATGTTTTCACAGTTTTTTTTTTTCATACAGTGATCTGTGTTTCGTACTTCCAGATGGATTGTTAAAAAAAAAAAAAAAAAAAAAAAACTTCCTAACCTATGAACCTATGAGCGGTCAGTGACAAAAAAATACTACATGTAAAGATTCCAGCTATACTTGTGACTTAGAACAGGTCATAAATTCTAAGAAATACACTTTTTTTACTATTTTAGTTATTATTCCTTCTGCGTCAACTCCAACCCGCAGCATACTTCACTGCTTTTTGAGCTCTCTGAACAATCAGGTTTGAAACTTATCTTTACGACCCTTCACCAATTCTTTACTGAAGAAAATGAAAACAAGTGGAACCAGAACTGAAACATGACTTAAAACTGGAAAAATACTTTGAATTATTACTGTCTTCTGCCAGAGGCAAAAGGCCGTGCATGTTTTGGCCTGTTTCAGTGTGTGTCTTTGTTAGTTTGTTGTGTTAGCAAAATATTTCATTAACATGGATTTTACTGAAAGTTTACAAATATTGGGCTGAGATTTTGTGTGATTCCTTCACAGCACACACTCCGAGGACTTCACAATCAGAATAAATGGCCWGTTGGAATATTCTGATCTGATTCAGCTCAYTTGGAATGAATTAGTAATCTGAATCAGAGGAGCAGTTTGTGTCCATCGATAATCTGAATGGCTGCATGTYAACACTTAATCTGATCGTATTATTCTGGTTGTGAAAAACTGACCTGACTGTGCACCCTGTGTCCTCCAGGCTAGATGTTATATGGAGAACAAATTGGTCGGTTAGCGATACAACTTTTCTTAGGGAAACAAGTGTCCATGCCATTCTTCGTTTTTTAGGGAAAGTTTACAACTCTGCATGTTAATACTTCTATTTTGAATAAAAGCCTGGTGCACGTAAACACTCGTCATGATCCGATTAATTAATTTGTGCCCACATTAACAATACATTTGGATCATTTCATCTGAATACATTTCAATCCCATCAAATACTTTTGCCCATGTAAATAAACACAATGAACAATCACCTTCCTTAAAGTTTGCCATTACTTGTCTGTCTTGTTAGCAAAATATCTTGTGAATCACTGGGCAGATTTTAATTAAACTTTCAGAGTTAGCATGAAAAGTGCTGAGTGAAGTGCATTCCTTTAAGGATAAGACTTAAGATAAATGTGTACTGTTTAGAAGTACTTAAAAATCCCAAAGTGTGTGAGATCCACTCTTCCAAACAGCAGACTCTGCAAGTCCTTCTGTGCAAGAAGGACTTAGACTTGCCAAAGTGAGGGGAATTAAAGCTTTAAATCTGGGCGTGAAGCTAAATATAGCCCAGGAACCAATTTGCTTAGGGCAGCGTGATTTTTTCAACACGTGATTATCTAGCAGCAACAAGCTGCTGTCCCTGGTGCTGAAACTCTATCAGCTTCAATAAATGTAGATTCCCAGCTGCAACAGAAGAAAACACAAAATAAAAATAAAGAGAGATAAAAAAAAATAAAATCTGTGAGGAGCCCAGTTTTTAATCCTGGGAATTATAAAAGGTGCTAAGGAATTTCAAAGAGTGACTTGTTTCAGACATAAAACTGCAATTCCTCACAAGCAACAGTGCGAGGCGCATGCCAGGTCTGAGAGAGAGAGAGAAGCAGCGAGAGAAAGAGAGTTTGATTGATCATGTGGGCTATGGGAGCCTGCGAGAGTTGTCGAAAATTGCTGCATAGACGCCCCTGTAACACCTATCAGGTAGCCGGTGACTCCAAAAGCCGAACTGTGGCCACAGAGCAAAACATAAAAAAGTCCACCACCCCCCAAAGCCCGGCTGCTGGAACCAGCACTGATCYTTCTTCCGGGTTGGACCTCACCGGTATAATCCACAATGCGTGTCACTTACCGCAGTCCTCACACAGGATCTTCCCTACATCCTTTTTCAGACTCTTCCCACTCGTGTCAAGGGGCGCAAATGAAGCCTTAAACACCAAGGGCTCGTCAGTGGGGTCCATGAAAAAGATGTACTTGTGGTTCTTCTTTACTTTGCTGCACGGCGCCTCGGATCCGAATTCCCCCACAGTGACGAGCTGCTCCCGCTCCAGACCCCCGCTGTTCAGGGGCCACACGTCCAGCACCCTGACACTCACACGGTGCGGCTCCGCGGACGCGTTCCCAGGCGTGGACTGCACCTTGCCCTCGATCACCACGGCGGACTTGTAAGCCTGGTCCTGCAGGGAATTCAGGCTCGGGGAGTAGCAGGCGAAGGAGACCCCGATGAACAGCATGGACAGGCGCACCGGATCAAGCCTCATGCCGCCTGCTTTGGCTCGGTGGAGGCGGCTGGTCGCGTTGCGGCAGGGCGCGATGGCGGTGGAGCTGGGTTGGATGCGCAGACAGAGAGGGGGCTCCAGAAGCACGGCGGCGCGGCGGACCTTGCATAAGTGTCCATGCCATCGGGATCCGCTCCCCCTCCTTCCTTCCCAGGGATTTTCAGCGGGGTAAAACAGCAGCTTTAAAAACGCCGGGTTTCAAATCCACTCACTGGGCTCTGATGAGGCATCGTAGACAGGCTCTTTTTTCCAGAAGATGCCTGCCCCCCCCTCCACCACCGCCACCTCCCCTTCCTCTATGCTGCCATAGCTTCAACTGCAAGACGACGCCACTCTTATCTTTGCCCCCCAAATTGCAGTGGTAAGACACCGCTGTGATGCTGCTGCTGCCGCCGCTCCTCTGGATCATCTGCATCGGAGGCGAGAACGGGGCGCAAAAAATGCTGCAGTGAGCCACAAGTTGGGGGAGCCCGGGCGGCCAAGCACAGAAACACCCGTTTTCATCCCACCTACCCACCCACCCCCCTCTTTAAAAAATAAAACAATTATTTCAGCTGTACAAGCGCTTATTACGCCGCCTTCCACCGCGGCTCCTCTCTCCGCCTCACCCCCCACCACCCCCACCCCCTCCAGCAGCCACTGACGGAGGGGAAATAAAGCCGATTGCCAAGGGGGCTCCGTTAACACACACACACAAAACACACAAACACACACCACTCTTTAAAAAAAATGCAGTCAGTGTGGCTCAGTCTCCTCACTCGTGTCAGTCACTCCATGACGTTTTCTCTCTCAGCGGCGCTGATCTCTTGCTGTAATGAAATAAACGAATTCCCAAATCCATGGCTCTCTCTTCCCCCCACCACCTCAGAGGCGCATCCTTATACTGTAGCCGAGGATTTTGTTCCAAATGGAAATAAAAATTTAATTAAGGAGCGAAAGACTGATGCAGCTGCATCCGGCTGAGCGTTTCCAGAGTTTGCAGGAGGCTGTTCCCAATGAGTTTTAAAGCAATCCCTGCATTCAACTCCTATTCACTGCTCTAAAAGAAAAATAGAAGAATTTGTTTTAGGAAATCATCTGCATTAAATAGACAGAGCACTAAAGGAAAATGTGCTGTTTTATTCACTTTAGAAAGAAAAAAAACAAGTTATTTTCTTCATGTTTTTATGTATAGCTATTATTTTTGCTCAAATAAGCTAATGATATTGATAGAGTCCACTTTTGGAAAAACCAATGACAACACAAAGCTTTTTTCTCTTTGGAATAAACTCAACACCTAATGCGGATTTAGGGACAGTGTTCACAAAGAGCGACATCTGCTGACAGCTTTATGAGCGACAGYTACACCTGATCAACGCAGGAGAGGGACACTTCAGTTGGATTCTGCCGCTCATTAAAAGGTGCAAACCGTGGCATGAGTTACAAACACTGTGGCACACAGAGTTTGTATGTTGAGAGCGGTAAACCAACGTTCTGTCAAATAATCTACAGGTCACTGAGAGCTTCAAGAGCAAGCTAGGCTAAGAATGAAAGAAATTTATTTATTTATTTATTTATTTATTTATTTAGTATCACTTTAAGCACTTTGAGTTGTATGTGTTTGGAAAATGCTAAAGGAGCTCATTCGAGAAAAAGGTATAGTGCCTCTTATGGCTGCAGGACCTTATGGCTGCAGAACTGTATTTTCATTGTGTCTAACAGTGATAAATAAAGCTCTCTTCAGTCTTAAACATGAGCATGATGCAAACGTTTTAACTGTAACTGATGCATTGTTTCACACCTGTGTACGGAAGACGAGAGCAGCCATTTTCTGCACATATTTTTTTTTCACATGGATTATTTCTTTGTAACAAAGCGTCTTGGCTATAAATCTTATAACATGCACTTGACTGGCAGCACCTGGGGGGGGGGGTAACAGAAGCCCAAAGGAAGTGTCAATAACAACAGTGAAATAAGCTGTTTGACAGGGAAGATTTGGCAAAAGAATTTAAGTGTGCAACCCACATCCATCCTTTAAAGTTCCTTTAAAAGGGAAATTAACAGGCTTTCAATAACATTTATTGCCTAAACAGCAGAAAAATGAATCTACCAAACAAAAATGACCTTACTTTAATTTTCAAAGAAATTCTGAGTGTGTCTGTGTTGGTGCACCATAATCTAAGTCGTATAGGGAGTGGGGATTGGGGATGGGGGGCACTGGAGGAGATGTTCACCCAGGGCACCAAACAGGCTAGGACCGCCCCTGATTTACATGATGTTACTGCTTGGGTCGCTAAATTGACAGAATTGTGCTGAAATTTCACAAACGAGTCTGTATTTCAGAACAAACGGACGCAATTCAGCCTTTTAGAGTGTGTTTCAGTGTAAGCTGGGGTACTTTCAAGTTAATAATGAAATAAAAATTAAACAAATACCTGATCATGTGTAACAATTATCTTAAAATAAAATAAAAAATTAAAAAAAAACCTATTCCTATCGGTCCGTGAACGACCAGCGGGCGCAGCTGCAGTCCCTCACTTCRACCAACAGGAGGCACACGCTACTCGACGTGGCGCGTTTGCGTCACCGCCGGGCTTGTGCGTCGCCGCCGTGCCACGACTCGCCGTTTCTGGTCCATCTTGTGCAGCGATCGAAGGCGGATGCGGTCCTCGGAGGCTTCGGAGCAGCTGCCCACGAGTCGCTCGCCGCCTCGCGTCGTCCTTTAACGGCTCGCTGTCGAAGCTTTGAGCCGCTCCGCCTGCTCCCTGGGCGGGGAGGAGGAGGGGGGGTAGAGAGGTAGGTCGCCGGCTGGAATGACGTCCTTCCGTCCGTCTAGTAGATGTCATTCGGGTTTTTATAGCTGTCGGTCCTGATAAGTGACCTCACGCGCAGCTGCTGAGCGGTATGACATCGCCTTGCGGGATTTGCGAACGATGCCACGCAACATAAATGGCTGGGAGCGTGATGGGAGACATTTATTTACTGCTGTGTCGGAGCTGTGATTGGAGCGTCGCTGCGGTGGTTTTGTGTCGAGCTGTGGAGCAAAACTTTGAGGGAAAGATCAGCGGCTGCTTCCCCCTCCAAACTGAGAGAACAGCCTTTATTTATTAAAAGATAATTTAAGTGACATCTTAGCGGCCTGTATGACTTTAGGCCATTTTAATAAACAAAAACATCATTTGGAACCAGAAGGAGTGTGGGTGCTTTTGTGCACCACAGACAGCTTAATTAGCTCCTGTCAATTTCACACTCTTTATGATCAGGRTTAGCTTTCTGACAATGAAAAAACATGTTTATATTAGGAAAAAAAGCTACTGTATAAAAAGTTTATTTAACCCTTTAAAAACTAAATTTAATAAATTAATAAATAAGCTGCAAGAAAGGTTCAGATTAAAGTGAAGTAATTGGGTTTATTACAAAAAACACAAACTTCTGATATTTTTTCCACTAATATTTATTTGTTTAAGTTTATACTTTGCAGAAAATATTCATGACTATCAGGTAAATATTTGYTCCAAAACGTTTTTGTTTTAACTTACAGGATAGTTGGACATCTTGCAACTTATTTTTCTTAGTGATTATTTCGACATTTTAAAGTTCTTTAAAAGAAATTAGAAAGAAACATTTGAGATCTGATAAAGTGTACATATTTCATCATTTCATGGACAAATGTTTGATTTATTTATCTCGATTAGGTCCTCCAAACCGTCTAAACAGCTAGATTTAAAAAATATTATTTATTATGTTTTCTCTTGCGTTGTCATCCTCTATTATATTATGATTATTATTTTTTACAAGAAAAATATAGCTGCCCAAATGCAAAAAAGGGAGATAACTTATGAAGTGAAGGTGCAGTGGATTCAGTTGGGCAACATTCAGCTGCAAACAACAGATAAATAAATAAATAAATCATTATTGTAAAGTCAAGAGAAAGGCTCTAAAATAAATGTTTGTTGTATAAAACTTATATTGTTTTAGTTATTTCTAATAAAAATATTTCCCTTTTTTTGGCAAATGTGAACTGAAGCCATTTATCTATATGTTTTCAATATAAATAGCATTTTTGTAGAATGAACTGTGGCAGTTTGACTATGAGCCCAGAAAAAATAATAATGTGGAAGGCTTAAAATAAAAAAAATGTTTCCAGTATTCATTGGGATATATACAGGGTTATATTAGAGGAGAGACGAATTTGGCGCATCGTGAATGATGACTCGTGTTTCCTTAAACGCGCGCTTTTGCTCTTTTCTTTGATGCTGTTGTAAAAAAAACCCATTTAGGTTCAATCAGCAGCCATTTCTAAATCAATCCATGCCAGTTCTGTGTGCGCACCTTTACAAACAGGCGGGGGAAAGACTGATTTCTGACAGCTGGCCTGAAGGACGCGTGAGCGGCCAAGGAGCAGGAAGAGGAGGCCTCAGCAGGCCTGTGCGTAAAGCAGTCCGCAGCAGCGCACCTTTCATTTTTACGCACTGGGGGAAATTGTGCAAAGTAACCCGACAGGTCCTCAATAAATAACAATATTAATTATTTTTTTTATTTCCAAAACGGAGATTATTAGAGACGAAGTGTCCTCGTTCTGTTTGTGACGAACTGTTCCCTCATCTGATGGTTTGGAGACATCATGCTGAGAAAAATGTGCAAATTTTGTCTTAAAAAATAATAATAAAAACCTGAAGAGCTCATGCAACGAGTCAGCCTCTATTTGACCACTTTGACTTTGAATACTGAGATGAGTTTACTGGTGATCCTCAGCGTTTCCTCTGCTACAGAGAAAACTCAAACTATTATGTATTTATTTATTTATTAAGGATTTTTTTATTCTTATCCTAAAACAACAGAAGTTAAATGGGAAAAAGACCTCGATAACAAACACAAGTTAGAGTTTTAGAAAATGCTGCTCCTATTATGTTTTCAGATTTTCAGTTATTAATTTTTTTATTTACTTATTTTTATCTGACTCCATATTAATTAAGTAAAACATTTTAGCAGGATGTAAAGTGTCAGAAGACTGATATTTATAAAGAAGGAAAGTGAGTGGTTCATGTTCCGGAGGATGCTCTGACGTAATTCAATAAATATAATTATTATATTAATGGGTTTATTCTCTGAATAAGGTTCTCCACTTTCTTCCTGTTTTATTTATTGTTAACAAAATGCTGTTTTTATTGCCCAAAGTTAAAAAATAAATAAATAAAATAAAAAATGGAGCAAAACGACGTTGTGTGTTATGCTTTTTAATTAGATTACATACCAATCAGACTGAGCCACATGTGATCCACTTTACACCGTCTGCTCATGTTAGGACCCTGAGACACTACTCTGTCCCATTTCAAATTCTAATAGTTTGTAAATTGTGCTACCATTCAAACACATTATTCGTTTCCAACAACTTAAACACATGTTTTTTGCGTGATTTTTTTCAACTGTGTGGTTCTGGTAAAGAAACTATTGTGGTAAAATATATAAATAATTATGTTTTCAGCTTTAGATCAAATCTTATATAAGCCAGGGTCTTTCCACGTTGTAAAAGTACCGCAGTTTCCAGAAACTTARATTAGGTTTTATTAATTTTAAGTTTCGTTTTCATTTGAGGTGAAAAACGCAGCAGTCCTCAATCTGCGTTAACGCTCTTTGCTTTGATGCTTCGCAGATATCGCGAGAGTTCCTTCTCGGCCGTGGCTTTGCAGCAGCAGACGGAGGGAGAGAAGGCAGGCAGCATCATGGCGGACAGAGATAGTGGAAGTGAACAGGGAGGAGCGGCCACGGGCCCGGGCTTCGGCTCCGTGCACCTAGCGACGGGAGGAGCGGCGGGCTCGGCCTCCGGGCTCCAGCACGAGACGCAGGAGCTGGCGTCGAAGCGGGTCGACATCCAGAACAAGCGCTTCTACTTGGACGTAAAGCAGAACGCCAAGGGCCGCTTCTTGAAGATAGCCGAAGTCGGGGCCGGCGGAAACAAGAGCCGCCTSACTCTCTCCATGTCCGTGGCGGTCGAGTTCCGAGACTACTTGGGGGACTTCATCGAACACTACGCCCAGCTGGGTCCCAGCAACCCGGGCATGGTCCAAGACGAGCCCAGGCGGGCGCTGAAGAGCGAGTTCCTCGTCCGAGAGAATCGGAAATACTACATGGATCTAAAGGAGAACCAGAGAGGACGGTTTCTACGGATTCGGCAGACCGTAAACCGGGGGCCCGGTTTGGGATCCACGCAAGGCCAGACGATCGCACTGCCCGCCCAGGGACTCATCGAGTTTCGCGACGCTTTGGCCAAACTTATTGACGATTACGGCGTGGAGGACGAGCCGGCGGAGCTGCCCGAAGGCTCGTCGTTGACTGTGGACAACAAGCGCTTCTTCTTCGACGTCGGCTCCAATAAGTACGGCGTGTTTATGAGGGTGAGCGAGGTGAAGCCGACGTACCGCAACTCCATRACGGTGCCCTACAAAGTCTGGTCCAAATTCGGGAGCACGTTCTGTAAATACGCCGACGAGATGAAGAAGATCCAGGAGAAGCAGCGCGAGAAGAGGGCGTGCGAACAAGAGGAGATGCAGGCGGACGATGGGGACGAGGATTGATATAGAAGGAGCCGAGGAGGAGAAACAACACAAGAGTAATGAAAATAACAAAAGAATTATCATTAAAACGCTACTGTATAAAGAAAGAAATCTAAAGATTTAACTGTTATGGTTTAACTCCAAGGGAGCATCACTCAGTATAAGAAACCACAACCTGACAGTCACTCATCGCTGGATGTTGCCCCAAATATCACCATTAATACAGTTAACAGGCTGCTAAACAAAGTAATAACATTATATTTGAACATTGTTTCCTACTTGACAAACGATATTGAACGGAGTGTTTATTTCCCTTAWTAACAGAGAACTTTTGTACCAGTTAAAGCTATTATAAAAAAAGAAAAATGCAATGTTTAAATGGGAATATTGCAAAGTTTAAAAAAAAAGGTGAGCTAATGACTTCAGCACAAATCAGATATTATAATNAGCTAATGACTTCAGCACAAATCAGATATTATAATTTTTAAACCAAAATTTAAAAAAAAGAAGAAAAAAAGGTCTTTCTAAAACACGTGTACTTGCCATCCTATTTACCTTTACCTGTGAGTAGAGATGTGTTTACACATTGAAATCATATGAGGGCTAGGCCTGCTTTGGAAACCGGTTAGATGTCATGCAGTATAAAAAGGAATATATAGGCATTTTCATGAAATGAAATAAGTGCTATCTTTGTTGTGCAATATGCATTGCATATAAAAATATATATATTAAAGTCGTCAGTGGCTCCCGACAAGATGACCTGCCAGAGGCATTCAAAGAAATATAAATATTGTATTTTTTTTTTTGTTTAAGTTGAAATTGTTGCCATGCAGATGGATTTATTATAGACTACCTTTGTGTCTCGTTGTTAATGCAATGTGTTCATTTTAAGGGTACTATATGTGTATTTGGTAGAGGAAATGCAGTGACAACATGTAGCAAATAGCCTGAATTGCAGATTATTTTAGAAGACACACACCGTACACTTCCTATGTTAATTGGCGTAGTTAAAAACACAACTTTCAGTCGGTGCATCGGAAATGGCGACGTTCTGTGATCCTGTTTTAATCATAAAAGTCTAAATGGTGCCAAGGAGTGCTGTTGCTGCATGTTAACCTGCACTGTTGTAGATTTCATTGGTCTCCTAAAAAAATATCAAGCCTCAAAGACCCTTCCATATATATCTTTATCTGCCTATAACGTACGAATCTCAAGTTTGAGTACTGAGTGATTCTTATCCAAAGGCTTGAGTATAGTTGACGTAAGCATGTAATCAGAAAATCTCCGGGCCACAGAGAAGCACGCCAAGGTCAGCCATGTTGAGTTCACCTGCCGGTGGGTGTTTTGTTTCTGGATGTGCCCGTTCGCACCTGATGATTGGGTTCTTTTGGATGAGCTCTCGTAAAGCTTCCACGTAAGATTTGGAAGCTCAAATAGCCACCGTGTTCAAGGGGGGGGATGAGATTCTGTTTTGGTCTAATTGTAAATACTTTGAGCTGCCCACTTTGCTGGGGTAAAAAACAAAATGACAAAAAAAWAATGACTGGTTCTGATCCAGTTCAGTCGCATCTCATAGATGTGTGATAGCAGTTTTATAAACTTTTTTTTTTTTTTTTTGGTCAGCGAACTCCAGGCGACAGCTGGCAACAATCAGAATAATGTACCTCAACGTTAAATTCAACGATCGCTCCCGTGTTTAGATTTGACTGGAAACCAGCAAACTAGACGGTCCRTTGACGGCGTAGTTCTCGGAGCCTCTGGCACTAGCCTGAACGATACCCGATTGATTGGGAGCGTCCTCTTCAGCATATAAACAACCTGGTGCCTTACACACTCCGCATGCTTACACGCTGGCCTGGTGCTTTGGATCGCAGTTTGGCTTTTTCTTTCGTTTTTTTTTTTTTTTCTTCTGTGTGTCTCGGCCCCCTTGTGTGCTAGCGCACGACTCGTGGTGCTAAAAGGGTTCGTAATGAACTCCTTAAAGAAAACGGAGCAGAATTAAGTCTTTTTCTGCTTCTTTTGTTTTTCCCTTACGTCATTGCCATCCCCATCCCTCAGCCATCCAGGTATCGGCCTACATGTAAACATGGAAGGGGTGGTCACCGAGATGCAAGGCGATGCAGAGGAGTTGATCCYTCACTAGCCGAGCTCTTGGAGAGCAGGGGCTGGATGGCAAACAAAGATGGTCTTAAGTTGTTAGAAAGACCCCCCGTCCCCCTTCAAATTGCTCATTGTCCAGCTCTAGAGTAGTTCTATGTAAGTTGCTCAATTGATGGGGAGTAGCAACGCATGTTCTATTATTTCTTTTTATTTTATGCAATTTTACCTTCTCAGCGTTATTCCACATTATTTGTAATTTTGCAATGGTTTTTGCCCATAAGAAAAAGAGATAAAAAAAAATCTATATAAATATATATATTTTATTTTTCTGTGCAACATTTCATCACTGTGTGCAATATCGTATGTGCCAATGGTGGCAATATATGTATATCAATTAAATARATGACAACTATTTGAAAGCATGTGGTTGAATTCCATGTTTTCTTTTTCTCTCATGAAGGAGTCGTACGCCTTGATTTGCACTCAAAGCTCCACCCTAAAGGAAAATATAGCTATTTAGCAGCCTGTTGGGTCAAGCAGTTCACATTACGTACTTTAACTTGAAAACCGAGCAACGTCACTGCAAGCGTGCCCCCCGTTCAAAGAAAAAGGATCAACTTTGGGTTGTCGAAGGTAGACTTTTATTATTCAATGGAGGTTTCTTTTTTGTTTTGTTTTGTTGTGGATGGAGGAATAAAAAAAAAAAAGAAATCTCCATATTTAGCTTTAAGCTAAGAAAAGGTGCTTCAGTCTGATCCTTGTTGAGACGTACGGTGCCCTGTCTTCAGTGGTTGTTGTTGTGTGTAGCACTTTGCTTTCCCAGGTCCATGGAAACGCCTGACCAATACTTTCGAAAACGATCTCAACAAAGAATGTCATTCTCTCTTTAAGTTGCCTCTTTTCTTGAGAGGGGATTTTTAAGTTGCTCATTTGATGCATTCAGTATAATTTATGTACATTTGACAAATTTGAAGAAAAAGAATAAATTTAATTTACCCGCTGGGGGAAACAAATCTGCATTTGTAATGTGTGTGTGTTATTTGTTTTTCCATGTTTTTATTTCCTGTTTGAAAGAAGAGGAAAAAAAAGTTTATTTTTGATGTAGTGTTTGTCTACAATGCCCGACTCTACATTTGCTATGATACTAATGATTAAAGCTTAATTTTACAGCCTCCAAAAACGCAAAGTTTTCAATGACAACTATTTGATGACTTGTGTCTCCTTGGAAATTTCTACATAAGTACTGTATGTGTAATAAAATGCCAGGCTGTAAAATAAAGCATTCCGTTGTTCTCCAATCATCCTGATTGTTTGTTGTCCTCTGTTGTTTATTTTCCTGTTAGTTTAATGAAGACAGAGCCTTTTAAACCAATTAAGTGTTTATAGTTGAAGTTTTTATCCATTTGGCAGGTTTAGTGTTGAAAACATGTATAACTAGTAAGATTTGTCTGAACATGATCAAACACTTCAATGTGTTTCCCTTTAAAATCCTACAAGAGTTAATGCAAAATTAGATGACTCTTAGGTATTTAATGTGATTTATTTATTTTTTTGGTTTGTGTTTGTTTCTGAACTCAGTTTGCCTCCAGAAACAGTTGTMTGCTCAGTCTTGTTTGGGCCTGATTGAGACTCGAAGGTCTGGACCTGTTGGGGGGACATGCTGAGTCAAGACTGGCTCACGTTCTGACCTGGCTCTTTGTTCAAATTAGAAGCAAAAAAAAAAGTGGCATCTGATAATCTGATCATTCTAATGGCATGAAACATAGTAAGAGCTTTGTAGTCTGATTAGGAATACTGTTGTCTGAAGCATCAGATCCTACAGATTTAGTCTTGTACCAGTCTACAGGTATGGCAGTCATGTGATGGCAGCTTATATGTAATAATATCAGGTTCTGCTCTCATTCTGCCTCCGTTTTTTTGTCCAACTCTAATTTGATGTTACATTTTGAGGCAGTGACGTAATTCATTGCAGGGTGTCTTTGTTAGTTTCCGCCACTAGAGGGCGCCATTGACCTACAAATGCCTTCAGCGCGAAACAGCAGAGGTGGGAATGAACAGCTGTCTGAACAATTTAATATCCTTTATTATTTGAAGACAGCTGTTTATATACATCTGCATTTTCTATAGCATGTTTGCTTGTGTATTTTAATTTTATGATTTTGATTGGACCGATAATAAAACATAACGACACGTTAGAGCTGCAACCGTTTCACAATAATAAGGGGAAAAAAAAATTAATAGAAATTTAACCAAATAAGTCACATTAAAATATTAAATGGAAACACTTTACAAGTGGTAAATAAAATATGTTTGCTATATTTGCTATAATTAATTTTTTATTGTAATTTGTTGAATATGTGTGTATTTGTGTTTGGTAGTAATTTTTTWTCGCTGAAGGCAAAATGCATGTTTTCTCATGCGTCTGTTCGCAAAATATCCCATGAACAAGTGGGCAGATTTTAATGAAAATCTCAGAGMATGAACATCCACACAGCTWATTAACTTTTRGGCGTCAACCCAYTTCAATATGGCTGCCACAGTTTACTCGACATCTTTCAACACAAAKATGCTTTCGTCTCACCTAGTTTGACAGATTGTAAGCCAAAATGTTGCAACCTAGCAAAGCATTAAACCCAACACAAACTCAGAGTTACACACGTGGCACCACACCCCATTGGTGTCAAACCTGTCTGTCTGTTAGCAAAATATCTCATGAAATCCTGGATGGATTTGAATGAAACTCTCACTTAGTAATTAGTGAGTATGTATCTAAATCTTTTTCACTTTTGGAGTCAAGTCAGTTTAAGAAGGCTGCCACAGCTAGGAAAACATAGCAAACACAAAAAATGGCTACAACTCAGTCAAATGTACAGATATTGAACTGAAATTAAGCATGGTAGTAGGCGAGAGTTACCCTCAACACATACTCTGAGCWCTAACACATAGTGTAAGGCCTCGCTTGAAAGATCATTCACATGTTAGACCACAGATTSATTATTTCTCATTATGTGGTTTTAGGCTAAAACCTTGGCTGTGAAAGGCTGTGGGTGACATGCATTCTTTTACAGATTGTTAGACGGCTTTAGCGAATTACTTAATGACATTTTTTTTATTTTTGTTTGTTTTATTGTAGAACTTTAGTGCTATTTTGTTGGGCAAAAAGCACATTAAATGCATTCAGAGGTCTCAAAAACAAAACCAAAAAAAAAAAAAAAAACATTTTCCCTCTGCTTTTAACAACGTATTTAAAGCATGAGATCAACTTCCTGAATTGCACTCTTCCCATTTTTAAGTGATGTGTGCGCAGTGATGTGTGTGTGTGCAAGAGAGAGAGAGAGAGAGAGAGAGAGAGAGAGAGAGATGGAGGGGGGAGTAGAAGCATGGAATGCTGTGATGTCAGCAACTCACACACACATACACACTCACGCACACACTCATACACACACACACAAAGACAAGGAGGACCCACAGGCTGTGTGTGTCTCTCAGCTTTAGTTAGCTCACCCTGCTGTGGAGCGGCTGTCTACATCCCACTGTGAGTACTTCAGCAAATTCTACCCTTTTCCCCTCCACTTRCTTTGTCTCCTAGCACTCACGTTCCCTTCCTGGCTTTTTTTTTAAATTTCATTTTCCCCAGGTTTTCCCTCTCTACACCCCACAGTTGTGTAGCAAACACCCAGTGTGTGTGTGTTACAGCAGTGTGACAGTCTGAGACCAGCTTCCTCTCTCCCCCTTCAAGTGTTTTCTGCTGCCTTTGTTTAACTTATCACTGAGAACACAGCAGCTCGTTCCAGTCCTCCCTGCTGGACAGACTGGAGCTCAAACCCTGTAAAGCCAGAGCCAAATGATTGTCGTTTTTATGTGTTTCTAACGTGCTCCAAACTGAGCTGCTATGGTGCCGGGGCTTGTTGTTGGGAGAAAGGAACATGTTTCTTTCTTTTCTCCTTCTTTTTTTTTCCTTTTAAAGGATGTGTGGAGGGGGGGAGAAAAGGAGGGGTAGTGTGGTTGTCCACTGAAACGGTCTAATTTCTTACAAATCTCCTCCCAGTTCCCGACTCTCTGGTCTTTTCAGTCAGCGGAGAAACAGGCTTTGAGTTCTTCCGTGTTTCATAAATAACATGAAAAAACATCTGAATCAGAAGCTGTGGTTGACATTAACTGGTTTCAGGAAATATATAGCTTTGCATTTTCTTAAAGTGTTTTTTTTTTTGTCTTAAAGATTGTCCCAAAGATGGCCTCCCCAGTCCAAGTAAACTGAGTTTTAGCAAAGGGAACACAGGACAAGGAGGTCGTACACTATGAGAACACATATGAGGATGAAGAATAAGAAATGTTAACATGAAGCCATAAATCACTGAACATCCACCTCAAGAAGCTGCTGGCCCAACTTGACCCCCTGACCCCTTCACCCGCTGGCTCCACTATAACCCCACCAAGATGCTGCAGCAGATCCTGAAGGACAAGGACATGTACGTRGACCCCGACGTGCTGGACGGCCTCAACGATGACCAGAAGAAGACCCTGTTCCTGAAAATGCGCGAGGAGCAGGTGCGGCGCTGGAAGGAGCGGGAGGAGAAGCTGGAGCGAGAAGTGGGGGACCCTGGCACCAAGCGAGCGCGACCCAAAAAAGGTAAGCGGCGCGCACCACCCCCACCTTCGCCTTGCCTCCTCGTTGATCTGGAGCGACAGGTTTTCAGGTTTTTCGAGCACGCGAGGCTGTCACTCTGCACAAAAGCTTTTGACAGAAAACCATCTGTTCCTGTTTTAGCAGAAGCCGAGCTCTGAATCRCTTTTCAGTCAAGATGTTTGCACAGAGTCCTGTGAATCACCTGACGGAGCTTTACGCAGCTCCTGAGGGGGATTGGTAAGGCATGCGAGCATTGTTTGTGACAGATATTTTAAGCTGCTGGATATGCTTTTTGCTGCTGCAGATCATGTTTTCCTTCATTTGAGCAGCTGTCTGAGTCAGCACACACGGTTGATTTAGTTTATTTTTCTGCATGTTTCTGACAGTTTAATGTTTTTGCCAGAGTTGTAAAGTAACTAAGTACAAATACTTTGTTTCTGTACTTAAGTTGAAATTTTGGTTATCTGTACTTTACTTGAGTAATCATTTTTCAGCGTACTTTTTTACTTTTACTCATTACATTTTTA
>NW_013952419.1:331103-334140 GCF_001266775.1 Austrofundulus limnaeus | reverse complement strand
TGTACTTTTACTCAAGTAATATTTTTAGAGAAGACTTTAACTTTTACCAAAGTATTTTATGATAAGATACTTGTACTTTTACTCAAGTAATATTTTTAGAGAAGACTTTAACTTTTACCAAAGTATTTTATGATAAGATACTTGTACTTTTACTCAAGTATCACTTTGAGGTACTTTATACAACACTGGTTTTTGCATACTTTGCATTTTAGCCATTATATCAGTCAGATCATTCAGGAGATGGATGCTAAGACTTGTTTTCTGTACATTTGATACTTTTTCAAAGTTTTTATATATTTACAAATACTGTATTTCCCACATACTTAAAGATACATTAAGTTCTCTTAAAAATATTTCCCTGGAACCTAATTAAAGTTAGCTACTTTTAGTTTTGAGCTAGCCTTTGCTATTTTTAGCTACTGTTCAAATATACACACTATTTCTGCTTTTAGCTTTTAGTGTTTCTCTTAGCTTTATTAAATCAGTTTGAGCTTCAGCATTTAGTCAATCATTACTCAGAGCTGATGCTGCATTTTTACAGAAAATGTAGTATCTCTATTAATTTAATTTTAGCAGTTTTACCTTCAGACGCTCTGATTATTTTGTAACCAGACACACAAATAAAATGCTAGAAAAAGAGTAACAGGACAAAACTCATTCAGATTTCTGCTGGAGCTGAGAGTCTGAGACATTAAAGGAACAACCAGAAAGTCAGGAAGCTGCGCTGCAGAATGTAGCCCGTCTTCATTTTCCCCTTTGCATTCTGTAAGGGTGTTACAGTAAGAATGTTTTCTGAGATTGACTATGACGTAACAAAATGTTCCATTAACTTAAAAAAAATCCCACGAGAGACTCAGAGACTGGGAAACAAACCACCGAAGTATCACAACGCGACTCAAAGCCAATTAATAAGACATGTCCATTAACTCTGAGGGACATGTGAGATGTCTTCTTCTGGCTGACAGAGTGAGACAGATTCTTTTTTATCTCCCAATGACCAACACAGCTGTTCTGACGAGGAGGCCCGGATCACACGGCCTKTTTATTTGTCAAAGGAAACTCTGGGTAGTTCATGTTGTGTAAAAATAGGAAGTGAGTCAGGACTAAACAATTAACACAGGAGCAAAACAGGAAGTTTAGAGGAAGCGTAGGTGTAATAAGAGGGGGGAGGGGGAGGTAATCTGGATAAACAGAAGAAAAAGAGCTGACAAGTTTGGTTTCTGTGAAGAAGAAAACTATCCTTCTGGTGCTCTGATCCCACGCTGTTGATTGTGGGACTTTTTGTGGTTTCAGCTGACTTCATGCTGTTTATGTCTTGACTGAGTTCTGTTGTATTTATAGTATTCACCATTAGGGTTGGGCATAATCGTATCGTGTGCAATTYATCGTCAGAAAAACATTAATCRATTYTTTTTTTGGCACTTGACGATTAGTAGGATTAAGATACCCTTAATTTTAATATTAAGATACCCTTAAAAGATACCCTTAATTTAGTGGAAGCTAATTGCTAAGATGACTGTCTCAGTCTGCCACATGTCTTTGTCTCCTTGTAGGTGAAGACTGGTGGGACTGACACAAACCTGCTGTTAGCGGATTTAAAGTTGGTATCCTAATTTAGCAGATGCTAGCTAGTCCGGTTTTCAAATTTAGTGAAAAAGTGAATCCGTTAAACAAACAAAAAAATAGTTCTATTAGCCATGCCCAACACTGATATTTAGTAGTATTTTACACAAGAAAGGTTATAACTCATTGAATTGAGCACATTAGAGCTAAAACGTGCTGTGATAGTAGCTGAAAGTGATCCTTATGTCTCACATGAAATTATGCAAATTTGAACCAAAATGGCTACAACTTTCTCATTAAAATATGGTTTTAGTTTCAAACTCTGGCCTAAAAGATGGCGTGAGTTTTGCGTTCCCTTGAGGCACAGTAGGCCTTGAATCAATTATCTTTAGATTGATTTGAACTTGCTCTGTTACAGAACCACCCTCAATGTTCTCTCCTTTTGTTTCAATGACCAAATGCATCACATGTCATCACCGAGCTGTCAGTTTTGGTTCTGAGCTGCTGTTTGTTTGCAGTCGTCCTGGTATGAGCTGAGCTGTGCTGGAATGCGACCCACAGGGCAGACAGGAGAAACCAGTTTGCTGCTAGTGTGTGTGTGTGTGTGTGTGTGTTTTATCCTCACCCCCTGAGTCTGTTTCAGCTGTGTTATCTGTGTAAAGTGACTTCTCAGCGTTTCTCCAAACAGCCACAGGACCGTGGCACATGATTGTGTGCACGTAAACAGACCCATTTGTGCTGCCAAATCTCATAGAGAGACAAATAAACCCTAAGAATGCTTAGGTTTGGGGAAATATGTTGGCTTAGAGTTGCAGATTGTATTATCAATGTGATACTTCAGCCATAAAAGATGGTTAAAGTCATGATAGAGTGGACAATGTTTAAATATTCTGGTCTGTTTAGGTTGTTTAGATTAACTTAAATGACCTCAAACATCCTCACTCGTACAGCCAGCTAAACCGAGATAAAAATCAAACAGCTGCTAAGCTATCAGCTGATAGGCCAGAGGGTAAAAAAGCTGTAAAACATTTGAACATATACACATTTCTAAAATTGGGGGAAAAAATGACACATTTCTAAAGAACTAACATCAGGATATTGAATATAATATAAAAAAATGCACTAAAACTTTAGCACTCAAGTAAAACATCCTTTATCCTCTATCCTAAACATCAAATTCTGTGTTTTTCTCATTCATATTCGAACATACGTATTAGGAAAACATGCAGTGACTCATTGATGCTCAGCTGTTTGCCTTCCTTTAAAATGTCCCATCTTTATAAAGATTAAGCAACTGTGTGTGTTTGTGTGTTTACCAGCCAACAGCAAGAGTGTGAACTGGCAGCTCGGCCGAGACGGAGACGTGTTGGTCATTGTGATCGGGGAGGTGGACGAATTCAAATCCAAATTCATCTGCATTGCTGAGGAGAGGAAGTCATCAGTCCTGCAGAACAACTGGTAAAATAAATAAATA
>NW_013952419.1:320803-330538 GCF_001266775.1 Austrofundulus limnaeus | reverse complement strand
CGGCGCCATTTATATATATATATATATATATATATATATATATATATATATAATATCAATAACTAAAAAGCAGAAGATATAGAATAAACTAGACAGTTTACATTTCCAGTTAAAGTGCAGTGTGAATGCTTAAAGCTGAAAACCTTTTGCAGAATAGCCAAAAAAGCTGAAACTAGCCTAAAAAATACTGACTGGTCCTGTGGCTACAATGTAGCTTAACACCATCAGTGTATGAATGTGTGAATAAATGGGTGAATAACTAAAGTGTAAAGAGCTATACAAGCTCAGTCAGTTTACCAAAAATGGGTAAATAAGTAGATGAACTAGCTGAAATTCAAAGAAACAGAAAGAACAAGTTTGCTGAATTAAGAAGTAAGAAGCTGAAAGGAAACGGTGAAATTAGCAGGGAAAATCTCAGATAAGCTAAACACTAAAAACACAGAAAACATCTGAAATGAGCAGAAAACAGCTGAAGGAAGCACAAAAAAGTTTAAAATAGCAGAAAAATAGAAAATGCCAGAACGAGGACAAGGAAGAGGAAGAGGATCAGTACAACAAAAAATGTCAGAATATGTTGAAACAAGGACACAAACAGCATAAAAACAGGTAAACATACTGTAACAGAATAAATCAGGAAAATAAATAAATAAATAAAATTCAATAAAAAGAGAAACTAAAAGCAAGTACAGTGACCTTTTACTACAGAATGTATAGAACTTTTAAAAGAGGGAAATGAATGAATCAAGTTTTAAGGTCTGTTGTAGATGGTTCCAAATCATCTGCAGAGAGCGACTAAAGGCGGTACGTGCTTGGTAAGTGCCTGTACGTAACCTGGTGTTTTTCCAGTGAGGGTTTTGTAAATTTTGCGAATTTGTCTGCGAGAATGAAGAGATGGCCAGTTTATTAGGGAGTACAGATCACAACGGTGTGTTTTAAACAAAGCACCAGTGACAAATCGAATTGCGGCATGATGAATAACATCCAGTTTATGAAGAAGGATTTTAGAGGCTGTAAACCAGGGTTGGAAGTATCGGCATTTTAACCAGGAGCTGTTTGGCAGAGTGAGTGAAGAAAGATTTTTTGTGGTAAAGAAAACCAATGCATTTAATCTTTGACTGCGGGACATATATGTGGGTTTTAAATGTGAAGTTGTTGTCAAGCCAGATACAGAGATGTTTATAGCTTTTGAAAAAATCAATCTCAGTACCATTCAAAGAAGATATTTTAAAGGGGCTCTCGATTTGTGGTAGGTTCCTGTTAAAAACTATACATTTAGTTTTGTCTGTGTTCAGAACCAAATGCAGACAAAAGCCTGTTGTATTGAAGTGAAACTAGTCTGCAGTGAGGACAGAGCAGTACTATAGATGATGGTGTCATCTGCATACGTATGAACATGGAAGTCACCTACTGAAAGAGGGATGTTATTTATGTAAATACTGAAAAGAGTAGGTCCTAGAATGCTTCCTTATTGGACACCATTCGCTAAATACCAAAAGTCAGAGCCTGAATGTCCTGAAAGAATTAAATGTTTTGATATTTAAATTGTTGAAATGAGGCAAAATTTGCAGACCAAGATATTTGCAGAAAAATGTACGAAAGAAAATTGTTTCATTGTTTCATCCATTTAATTACATTTTTTCAACATGATTTAATTTCAATGATTTATCGATTTAATTTCAATGTTAATTGAGTGAGAGAGTGAATGGTTGTTTGTCTCGTTTGTCTCTATGTGTGTCCCTGTGATGGACTTGCGACCTGTCCAGGGTGTAACCCGCCCCGCGCACTGTGACCCTGAAAGGAAGAAGCATGTACAGAAAATGGATGGATGGATGATTTAATTTCAGCTATAATCTTTAAGAAAAATAAAATTAAATAAATCTGTCCAATAAATCCAACAGTTCTTATTTAGGTTATTTCTGTCTCTTGGTGTATTTTTGTACACATGTTGATTTCTTTATTATTATTATTAGTATTTTCGAGTGCGGCGCTGAGGCTCCGTTTTTTTCATCCCTTGTTCTGCTATCTCAAAACGAGATTAGCTCCGGTTGTCGTGGCAACCGTGCACACGCAGAGCCTGAGCGAGCCGAGCTGGATGGTCTCATCTGCCCCGTGACCGTGATGGATTTCTGAGCGGAAGCTGCCGATGTTCAGTCAGCGTGAAACGTTCGAGGCACTTGCCATTACAGAKCTTTTCAACTTTGCCTGTTAGCAAAATACCTCACTAACCACTGGATGGATTTGAATGATACTCTTAAAAAATTAATCATTGGATCTACTTTTACAACTGATTAACATCTGAAGTCAGCCCAATAGATCTTTTTGTAGGTACAAATGCACAAAACACTGAGGCTTCTATGGGAACACCACTGGAGTTGAACAAATTCAACCTGTAAATTTATTTAAATAAATTTCTTTAGTCAGGTTTTAATATCTTAATAATTATGTGGGCAGAATCCCAACTTACTGCTGGATCATTTAGTAAAGTAGGTAGTGGGTAGAGGTAGGAGCTAAACTAATCAAATATTTTAAATATATCCTGGCTCACTCAGTTCATCTACGTGAGTAAGAGCAGATCAGAATAAAATTATTCTGCTGCACTTAGAGATTTTTGCTAATGAAAAGTGCATTACAAATTAAATTTATTATCATTATTAAAACACATAAGATAAAAGGAAAAAAAACTTGGTCGTTTCCCTTAAATTTATTAGCAATGCAGGTTTATATTTTTACCAAATAACCTCTGACCCTTACCCACAATTCCATGTGTGCAAGTAATTACAAAATGGACTGCTGGCGATGGCTGCCAGCTAATTTAAAATGTCTTTAACTCAGTCAGTTTTGCAAATTTTGAGCTAGAATATGATGTGGTAGTTGAGCATCTGTCAAAAACATATGCTGAGCTTTACATAGAGTCAGTGTTAGAGGATATGTTTCAACAGATCTCACAACACTGCATGAAATCACACACAGTCATTTATAGGCAGAAGTGGGTATAGTTACTTTTAACTCAGTTACATTTACTTGAGTAACTTTTTTTTATAAAAAACTATATTTTAGAAGTAGTTTTAAAACACCACATCTTTTCCTTTGAGTAATATTATTATCAAGTATCAGTACTCTTGTGTCCTGTCTCAGATGTGAGTTGACATCAGAGAAGAGCTCATTACTCCCTCTGCTGGTGAGTTGAAGTAACAGCAGTTAGACTGTGAGCTCCCAGGTTGCATCATGGCCTTGTTGCTCTCTCTGCCTCTTTGTCAAACCTACAGGTTTCAGCCTGTGAGACATCACCATCCACAAGAACAAAAAGACATTTCGAAACCTGACTTTTTACCTTCTTTGTCATTCTTTAGAAATCCAGTTTCTTGTTTTGTAATTTAACCACATARGTATTTGGCAACTTGGAAAGGGAGAAAAAGCAGCTTGTTTTGATAAAAAGCCTGTTTTTTCYCCCCTCGGTGTGATGACACGAATTGGAACTCAGCGTTTTCACGCGAGTTCCTGTGTGCTTTTTCATGGCAGTCCCACCCTCTGCAACAGGAAATGGTGGTTATGCCCAGCTGTCCCCTTGCTTCCAGCTTCCTCACAGCTCGTCTTTCTCTCAACATTCCTCCCTTTCCCTGTGCTCTCTCTTGTCTGAGCCGCCTCACCCCTCGTATAGCTCGCTCCTACAGAAGGGAGGTGTGTGTGTGTGTCCGGGGGGGGGGGGGGGGGACAGCTAAACTTAACTGTCCTCCCACTGGCTCCATTATCTTTCCAGACTTGACTTGTCTGGGGAGTTATGCCTTCATCACACACCCTCGCTTTCTGCATTTATGGGCGCACGAATGTGTGCGTCTGTGTGCAGGTGACACGCCGTGCACCAACAGCTGAATCACAGAGGCGAGACAGGATTTCTGGACTGCCCCTGGAACAGATGGTTGATGAACTTGATCGGGGAATTAAAAACGCCAGAGATAGAGAATGCCTCAGTCGCAGATGGATGGGATTGTGGTTGATATTCTCCTGAGGTTTGGGCGCGTGAGCTCTCCTCTGTTCTGTTTTTTTCCTCTTTTRCCCCCTCTTCCACTTTGCCACAGAAGGAAATGTGTCTCTCTCATATCCCCCTGAATTTATACCCTCTTTGTTTTACAGGCCCCAGCAGTAAGCTGGTTTTATCTGTGCAGATGTGGCAACAAAKGTCTTCTTAGAAAGTTTGGCAACTGAAAATTCAACACTCACACCTCCTTTCACAAATGTTTTGTTGAAAATCTTTTTAAATTAAAGGAATGGTTAGGATGATTTGAAGTGGGGTTCTGTGAAGAAGTTTTAGACAATAACATCTTACCTGTTATGGATACTTCTTAAATCTCGGTTCATTTGTCTACATATTGCATTATAAAATGAGTCAGCCGTTAATTAGCGCTGTTAGAAAATTTAACTAACTTCGTTTGCTATAGAGCGCCCTAAAACTGGTTCTGTGACTGAGTCAAGACAGCAGGCTAATTAAAGCTAATGCTAATGTCTGCTGCTCGTTATGGTCTATTTTCAGACTCGCTGAAGATGCCTTTATTTATCCAGACATCACTCAATGATATTATTTGGAAATATACAATATATATAAAACACTGAAATAAATATTAGCATGTTTACACTATTGTAACATACTGTAGGTAATATTAATTCATAAAATTAGGTTCTTATATAGTTATACCTGCAGTCTATAGTTTTGTAAAAAGCCATTTAACAAAAAAGTGTAAGATATGTAAAGAAATATCATGCCAGTGGAATTTTATAATGTTATGTACATTTTTACAAACAAAACCAAAGTATGATTCCCATCACCTCAAATGCAAACGTGTAGTCCATCCAGCTGATGTATTTTAACTGACTGAARYCTGAGCACATATTTATTAAGTATGTAGTGTTCGAGTTGTGTTAAAATTATAAAAATGTRGTGTTTGCCCCTATATTTATATAGTAACCACAAGTAGTGAGTGAGTAAACATTTAAACAAAAATCTGCAGTTTAAACGTGATCCTTGCAAAGCCGTAAAGACTGAACAAAAAGTTTATTTTTAGTAGTTATTACAAATATTATTATTTCAAAAACTTTGAAGTTGCTGCTAATTTCATTGTGTCATTATTCCAGCAGAAATATTAGGAAATTTCAACAGGAAGTAGCCCCAGGCTGCACAGGAACTAGCTGCTATATAGGGCTGTGTATTTGCAAGAATTTGGCGATACGATACATATCATGACAGCGGGGTCACGATACGATATCTCCCGATATATTGCGATACTATAAGCAAGGCAATATATTGCGATTTTTTGTCCAAAAATTCTATTAAATAAAAACCTCTTACAGGGAAAAAAATGAAAAACCAAAATTCATTGTCTCATAAAATTCTAATATTACAGAGACATGCTTTTGACACATTTAGCTGTGTTTTGCTTTGTATGTATTTTATTTTATTTGTTTCATATTTCTTATTTCATCCATGTTTTCAATTATTAGACTAAATTTGACAGTAAACAGTTTGAAAATATATTTTTTGCAGCTTTTAGTTTTTAATTTTAATTTACAATATGGTCACCCAACGCTTAACAATGGCCTCTACCTCAAGAGGTAGAGGAGCCAAATGGCTGGCTCACTGCTGCCAACTAGTGGTCAGAGGCTGAACTACAACATAAAAARGAARGGRTGGCAYGAAYGTTGACATTTTAAACCTTAAWAAAAAATCAATACAGGGCTTTAAAATATCGATACAGTATCGGGAAATGAAATATCACGATATTTCAGTGTATCGATATTTTCTTACACCCCTACTGCTATAGAATTCCATGTAATGTGAAATTCAAAGATCTGTGTTATTGTCGTGTTTCCACAGAACCCCACTTCAAAATATCTGAACTGTTGCTTTAAATGATTTGCTGCTGGAATCAGGACYAGGCTGGGTTTGCTGCATCAAAGCTTCCCTCCAGCTGATTTTGTGTGGGATGAAGTCAGAGGAAGACGAGGCAGAAAAAAGCCTGTTGATTAAGAAGGCGTAAGACCGGGAAGGGAAATTYGCGAGGCAGCTCGTGGCTGAAGTCACCTAATAATTTTCTCCCCACACATCCGTAAACTCCTAATCAGCGGTCATAGTTCTGTGTGCTTCATTATTACTGAAGAGCTGTAATTTAGGGAGTCACTGATATCTTGATTTGATCGCACATGACAGTAATTCTGCCGAATGCAAATCGCTTGTCAACACTCCTGTCCTGGTTTTGTCACCCTTCCCGTATGCAGCCAGAGCCGAAGGTGGCCGAGGAGACGCCAGCGCCCCAGCCCTCCATCTGCTCGGGGCCTCCCATGAGAACCGGCGCTGTCAGAGTGAGACCGGCGTCTGCGAACGCGACACTAGGCTGTGTCAACACGAGGCCTGACCTCGCAAATCCGAGGCTGGAGACCGCCGTGCCAACCACCTCCTCCTCCAGCATCGCCGTCACATCAGAGCCTGCGTCAGCATCACCCACCAAAGTTAGCCTGAGCTCCAAGGACCTCCAGAAGTCCCAAGAGTGCCAAGGAGGAAAAGGTGAGTGAGGAAAGCCTCAGAAATAAAAAGTGAAAGTWGGGCTGAGATGTCAAAAATAAATTTAGGACTAAAAGACAAACCATCCAGGGTATGTCCTTCCTTTCAGCAGGTTTAATTGAATAAGTGAGCCTACATCAAGTCATTGCAGATAAAACTAAAGTTCACAGATTTTAGAGGAAACTCGAACGACGCTACGAGTTGAAACAGGCTCTACGATACTGCAGCTACAGATAACAATCACCAGCTGCTGAGGCAAAAAGAGGCTCTTTCTCTCCCCCGCTTCTCCTCTGAGATGAATAATGGGAGCAGAAACCAGACTGAACAAAGTCCACATCAGACAGGTTCTTCCGTTCTGCAGCGAGGAAGATAGATTTATTTCCCCGAACCCTATGCTGGCCGAACAGTGCCTCAGCCTGCAGGAATCTTTACGGACTGGCAGAGAGAAAGAGGCCTGCAGAGAGAGAAGAAAGGTGGGTTTGGCCCACTGGTATCACACCTGCATCTTTCCTCACTTATCCAATATGGACAAATAGCTTGTCCAGCAGCAGCTAGCTGTGGTATGGTTGGAATACCTTCATAATGCAAAAGCAACATCATTAAAAGGGTTTAAAAGATAATATTAACTTGGACTGCTAAGACGTTTTAAAAACTGGAGTTGTTCTTCGATGGTCTTTGGTCACGCTTCACTCYGACTAGCCATTAKCTCATCAGTCCTGTCAGAATTAACCTCTGTTCAAAGATCAMAATTCTTCCTCGGAGCCCCACTTTCAAAAGWTCTGAACTATCCTTTTAATGAGAAGAGACTTAAACTCAAATGTTTTTGAACAATTAGAGAAGCTGGAGTTAAACAGTGTTTTAAAATCAAATGTTTACCRCATTTTAGCATCAGTAAGTGAGAAAAATACTCCTCATTTGATTTGAATTCATCCAAAATGAGCAACAAATAAATCAAATCTTAATGATTCTACAAAATGCGTTCTGAGAAATTTAAAAACAATCCTCTAAATAATAATGTGTTGCAAGAACAACATACARTTTCAACTGTTTGCAGTACATAACTACAACAGAACTATACTTAGCACAAAAAAGTAAGAAAATAAGTGTATGGTAGATTGATTGTTGTAACYAAGCTTCTTGTTAATAAATCTTATAGCAGCACTACCAGAAGCTCAAAGAAGTCTCAATAACAACAYCAAAATAAGCTGTTTGACAGAGAAGATTTCACAATTTTTTTTCATGTGTGCAACCCACACACTTAGTCCTACTGCTCATCCCACAAATGTTTGTTCCTTACAAATGTAGCGCTATTTAAAAGAGATACTGACAAGCTAACAAGACGTATTGCCAAGAAGCACTGTTACAACAAGTAATAATCGACCAAAGACAAATCTTTTTACTTTTGGCCAAGTTTACTTTGTTTTTATAAAGAAAAAGGCTTCTATTTTATATTTAGTAACATTAAAAAATGCACTCATGGTTTGAAAAGCAATGTTTTTGCTGTATTTTTAAAGKCACTACTTTGTTATGCACAATGGCAAGATGAGGGTCATGGAACATTAGACATAACTTTGCTCTAAATTGTAATCATTAAAAGCAATTTTAATGTTTGATTCATAATTATATTTTTTCTAATTACTGAGTCTTTCATTTGTGCACATGCTAAGGTTGTGGGGAAAGGTCATTTTATTCAAGATCAAACTAACATTTTAAGTCCGTCCCTGGATGTTCCTCAGTTCAGATTATTTTAACGGAGTCTTTTTTTCTTTTTTTTTTTTACAGACACAAAGTGACCACTTTTTTTCATAAAACAATTGGTAAAGAAATGGTGAAGTTTAGCACCATCCAGTGGAAATTATTGATACTGTAGAAAAAAAAGGCAAGTTGGAGAGGAAAAAAATCTACAAAGGTCCCTCTGCTGGAAAACTGCTCTTCCTGCAACACAACAGATCAGGAGCAGAGTTGAGATTTCATACTCAAATTCTATTTTTATTTAGGAAATTTTAATAAAATAAAACTGATTAATTTGGTTAAATTCAGATTAATAGTTTGTAATTATGGTCATGTCTAAATATTCTTGTATGTGGAGTTTTTAGCACTTAGGACCATTTCTTCAAATGTTTCTGATCATTTCTCTCAGTCTCTAATGTWTGATTTAAATATCGCTGCATTTTTAGGCTGAAGCAGGAAATGAGGCAAAACAAAATACCAAAATATTAAAAATATCTGATGAGAGATATTGATGAACCTGGGATTTAATATTATTGACAAATGATTTGAGGAAGCTTGAGTTTGGACTCAAGAGTTAAAAACAAAGTCGAATTCAAATAAATAGTTTGAAGTCTTGTTTTTTTCCACACTTCTGTGATCTTTTAGTGGTTCATTATGAAATGATGCCTGTGAAAGTGTCACAAACGTTGGGAAGAATAAAGGTAAAAGGACAGCTGATGATGGAGGCTGAATCCCYTCCTAAATAATTAATGTGTCTCGACTGGACAGGGAGTTTGTTTCTGACAATGGCAGGAAGCTTGTTGCTTAGGAAGAAGGAGGCAAAAGGCTCCTGCTTCAGCTGTTTTCATTTGAATCCGGGTGATGACAAGCTCCGTCCCCTTAGCAGGACCCGTGAGACACACATTCAGAACATAACACAGTCAGTGTATGTTGTACAGTGCCCTGAAATATTTGTTATATAAATTAAATTGAAACAGTATTTATAAAAATACACATTCGATCAAAGAAAGTATTTTATTCTGAAAGGTCGTAAACTGAAAGTCTCAGAAGTTTGATGGATCCGGCGCCATTTATATATATATATATATATATATAAATGGCGCCGGATCCATCTTCTTTCTTTGTTTGGGTAGCTCTGCCCACCACTGTTAAGTTGTTTATCAGGAGCTAAAGAAAAAAAGTAAGCTGACAACCAAACCAAGAGTTGTGAAAGTATTTGTACACAGAATGTGTGTAATTTGCCTGTTAGCAGGAGATCATTTGCATTTGTCTTTTCTGTCTCGGGTCTTCACCTGGAAAGGACAAACATTCCACTTCTGCTGTTCCAGCTTTTAGTCCAAGGTGACGCTCAGCCAGGGCTGACAAGTGACAGAGGACCCCAGCCCCCACGCTGAAGCCCATCACCCGTTTTGACTGCGCACACACACACACACACACACACACACACACACACA
>NW_013952419.1:319234-320692 GCF_001266775.1 Austrofundulus limnaeus | reverse complement strand
GAAACAAACGCCTCCTTTTCCTTTGCAGTAAAATAACCTGTCAGGTTTAATTGAAATCTCCASCAGCTTTCAGAATCTCGACGTGTTTTTACTTCCTTCTTTCTGCACTTCGTCCTTGTGCCTCCTTCCTCCACACACACACACACACCCCAACACCTCTCCTCCTCCCTGCCCTTCAGTCCACAGATGTGCTGCTCAGGAATTCTGCCCTCTGCCCCACTTCCCATTATCCACCTTTCCCATCCACTTCCTCCTATTTTTTGGTGCAGCAGTCGTTTGAAGAAATTGATTTTTTTTTCCATCTCACTTCTTCATTGGCTCAGCTTTCTGCTCCTTTCCCAGTATATTTAGTTTGTGCTGGATGTGACAATCTCCTCTTAAAAAACTCAAACGGGAGATAAATCAGTGCCGATCAGTGATTTACTGCAGAGATTCCCGCTTTTTGCTCCTCGGGGATTGTTGCAGGCTGAAGTCAGGGTGCAGCTGCAGAAAGGTGTGGAGTTTAGGCAATTTTTTTGGGTGTGTTAAGACAGGTTAGTCAGGTTACCTGTGGYAAGGTATTGGTCTTTTGCTTCAGATTTGATCCCTGCAGCCCTCAACCCCAGCCCTGCTTCTCCTCCTCCCCGTCTCCCCATTTCTTTCCTATTAAGCATTCCTCTCAGACCTGCGCCGAGGCTTCTGAGCTCGAAAAACTCTGACCGTGAGCGTGTTTGTGTCTTGCCTCTGTGTGTGTGTGTGTAGTGCGTGCCTGAATGTGTGTCAGCCCCAATTGCTGGAGCCTATTCAAGGTTTCCGTGGTGACCGCACAACACAACGAGACAATCAGAGGCAAGCCCACGCAGCGCGGCGAGAGGACATTAACACGGGAACCGCAGGTCAGGGGCCAAAGGAAGGCAGGGCGAGGCACGGGGGAGGGAGGAAGATGAGGAGGAAGATGATGGAGAGAGTGAGAGAGAAATAGTGGTAAACGACAATAAACAAGGACTACTTTAGCTTTCTTCCTCTCATGCCTGCAAAACACGAAGAGCGTTAAAGGCTTCCTGGCCCCAGGTGTGGTTTTGGAACCACCTCTGTGTGTGCGTGTCTGTGTGAGGCCGTGGTGTTAGTCAGAGACGGCGGCATGCGTGACTGAATCCATCAGCAGGAGGGGTGTTTGCTCTGTGAGAGAGGGAGAGAGAGGGAGAGAGGGAGAGAGAGAGAGAGAGAGAGAGAGAGAGAGCATGCACGAACCTGAAAAATGTGCGTGTCTGTTTAAATTCAACTGTTTGCATCAGTGTGTGTCTGTTTGCATCATTGTGTGTGTGTGTGTGTGAGTTTGTGCGTGTCTTTTCTGCAGCCATGCACCCGGGTGCTCTCACATATCTCCGTCCCCCCGGGGATGACGCTAAAAATATGTGGCTCCTCAAGCCTTCTGGTGTCTGAGCAGCGTCTGTCTGCTTTCTATTGCCGTCCCTGCAG
>NW_013952419.1:305545-319144 GCF_001266775.1 Austrofundulus limnaeus | reverse complement strand
TTACTCCTGTTCCCTTCATTCCTCCCTCAAATTACACCCTCTTCCAAACGCAGTACCTTCCGAAGGCACGTACACACAAACGACACCCAGCTGTGTCCCCCCACCCCACAGCTACACTTCCTCGGAGGGTGACCTCTGCTGACCCGGAGCTGGATAAAGGCAGGCGAATGTAAAAAAAAAAAAAAAAAAAACGACAGGAAAGAGTCAGGAAAGATGCACTCATGACATCTGGAGAAAAAGATATTGGCTCAGTTCTTACAGAACAGAACTAGATTCATCTTTTGCAGCACATGTATTTGTTTACATTGTTTACTGACATACTAATACACATTACCATCATGAGAAAACATACAAACTGCTTTGCTTTTGCTTACTTTCCTCTATTTTCTTCTCACTTCCTGTTTGGTTATGTTTAGGAAATAATTGTACATTTAGGTTTACAAATCTAGATGAATTTAGTTTGCATTATGATGCATTTCCTTTATGTTACCCTGGCACATTCAAACATTAAAAGCTTTACCAATGAGCAACARGGGGTAAAGGCTTTACTTTAGGTGTGGTAATCAATGCCGTGAAACCCAACAAGCTGCTCCTCCATTGATTCTGTTTCCAGGAAGTTAGTTCTGGCGACACCACAAAGGTTTTACTGTTAAAATATACATACTACTGTTGTTTGTGTTAAAAAAACAGAATGAAAACTATGGTTGGTAATTAGTACTAAGCCTAGCCAAACTTAAAACTAACATATATCAAACAACTAAAAAACAATCAAGCCTACACTGCACATGGCTCAGGGTGCAGATTGGTCTTAAAAAGTTATTCTTTTTTTTAAAGTGASATTCTGTGGAGGGGTTGTGAGCAAACAGTGTGTAACCTGTTAGCTCTTGAGCGACTTAATTTTAGAGAAGGTTCAAACAAACAAGGTTTTCTTGATTTTCAAACTGCTGTACTTTTCCACTAGATTTTAGAAGTGGTGGACACAGCTAACCAAAAAGTTAGCTTTTGTTAGCTTATAATCTGCTAACTAGAAATATAGCTTCTCTAATGTTAAACTGCTAAACATGTAAAAAATAGTTAGTGGAAGCTAATGTTAAATGGCTAAACAAGTACACATTAACCACCAATCGCTAACTGTCACTCAGTCTGCATCCTTTGTCATCGACCTTTGAGCTGAAGACTGGTGGGACTGACAAAGACCTGTAGACGTTAGCTTATTAGTTAGCTGTTAGCAGACCTAAAGTTGGCAAAATATAATTTAGTAGATGCTAATTGGTCTGCTAACAGGTTTCAAACTTAAAGAAAATGCTAATCCACTAAACGAAAAATGACTCCCACAGTGGAACCATTCATATGAACCACTATGAAGTTGGATCACTTGAAAGAATCAGCCTAAACGATATTTATTCAGAAACCGTTCATCGGACATATTTTCCTAAAATACTGTATCTTTTAATTAAKAAAACAAAATCTATTTCAAAGCTAATATCAGCTAATGTTGCACAGTGAAACAAGACCACCACATTTTACCGTAAATCACATTTTACAATGAAACTTTCAGATTAAACAGTTTTTAAATTGATATAATTTTGTCTTTCTGTAGGTTTTGATYCAGTAGTATGTCGTCAGCCAGGCTTGGAGGAGGCTGGGATGTCYAGGAATGCATCAGATTGTGCCGGGCGTGGCCGAGTGGCTCAGCTGATGAAAAACTTTAGCGTCGACCCACCGACACAAGGCGCTTCTCGAGGAATTAAGCCACCACTTCCCACCAAACCTAGTCACTTGCGTTTAACAACCAGGTAATCCTTACAGAATGATGGACAGACACCCYCCCAGTCTCCATGTGACCTTTCCTCTTGACTATATTGAACAATGACAAACACCTTRGTCGCCCCGGTCAGGGAATTAAACGGAGCACTGAAATCATAAAGTTCATGAAATGTTTGAGCGGAAAGACTTTTTTACATTTATTTTTGGATGCTGCATTACTGTAAACTGTCTTTTTTGGGGGAAATGAGCTCTAAAGTAATTGATTGTATTAAAATATTTAGTGAGAGAAAAAAAATCTACTTTTTAGCACAGTTTTTCTTATTTACAAAGTCTGTGCGCATATCAGTACCTGCTGCAGGTTGTGATTCGGCACCACTTTGCCAAATGACTTTCCTTTGAATAATTTATGCTTTATCATTGTTTTTAATTAGGTTGTAAACACTTTATAAATTATTGAACACTAAACATTTTTATGCATTGGTGCAAGTTCTTTCTTTGGCAAGAGCTTTAATTTTATTTTTTCTGTAACCTGTCACATCCTTTACTTGCTGTTGGGTCTACTTCATTTTCTCTCGTCTTACTTGTTGACTAAAGCAATAAGATCAAATCTTTGAAAATGGGGGTTTTGTGGAAATTTATGAACAATTAACAGTGATGGGCACAATTCCGCAAATCCACTAATAGAGGAACTAACTTCACTTTTTGCGGAATAGCACTTTTGCTAACTTTGGACCGGTTAGCTTCRGCTAAATTAGATTGCACTAAATTTATTTCTACCATAAATTCCCAGGTGTTAAACTTCTTAATGGTTCATGCAAAAACTATTACACACACTTTGATAAAGTCAATTTGTATGTGATTATTTAATTTTGTGGTTTATATACGAGCACAGAAAGCAGCAGCAATTAAATGTGTCCTTTTTGGTTCAGCCTGAGGCACATCCTGCAGGAATATAACTGAAATTTCTGCCTGAAAAACCATTCAATGAAAACTTGGTGACAGTATAAGTGCTGATAAAATATTGTTTTTGTGAACAGCGATGACATTTTTGAGATTGAAGTTGTTTTAAAATGATAGTTTCCTTTGGCTCCGCTTGGACTTGTGAATTTGAGCTTGTCAATGCAGTCAGAAAAAACTGTTCCTCAAAGCTTATATTGTTCAAAGAAACTATCTACAGCAGGTAAGATATTATTTCTCCATTATGTTTCCACAGAARCCCGCTTTTAAAAAATAACAGTTAAAAATAAGCAAGAAGAGAAAAAAAACCCAGGTTCACTGCTTGGTAAAATTTAATTTGACCTTTTTCATATGAAGACCTAATAAACAGTTTATAAAATATTTGCATCTTAAAGACATAGGTGATCGATAGGTGGTAGTTTCAATAAAATTAGAACCAGTTTTAATCAAAGGACATTTGTATTCACTCCTGCAGTCCCTCACAAACACAACTCCGTTATTTCCCTCCTAAATTCTGTTTTTCCTTGACCAAAACAAAGAGCATGGATAGGCAGAGAGGAGTGAAATTTGGTGCAGAAGGGTCCTCCCTCATCTCCCGCTCTCCTCCCAGGGAATAGTGTCGGGTTGTTTATTTGTCACAGCACAGCGGACGTCTCCCTTTGCCACCTGGCAGCAGTCTCGCTGCGACCTGTTGTGGACCAATGACGGTGCCAAACGCACACTCATCTGTCACTCCCAGTGGATCAAACCCTGGCAAGTTAGACAGCCGCTGCCAAATAATCCAGATCTGTGCTACTGTTGTTGTTGCTGTTCTTGTTTTATTCTCAGTTCTGTTTTATTGTTGCTTTTTGTTTTTTATGGAGACATATTTTGTAACGGGATGTTAGTCTTTGAACAAAGCTCTTTTAATAGGCACGCAATGTAAAAATTAAAGTGGATTTTTTTTGGAATAATTTTGCTGTTTGTTTCTGTTCTGCATTTTACTTATGTGGCCCCATTTTACAAGAAAAAAAAATACTTTTTAACTGTTTAAGATTTATTGTCAAGAAGCATTGTTACAACAAAAATAGTCAACCAATCCAAGTTTTCTTACTTTTTCTGTGACGTTTACATCAGCTTGCCCAATCAGGGTCTTTTCATTTGCCAATTCTTAGACATTTCTGGTTTAATTTTCACTGAATGTTTTCCAAACCTGTGAAATAAATCACTTTTTTTGCCTGGGACCAAAATTAAAACATTTTGACATTTGTATGTGTGGTTTTAATTAAACATCAGGTTTACTTTGGTGCATGTTGAGCAACCTGATAAAGAGGAGAAAGGAGCAGGATTTTTTTTTTTTTTTTTTTACATTTTACTCCATTTGATTTGTAACAATCCTTTTCTGCTGCTCAGGAAAAGTGTCATTAACAAAGTCTGAATTTGAATAAAACCAAATCAATGCTTCTGTCACACTAAAYCATAGGATGAATATAAAAAGCAGTTTCCTACATGTTGGTGGCTTTTTATCAAACATGAGACTAGACAGCTTGTGTCATAAAACGGCTCTCAACAGGCTGCATCCATTAAAACAAAAGCATGTTTTTATTTCCATTAAAAATGATTGTTTTAACTGAGCTGAAGGGTGTTTTGAGTCTGGATCTAATCTTGATCCTGAAACTAAATGCAATAGTTCAAACAAACCAACATATGGCTGATAAATAATGATAAATTTACCAACTTTACCTGTTTGCTGTGATTTTTATTAACTTCAAATATTGCAGGGAGCTCCAGCGGTCATTGTGCAGGTCGACCCTGGACATGACACAAACTCATTACAGGTTTTATGAGCAACTTGTATTTAAGAGATTTTAATTGATGGGCTGCTAGTCCCTAGGATGTACCCCCAACTTTCACACCATGACCACTTGAAACAGGAACTYTTGCGGTCGAGTTAAAACAACTCCAATTGCAAAGACTAAACAGTGGCTCCTGTTAAAGCAATTTAATTAACCTTTGCATTACTTGTTTACTGTAGCAGCAGCTAGCTGTAGCACTTTTGGTGCACCCATTAGATTTCTGCTGGATTAACCGTGCTGCATTGACTGCAATGTAAAGGTTTATAACGTGATGTTTGAGTGAACAGTTATAAACTTTTGAGACAAGGTTTTTAAAAAAAGCAACAATCTACAGTATTTTGGTTTTCACTTCCCACAAACTAGCTGTTAGCTTCAATCTGAAYTCATTCAAATCATCATCAACAGGTACAGGTAAATGTCCATGACCTTTCTAAGAAACTAGTTCAAGTTTGATCTTTTTGAACTTCCAGAGGCAGAAAAATGGAAAATGAATCCCAGTAAACAATCAGTTTTGCACAGAAGTAACAATAAACTGGACATAGATCACAAGTCTGATTATTGTTGTTGTTTGGACTGTTTTTATCACTACCAGGAAACACATTTTTGAGCATAAATAAATAAATCACAAATTCATACATGTCAAGTTACAGTTGTAGCTAAAATAATACTGATTTTAGGTAAGGCAGTATATAATTTTTTTTAAAAAAAACAAGCAATTTTACCTGTAAAGTAGTTAAACCTGCTGCTCAGAGTTACAGTTCTCTTATTTTTGCAGGCCCAGGAGACCACACTGTCATATTATGRTCTTATATGAAAAACTCATCACAAATTCTGCAAGTCTACACCTACATGCACTGTTCTCAATAAAGTTTACAAAAAAGGCGTCTTTTTTTTCTTCTTTTTTCCAGAGGTCTAACACATACAGCTTGTATTGTGCAGACACACAGAAAGTGCTGAAGCACGCATCTGTGCTCCACCGCTTAGATCTCCATCTCCCGACGAGCCCAACAATGGCCCTGGCTGTTCTCTGATACGCAGAGACGTCGTCGAGCAGTTTCCAGGAGATATCTGTGGCGGGTCCCTTGGTATGCCCCCCCCTACCCCCACCCCACCCCCCTTCAGCCCTACACACTTCTTCTCTTCATCCGGTGAGCCAGGCCTGTGTCGTCYTTAGGGCCCTCCGAAGGGAGGTTTAAAAAAAAGGTTGTTGTTGTTGCGGGAGAGGACGCCTGTTTCTTTCTTTTTTTCACACCCACAGACGAGGAAGGGAAGAGYGTGAAAAACAACAATGTGGAAGAACGACAGAAAGAAAACCACAGTGCGTGCTGTGGCGTTCCCCCCACACACCTCCTCCTTCAACGCTAGGACCATCCACAGCACCCCCAGTAGAGGGGAAAAGAGTGAGTGGGGGAGAGGGGAGAAGGGGGGTGAGCCATGTGATACGGAGAGCATGCGGGCACAGCTTCACCCCCAGGCAGAGTGAACGGGGGCCTGCTGTGTCTCTCCTGCATGATTAATCTGGCTGAGGGGCAGGAGGACTGCCACAGCCCTGCCTGCATTAACTCCCTACTCTCCAGGTCCACATCAACACACACACACACACTCACACACACACACACACACAAAGCCACAGAGCTGAAGAAGACCCACATGCCGATAGAACTGATAGACAATAACAGTAACTGGCACTGTGGTGGATTCCCATTGAGGAATCAAACTCTGAAAGTTTGACTCTGGTCTTTTGCCAAGGGCAGTTTCTCTCACTCTCTCTTTCCCTCTCTCTCCCTCTCTTTCCCTCTCTTTCCCTCTCTCTCTCTCTCTCTCTCTCTGTCATTTATGCACTGACACGACACTAATCCTTCTGCACGTCGTCGAACTGCGAGGAGCGCCATGATGTGGGGCCGTTCAATAGTCTTTCTAGGTACTTCTGGGTTCGCGTGACTCATCCTCTCATGTGACCTCTGTCTCCCAGGCAACATTGGGGATGTTTCCTGACGCCGCTCTTCTCCTTTGTCTGATTCATTTGAAGCAGATGGTCCGGGAAATGTGGCTAACTCCTCAAAATTTTCTCCCAGACAAAAAAGCCTATCTGGCGTGCAAAGGCTACATTTTCAAACACCCCACGACAGGTTCTGAGCGCCGCGCAGCAGGCCTGTCAAGCTGTCTTACAGTAACACGGTACTTTAATGCTGACATCATTCTGGAAAATCACAAGTTTATTATTTGTCCTTCTGAGGGCAGAGTTCAAATCTTTTGAGGTGGGGTTTAATGGAAAGGATATGAGTGATTAAAATCATGCAGAATGACCTCAGTTTGGGAAATACAGTTGAATTCTGACTGAATCAATGAACTAATACCAAGTGCGAGTGGTTGCCAAGAGCCAAGTGGTTTGCTTCTCCGTTTGTATATTGTAGCGCTTTATGTAAATGTTAATTTGCAAACCTTTGTTAATTTTGCATTATTTATGTATAATTTGATGGTTGTTTGCATTTAGCTGAAGAAAGCACTTCTGCCAAAAATATAAAATCATTTTTCAAACGTGCCAAACAAACACTCTTCAACAATGGGCTCAGCATGAGCAGTAGATGAGGCAGCATGGAGAATGTTGTTTTTCACACAAGGTGGCTGAGACAGCGCTGTATGAGGTGGCGTGTACCGAGTAGGAGAGATTCTAACTTCATAGTAGCGACGATGAGCAAGGTATATGAGTAAATTTATTACTATTACTCAGAATACCCCGTGTTATAGTCCACTTCCTGCTTTTGAAGCAGTTTCCAGACCGCTTGGCGTTCACACATGCATTCGAACCGCACCAGAGCTCAAGCGAGCCAAGCCAAGCCACTGTAGGTGGAGCAAAGTTCAATTCTTTTGGTCTGCATCAGAGTTCAYTTATGAGTTCACACCTCTCCAAACAAACCAGACTTTCTAGGCAAATGAACTAGAGTTTGACAAAATTGGACTAAACAGGGCTGTGTGAATGCACACTAACACTTGGCTCAGATACCCCAAAGAATGACAGCCTTTGGTGGCCCAGATGTGATTTGCCAAAGGTGGTCCATGCATGGGCCAGCACCACATAAAACAAATCACAACCAAACCAGTTGTGGCATTGACAAGTTTTGGCCACATAAAACCAAACCACAATTGGGCCAGTTGTGGCACACCATCTTAAAAACAGTTCCATCATTGCCAGACCTGGCCCACATCTGATTGACAAACCATTTGCCATGCCAGCAGTGCCAGCTTGACACCAGATCTGGTCCATGTCTATCTGCTATGTGGGAAAGATGGCCATTTTTGGAACTAATTTTAAACTAATATTCTTTATCAGCTTGACTTCAATATGTTTTCTGTCAGAAAGCTCTAAATGTACCACTGTTGCACTTGTGATGGGTGGAAGAAGTCCAAATTTAATTTAAGATGGGTTTGAGACACCTACACCAACTCTGTCTAGTTTGAGAGAAAATATGTTGAAGTAAAATTTAAAGCAAGAAAACAAAAAAAAAACCAAAAAAAAAAAAATACAACAACACAAAACTGAATTTCAGGCAAGGAAATTGAACACATGAAACAAACTAATGTTGCAAGGCATTCTCAGTCGTAGAGGCTACCTTTAGCTAATGGCTATAGTATGAGCAAGACCAAGATCAAAATGTATCCCTACTGTTTTACTTTTACAACACCAGTTACTTTGTTAAAAGAGAAAGTTGTTATAATCTCAAGGGGATAAAGATGTTTGGTAAATCCAAATTTAGAACCAGTTTAAGGGAACACTGTACTTCAGTCCAGGGTATAAGATTATGGAATAATCTGGAAGATGTCATTAAAAATGCCAGATCAATGTGTATATTTAAGAGAATGATAAAGGCTAGTTTGCTGGAGAAATGAATTGTTGTTCAATGAGTTAAACCTTTATTATTTTTAGTTATTTTTTGTTTTGTTTTCATAAATTAAAGATTATTTTTGATTGAATTTATTTATTTGAGAAAAAGGGGCAGATATAAGAAGATTTTTTTCTTTTTCTGCTGCCTTTCATTTGGTTTATGATTTGTATTTTTGTTGTATGTTGAATTTATGTTGTTGTTTTTAAAAAAATTAATAAACTTAACTAACTAACTGTGACACCAAATATGGTTGAATATCAAACACTGGCTGGTGTTAAATTAACAAAAAATGGGTGTTAAAATTTAACACTTTCACAAATGTTAATTTAACACCAGCAAGTGTGAACACACATAGACACTTAATTGAATGTTTGAAGGTAATGTGTTTTATGAGCCCTATTCATAACTGATAAAATACCATAATCAACCAAATCAAGAATTTCAATAACTTCAACTGATGGAACAATGAATTTGATGGGTGATAATAATGCTTTCTGGTGATAACTTGCAGCTCTTTTCTGTAGAACAAAACTTGGGTTTTTAATAGTTTTGCACAATTTTCCCCAAACACCAATACAGTAGATCAAGTGTGGAACAACTATTGCATTATATAATATAAACAGACCTTTATCATTAAATAAATCCTTTATTTTGTATAATACTGCAATGGACTTGGCTATTTTTGTTCTTAAATAATTTATATGAGGTCTCCATGTCAGCTTTTCATCTATGATGATGCCCAAAAACTTCACCTCACTGACTCTATAGATCTCAACATCCTCGACTCTAAATGGAACGTCAACACACTGAAATAATGTGCACAGCCAGCAATACAACTCTAAAGGCCGCACACAAAAAATAAGCAATTTTCAACAATTGGTCCTAAAACAACAAGGCCAAACAACTCAATGGTCAGTTGGAGACTGCAACTGAATATTTGCATATTTTCCTGCATTAGTGAGTCGAGTTTGAGTCCTGTTGCAGCTCCGTGAGATACACTGCCTCAAGAAGTCAGAATCAAGAGGGAGGCAGAGGGTTAACGTTTTGCCGTCCGCTCCACATTAACTGGAAAGGAATGAAGTGTCAAGCCTGTTTTCACCACAGCGAGACGGTCAAAACCCTACCTCCTCCTCCTCCTCTTCTCCTCCTCCACCTCCCACGGACCAGTCCCCCTCCTCAAACCCCCCTCCACACACATCACCGCCATGCCTCCCACTCCCAACAACCTTCCAACAGCCACGGCCAAATTATTTTCCAAGCTCCTGAGAGTTGTCCTCGCAGACAAAAAATAAATAAATAAAAAAATCCGTGGTGCAGTCCTGATTAAGTGCCCGAGCACACTCAGCCTCCCTCATTGCTTTTACGCCATCATCTCTTATTTTTATTTTCTTTCTTTATTTTTTTACGTTTTTGGTGGCGTATGTGTTTATCGCCCAGACGTGAACTTGCGAAAGCAGAGTCGGCGTCTGCGGGAGATAAACGAACGCGTCGCTCTACAAGTGTGTTACAAAACTTAGGTGTTCTGATTTGAAGGGCTTGAATGAAAAGTATTCAGCGGAGACAAGGTGAGGAGGGAGGAAGCGCAAGACGGAGCGCTCAATGACTGAGAGATTACGTGGACGGGGGAGCAGAGCGAGGAGAGAGACAGAACGAAGGGAGGGGTGATAGAGGAAAATAAGCCCCACCAGCGAGCAGGGCCACACAGACCTGCCAAACTGCTTAGAAAAAAAAGAAGAAGAAGAAGAAAAAAAAGCCCCCTCTGTTTTATTTATAGTGCACTGTATCCATGGCAACCAGAGAGGTCAGGCAAGCTGGGCCTGCGCTTCACCCCGCTCTGGGGATTAGGATTTCACAGAGGTTCTCAGATGTGAGGAAGGTGGGCTCGAGCGGCTCGCTGCCTCGCCAACGGAGCCCTCCTGCCTTTTGGTGATCATGTCTGGGCCTTTCCAGGCAGGGAGGAGGAGGAGGGAGTCATGGGAATACTGTGGGAATGGCAGTTTTGTGGTGATGGAGCTGGGAATATGAAGACCAGCACAGGGGTTTGGAGGGGGCGGTGGTGTGCTCTCATGGAAAAGTGTTTTAGATTTTTACATTTTTGTAAACTTTCTTTCAGAACTTCCTGCAGCTTGTTTCATTATTAAAGACTGAATTACGTAAAGGTTCGTGTCACATTCTTCCTTTTGGATCCTGATTTGAAAGAATGGGTGATTAACAGGCTTCTGCCGAACTTGAAGAGGTAATTTAATCACTGAATCAGGTGTTGTTGGAGCAGATAAACAAGTAAAACATGGCCCTCGAGGACCAGAACTGGGCACCCCTGCATTAGCTGGACGTCTCTAATCACAGACATCAACAGCATTGAGGGTAATCAATAGCATCTCCAATCAGTAACCTTTCTGGACTCTCATTTTGCCAAACTGAGAGCAATTCAGAAATATTTTGGTCCCATCCTTTTCTTCTTTTTTCCAAGAAGGTCCTCATTCTAAAACAGCCTGGACATTCTGAAGCACTGTGACAGAAGCTGCACGAAGACGTAGGGTGATTGCTGCAAGGAATCAGTAAAAAAAGATGAGGAAAAAGCTGATTGCCCTCCAGGAAACGCTCGGTGCGACTACAGCGGAGACCTCCAGTTTCCTCCTGGGACTGAGGATCTATGTTGCTAGGAGATGGTTGTGGAGCTGCCATGCGTGGATGCTGTTGTCTGCCATGTTATGATGTGCAGGAGGACAAGGAWTCCATGAACTTTCAGCGAAAGGACCTCAAATGCAAAGCAGATCTATGAATATCAACAGGTACTAACCTAATCCGACATTTGTGGCAATATCCATAATCCTGGTGCAGATTTTCAGCCATCCAGGATGTGGTAAACCCGAAAAATGTTAAAAACTGGACTTTGACCTTCAATTTTTTAAATGCATTATGATCATCAGATTCTCTTTCAAGATTAACATGTTTGATGGGAACGAGAGGATGAAGAGTAAAAGGTGCACAATGAAGCAAGCAATATTTATCTCTAACCAGAAGTCAGAAGTGGTTCACATCTTGGCATCTCACTCTAAATCACTACTTTTAAACCTTCCATTAATTTATCAGTTCTGACCTTTCAGCTGTTCAGATCAGAGGAAATAAACTCAACAGAAGAAATACAGATGGCCAGTGATGTGTCTGTAACTCAAATGACAATGATTAGCGAGTAGAGCCCATMTTCCCCCTTCTGACCCACCAACCAGATCAAATTTCTCAAGCTAGCAATTTGATCACCCTGATTTAGCTTAACTTTCCCTCCTCTTGTCATTGCATCCAACATAAAACCAATTTACAGATTCTTCATTGGTAAAGAGCGCATAATTTAAACTTTGTTTTACCAAAATAATAATCCCCCAATAAATAAATAAATACTAAATATTAGATCTGGACCCATTATTTTTTAGATCTAGACAGCTCAAACATAATTTACCTCAAAGGCTTAGATTTTAGTAATAAAGGAAAACTGCAACTCTTAGTATCTAAATGTATCAGTCCATCCATCCATCCATCCATCCATCCATCCATCCATCCATCATAGAACAAGGTGGGTATTTTTCCTTATAGCCCTACGGCCCCTCTGACTGGATCACATCAAATATACAGCATGACATACTATTGTAACTTTTTAAATAGAAATAGCTGTGGGATTTCTTAAAGATGGAACTGACAAACTAAAACTTGAAATGTAAACTGTAACAGACAATGAAGTATTGATACTGGTGTTGGCATAAGTTCTGAGAATCGGGGCATTGTGTACAAGTACAGGTACTTGTAAAAATGTTGGTATCGGGCTCGATACRAATACCAGAATCCATATCAGGACACCACCATTGGAACAGATTGTTTAGATTTCTTCTTATAGCATTATTTTTTTATTGTCTGGTCYGCTGTGGTGTAGTGGTAGAGCAGCCGGCTTGGGACCTGAAAGTCTTAGGTTCYACTCCCCGCCACATGTCGTGGTGTCCTTGAGCAAGACACCTAACCCTCACTGCTCCCCGGGCGCCTCACATGGCTGCCCGCTGCTCCACTTGGGTGTGGATGGGTTAAATGCAGAGCACAATTTCATCATTGTGTGGAAACATACACTGATGACAAATAAAACACCTTTACCTTTACCTTTTTATGAATTTGCAATGAACACCTTAAAATAAGATATGATATTAATTGTTGGCATTTTTCCACTGAACCCCACTTTAAAAGATATGAACTCTCTCTTTAGGCTGATCTGAGCATCACAACCAATAACAGATAAGCAGGCTGTGGTTCTGTTTATTCCTGGGGAGTTACTCTGATGTATAGGAATCAATAAAATACCAAATACATGAATAAAGGAAGAGATGTATTTTTCTACTTTGAACAGCAAAGGCTAAAACAATCTAAAGAATTTTTGTATGGATCAAGTAACACCTTCAGAAACAACCAGGAGTTTCAACCTTGAAAGTTTAGAGAAAACAAAAGATCAGTGATGGTTCCTTCATGCTATAAATGGATGTTGGTGCTTTCATATGTAAATATTCTGTTGGTCTGGGCAGGTATAGGGTTTTGGGTCTGGGGGCCAACAAGCCGAAGCCGATCAAGTTACTGACACACACACAGAGAGAGGAACTGTTGTGCTCTGAACCTCTTCCCATCTCCACCTGCTGAACACACACACCTCTGTGAAGAAATGCAACGGGATACAGACATGGTGAGCAGCACTGAACAGACCCTCCAACATCCACAACAACTAATCCAACAATAGATTACCTGGTTCTCCTCCAGAAAACTTTGAATGAAGTAGATGTCATTCCCTGCATTCTGGTGTATTTGAACTTCTTGTTAAACTTACTTTCACCTACATAAACAAACACTTGGATGTATTTGTCCTCATTTCTAAGAAAGTCAAATGTACATCTTTAATTTGAAGGGGGTGCATTAAGAGAACATTTACAAGGAATAACCGTTCTCAAGTACAAAGCCACCATCTCTTCTGGATATTTAAAAAAAAACTGGAAATAAAATGACTGAAGCACAATTACAAATTATGTACTGTAGAATTATCTCAAACTATTGTGTTATTTGTGTTTTCATGCCATCTTAATTTGAAAAAAAAAAAAAAAAAAACAACAACACAAAACTGAATTTCAGGC